>NW_006408606.1:8911046-8921838 GCF_000296735.1 Chrysochloris asiatica | reverse complement strand
TCCCACCTGAATTTAGAGATCATCTGAAGAACATATTTGATACATTAAACACTAAAGACTGAAGACCAAAAGAATTGTGGGATGACATCAGTTACATCATGCATGAAGAAAGCAAAAAGTCATTAAGAAGACAAGAAAGAAGGAAAAGGTCAAAATGGATGTCAGCAGAGACACTGAAACTTGCTTTCCAGCGTAGAGATGCTAAAGCAAATGAAAGCAATGAAGAGGTCCAAGAGCTGAACCGAAAATTTCAAAGATCAGCTCAACAAGATAAAGCCAAATATTACAACAAAATGTGCAATGATCTGGAGTCAGAAAACCAAAAAGGAAGAACACGCTTTGCATGTCTCAAGCTGGGGGAACTGAAGAAAAAATTCAGCCCTCGATATTCTTAATTGAAAGATTATCTGGGCAAATTATTGAATCATCCAGAATGTATCAGAAGATGGGAGGAATACACAGAGCCACTGTACCAAAAGGAAATGGTTAATGTTCAACCATTTCAAGAGGTAGTATATGATCAAGAGCCAATGATCTTGAAGGAAGTCTAAGGTGCATTGAAGGAACTGGCAAAGAACAAGACACCAGGAATTGATGGACTAAAAATTGAAATATTTCAAGAAAGTGAGGTGGCACAGGAGGCACTCACTTAACTCTGCCAAAAAATTTGGAGGACGACCATCTGACCGACTGACTAGAACAGATCCATATTTATGCCCAATCCAAAGAGAGGTGACCCAACGGAATGCTGAAATCATTGGACAATCTCTTTGGTATCCCATGCAACTGAAGTTTTACTAAAGGTAATACAGAAATGGCTGCAAGCATACATAGACAGAGAACTTCCAGAGGTTCAAGCCGGATTCAGAAGAGGCCATAGAATGAGAGATATCATTGCTGATGTCTGATGGATCTTGACTGAAAGCAAAGAATATCAAATGTTTGCCTGTGCTTTATTGACTATGCAAAGGCTTTCGATTGTGTGGATCATGACAAACTGTGGACAAGATTGCAAAATGTGAGTATTCCTGAACACTTAATTGTGCTCATGAGGAATCTACCTGGACCAAGAGGCAATTGTTCGAACAGAACATGAAAAAACTGAGTGGTTTAAAATCAAGAAAGGTGTGTTGACAAGGTTGTATTCTTTCACCATATGTATTCAACTTGTATGCTGAGCAAATAATCTGAGAAGCTCGGTTATGTGAAGAAAAATGTGGCATCAGGATTGGAGGAACACTCATTAACAACCTGTGATATGCAGATGATACAACCTTGCTTGCTGTAAGTGGAGAGGTCTCCAAAAATTTACTGATGAAGATTAAAGAGCACAGCCTTCGGTATGAATTGCATCTCAATGTAAAGAAAACAAAAATCCTCATCACTGGACCAATACAGAACATTCTTATCAATGGAGAAAAGATTGAAGTTGTCAAGGGCTTCATTCTTCTTGGATCAACTATCAACACTCGCGGAAGCAACAGTCAGAAAATCAAACAACATATTGCATTAGGCAAATTTGCTGCACAAGACCTTTTTAAAGTGTTGAAGAGCTAAAATGTCAGCTTGAGGACTAAGGTGCGCCTGACCGAAACCATGATAATGTCAGTAACCTCATATGGATGCAAAAGCTGGACAGTGAATAAGGAAGATTGTAGAAGAATTGAAGCATTTGAGTTATGGTGTTGGAGGAGAATACTGAAAATGTCATGGGCAGCCAGAGTGCTCTTGGATGCCAAGATGGACAAACATTGTCTCTCATACTTCAGACATATTGTCGGGGCCCCCAGTCGCTGGAGAAGGATATCATGTTTGGTAAGATGGAGGGTCAGAGAAAAAGAGGAAGACCTCCAACGAGATGGATTGGCCAAGTGGCAGCATTGATGGTCTCAAGCATGGCAACAGTAGTGAAGTTGGCCCAGGATCATTCAGTGTTTCTTTCTGCTTGCATAAGGTTGCTGTGAGTCGGCTCCGAGTCAGTGGCCCCTAACAACAACAACAACAACAACAACATCAATTATATCCTGTAATCTACCTGACTTCTTCATCACGTAGATCTCTACTCCTTCATTTATTCTTTCTTTGACATTGACATTATTTTGATCTTCGGTTGAATTTGTTGTTGTAGTTTTGTTCTGTCCTGAACTCTGCTCTCTTCTGTTGACTGAGTTTCAGGTGGTGTTGCCACACGCCTGTCAGTCTCTGGTTTTTGTCTGTTCTTGTAGGTTTTCAGTCCAAAGAACTCCCTTTAGGATGTTTTGAAGTACAGGATTGGTTTTGAAAATATCTCTTAGATTTAAAAACAAAACAAAACAAAACAAAAAACTCTTAGAATTTGTTTATCCTGGAATGTTTTGATTGCACCATCATATTTGATTGGTAGATTTGCTGGACAGTTGATTCTTGGTTGGCAATTTTTTCACTTACAGTTTGGTATATATCTCCCTTCTTGCCTGCATAGTTTCTGCTGAGAAGTCAGAGCTTAATCTGATGTACTTTCCTTTGCAAGTCACAACTTCTCTTTTTCCTGGCCACTTTTAGAATTCTCTCCTTGTCTTTTACTTTGGAGAGCTTGATCATTGTATGTCTTGGTGACTTTCTTTTGGGGGTCTTTCCTTCCTGGGGTACATTCAGCTTCTTGAATGTTTATCTTCTCATCTTTCAAGATATTAGGGAAATTTTCTTCCAGAAACTCTTCAACTATCTCCTCTGTGGACTTCTCTGATTCTTCCTGTTCTGGAATGCCAATAATTCTTAAGTTGTTCCTCTTCATGTTACCTAGGATGAATCTTAGACTCTCTTTAGGTTCTTTTATCCTTATTTCTGTTTGTTCTTCTATTTTAGCAGTATTGAGAGATTTGTCTTCCAGATTGTTAGTTCTGGCTTCCATCTTTTCTGTTCTGCTCCTTTCCTCTTTCAGTGTATTGTCCATTTCTGGTATTTTATTATTAGTCATCTGGACCTCTTTTTGCAGGTTTTGAATTGTTTCCAATGCTGTATCAATGTTGTTTGATAGATCTTGTAGTACTTTCTTGCCTTTTTTCTTGTTTTCCTCCACCTGTTTTCAGAGCATTTGAATTTGTTTCCATATCATTCTTCTGAATTCCTTCTCAGGCAAATCCAAAACCTGCTCTTCCTCTTCTGGGGAGGCTTTGTCTGTCTCCATCTCATTTGTCTCAGTTACTCTTTTCTGTTTTTGGACATGTTTTCAGATCTTTTTTTGTGTTTTGTTTGTCATTTCCAGTAGATATGTGGGTTTTTTTAATGTTTAAATGGATGTTTGTTGTTGTGTTATTAAGCTAACTGGGTGTCTCCTGGTGGATATGATCAGGAGATAGGCTTCCCTTTTTGCATGTAATGCTTGCTGGCTGTGTCCCTTGGAGTCGGTTCTGTCTCATAGCGACCCTGTCCATGATTCTGAGGCTGTAAATCTTTATACGAGCAGAATGCCTCATCTTTCTCCCACGGTACAGCTGGTAGTTTCGAACTGCTGACCTTGTGGTTCGCAGCCTGATTCGTAATGAGTATGCTAACAGATTGGCTCTTGGCTCAATGGTGTAATATTATGGGGTATGCTTGTAGCTTGGCTATATGGCCACTATTGCTGTGTCTTCTTGGGTAACGTAGGGAGAAAAAGCTCCCACCTCCAGTAAAAATGTGTGATCAAAACGACCAAAAACAGAAGCAATATAAAAGCAGAGATAAAAACCACCATTTTGAAACAAAAATTAAACTGTGACTAACTGTCCAGTTGCCTTACTGCCCAGGCAATGTGTGTGCACCATAGAAGCCTCTGGCAGTGGGTGGTGGTGTCCACTTGCTCAGGCCCTTCCTCTAGTCACCACTGTAGAGGTGCACAGATAGATATTGAGAAGTTAATGGGAGAAAGATTGTCTACTATTTTTGTCTCTGCACGTCAGTTAGGTATCTGTGTTTGTACAGCGTAATTCTCAAGATAGTTGCATCTTTTTATGTTGGGGTTTTACAGATGTTCATATTTTTTTCTGTCTGGCCTGTCAGGCCTGCTTTTTTCTTGCTAGATAGTCCAGAATAAAGGGTCCTGCACAAGTTAATTTTAGGGCTGCGACCCCAAGGCTGACATCATAAGCAGCCACCAAGCTCTTTCTCTTTGTGCCATGCGAAAACTGTGGTCTCAATGCTGGAGCTTTTTTGGGTGGTTGCTCAACCACCCGCCTGAAGGCGTCCATGCTGGGCAAAGAAGGTGTGACAGGGAAGTGGAGGAAAAAAATGTGTAGAATCCCCCGCACCTCCTTGCTGTTAGCACTTTTAGTGCAGGTTCCCTGTGCAGGTCTGTCTGTAGCCCCACGCTGTGAACTCCACCCAGGCTGGGTTTCCCCAGAGGGAGTCCTGTCTCTCAAGCGAGGGATTCTTAACTCACGGTGTTTTCCTTTATATCATGATTTTTCCACTTGTGCATGTGGGAAACTGACACCCTGAACCTTATGCTAGATCCAGAGCTCTGGTGTTGTTCTGTGAACGCAGCTTCTTTGGGTTTTCAGTCCCTCCCCCATGGAGCCTTTCCTATCTGGCTGTCTCTGTTGTCCCCAAAACCAGAACTGTAGTCCACTTTTTGTGCTTCTAAATTTTTTATTCTGTGCCTAGGAAAAAAATAAAGCAAAAACAAACCTCAAGTTACATGCTTATATACTAATTATAACAAATAGCTATTTGATTATACATTTTTTCAATTTTCCCAAAAGCAGACTGTGAGTTTTTTTTGGGTTGCTGTGACCTCTTAAGTGTTTGTGAGGTCAAAACTATTTCATTATAAAACCTAGGTGTTATTTACCTTTTCCATCATGTTGATATTTGCATTGATGTTGTAAAAATAATGGTAGATAGAACTGTTGGTGTTTTAACATGAATCAACACAGTAGCTCTAAACTACAGTGATGATGGTTATGTGCTGTGGAGTCGGTTCCAACTCATAGCGACCCTGTACAGGGTTTCTGAGGCTGTAAATTTTTATGCGTGCAGAAAGCCTCATCTTTCTCCCATGAAACAGCTGGTAGTTTCGAACTACTGACCCTGAGGTTAGCAGCCTGATTCATAACCACTATGGTACCAGAGCTCCTTAAACTATAGCAGTAGTTGTATTTTTTCACTGTCACATACTCACAAAGTAGCCATAGCCCATTGTTTTATTCTTGTGATACCATTTTTATTCGAAAGAGCAGCTGCAACAGTGTGACACCAATTATTCCTCCCACAACCATCTCTACTCCTTGGTTGTATTTGATAATCCGTGCAATGGCTACACAGATCTTAAGGAATTTATCGAGGAAGTTAACAGCAACCCTGTATAGGATTCCCTAGGAGTGACTGGTTGGTTTGAATCACCGACCTTTTGATGAGTAGCCCTGTGCTTAACCTACTCAACCACACCAGCACTCCATACACAGGCTTCTGACTTAAAATAAAACCTGCTCCTTCTGAGCTATTCCTAGCTCCCCTTTTAGCATACCCAATCAAGTATAAGCTGAAGGTTGCTTATGGGTCTCTGTAATCAAGATAATCATATCAATTTCCATCACACCAGAAGGTCTATTTTATAGTAGTAGGTAGGAGTCCTGGTGTGGCACTGTGGGCTAATGCACTGGTGTAAAAAGTCGGTTTGAAGTGCAAGTTCTGTGGATCAAGCTCAGGAGCCACTCCTTGAAAACCCTATACAGGGTTGCTATGGGTCAGAACCTACTCTTAACAACATCACTTAACACCACCACCAATAGGCATGAGAAATACTGAATATCCTTAGTGCAGTCAGATAAGCACACAACCCTTAACCTTTTTAAAAAACACTCTTTTTTAAAAAACGTTTAAATCATTTTTCTACCCTTGAATGGTGTCTCCATTTATATGTATATGACTTTGGGCCTCTAGCAGGGTATTTCTTCTAGGTCCTGGGTCCCTTACCAGCTATCTTATTTATCTGGCCTGACATTTTGCCCCAGGTGAATCCAGTAGCAGCTTTTCTCCACTCAGGTTCAACAGAACATCTTATATTCTATCATCCATTATAGTTAAAATCCAAAGTAATGATTTAAGAATCAAAAGCTTTACTATCCAGGTTCCTTTTTCTTTTTTTCTCTCTTAAAAACCCCCATGCTTTCATGAGTCTGGAGCCATTTCAAGGAACCTTCTCACACCAAACTTTAACAGTGGGCGGCACCAGTCATTCCTTCCGTAGTTCCATAACCCTCCTTACTTCTCAGTTGTGTTTGATAATTTGTTTCAGTGACCACACACAACTCAGATACCATACTAACAGTTATGGGATTTACTAGGAAAGTTAATCGATTTTACAGTACAGGATCAGAAAATGCTCAAGAATACAGTTATTCCAGTCAGTTGCTGATGAATGCTTATAGGACAATAGCAGTCCACCATAAGCCTCAGCCTGAGGGTATTTGGCTTTAGCACCCCCCCACCTGACTTGAACTCTGGTAGCGCAGTGGTTATGAATCGAGCTGTGAACCGCAAGTCAGCAGTTCGAAACTACCAGCTGTTCTGCGGGAGAAAGATGAGGCGTTCTGCTGCCATAAAGATCAACAGCCTCGGAAACCCTGTGCAGGGTTGCTTTGAGTTGGAACTGACTCCACGGCACTTAACAACAACAAAAACAACTTCACTTGATAGCACTTTGTTGTTGTTGTTAAGTGCTGTCGAGTCGGTTCCGACCCATAACGACCCTGAACAGGATTTCTGAGGCTGTTAATCTTTATGGGAGCAGAATGCCTCATCTTTCTCCCACAGAGCAGCTGGTAGTTTCAAACTGCTGACCTTGCGGTTTGCAGCCCGATTCGTATGCATTCCACTCTACCTGGAAGTCTTCTGTCTGATGTTACTTGCCCTGTAGCCTGGGAAGTCCACTGCTCTGTCTTGTGCTCTGGTTCTTGGTTTTACTGCTGCTGCTCATCTGCTACTTCTCCGGTGTCAGAACTTTCTGTACCTGGGTCTAAGAGGTTTAATGTTCAGGGATCTCAGGATCCCTCCTGGCTCTTCTTCCTTGCTGGTAGTGAGATCCTCTTCTTGCTTGTGAGATGACTCATTTTATACACATGCTAGAGTTTCAAGCTTTTACAATTATAGTAAACTCTGCCAACCTCCACAGCCTAAATCATGTCATACTATCAGTATCTTCTGCCACCTTCTTTTACCTAGACCCAGCAGGACAGAAACATTGTTTGGTGGGAGTTGCAGGCTGTGACTAGAAGAAACATTAGATCATGCACCACACCACAACAGCTACAAACTACGTTTTTGAACTTTTAAGTGGACCTTAGAATTTTGGAAAACATGTATCTCGCACTTTGAGCTTAACAGCTTTCCAATAATTAACAGCCTTCTAATGAGATCATTAACAACAACAACCGAGATCAGTGGTAATGTTAACGAATGTGATATTTAGAATATTTTATCCTTTGTCATTGTGTGTTAAAAATTTGCATTACTCTGAACCAATGTTTTCTAAATGGCCAGTGGATGTTGATATAAAAGTGAAAGACAGACCAACAGAGTTTAATAGCGTATGAAAGTTTAGTAATGTGTTTTCAGGCTCCCCAGTGGTTACAAATCGGGCTGCTAATCTCATGGTCAGCAGTTTGAAACTACCAGCTGTTCCGCGGGAGAAAGATGAGGTTTTCTGTTCCTGTAAAGATTTACAGCCTCGGAAACCCTGTGCAGGGTCGCTATGAGTCGGAACTGCTTCCATGGCACATAACAACAACAACTACTGCAACTAACTTTTAAAGGAAATAAATACCACTTGTTGAATTATGATGGAGCTTCAAAGAAGAGCATTCAAAATAATTTTTAAAAGCCTTTCAAATAAACCCCCAGAGTAAAACCATTGCCATGGAGTCAATTCTGACTCTTAGTGACCCTATTGGTCAGAGTAAAACCACCCCATAGGGTTTCTGAGGTTGTAAATCTTTATGGAAGAAGACTGTCACATCTTTCTCTTGCAGGGTGGCTGGTGGATTCAGTGTGTTAGCCTTTCAGTGAGCAGCCAACCACTTTGACCACCACTCCTAATTTGTATGAGGCCAGATTGTCTTCAAAACACTTCAACACTAGATTGAATGCAAGAAGCAGATATTAGTATCTACCCATTTTCTATTAAGCTTGATACTAAATAGATTGGGCAAAATATAAAACAATGTGAATCTTTCATTAAGTTTTTAAAGTTTTCATTTTAGAAAATGAAAAAAAAATTTCATTAGAAGTATGTTATATTAACATGCAATGGTTTTATTATTATATTTTAAAAGTAATATATATCTTTACATTCTTGACTTTAATTTTGAATTTAAAAAAATTGATATACACATAAACAAAAACTCTTTGGCATCCACAGTAACTTTTAAGAGTGAAATAAAAAGTCTGAGAACCATTGATATAAGAAAATTTTATAATAGTAGTTTTAAGTACATGGCTTTATATGATATCCTCTGCTATATAGGACTTGTTCCAGAAGAAACAGAAGAAAATATCGAAGAAGATACGAGCAGTGAAGATTGTAAATTACAAGACTTGCCTCCATGTTGGGGATTGGATATAGTTTGTGGAAAAGGAACAGATTTCAATTATGGACCATGGGCTGATAGGCAGAGGTACTTAATTAAATTATGTTATTAAAAGGTCTTTAAAAGTATTTAGACAGTATTTGTTTTTCTTGAAAACTAGCTTAATATTTCAAAAAAACTATTAGCAAGGTAAGGTTATCACTAAACCTCTTGACCCAAATAGTAAATTGCTTGTAGAGATACTGCAAATTCACCAAAATTGTTGCAAATGAGCAACATATTTATTGATTTCTTTCTTTTATTCCCTAACATATGCATAGTATATGACTCCTGGTGTGGCACTGTAGGATCAGTACTGGGTTGCAAACCACAAGGTCAGCAGCTCCTGGGAAATCCTATATGGGTCACTGTGAGTCAGAACTGACTCAGTGGTACTTAAAAATGAGTGTATGCCAGGGTCAATTGTTAGGGCAATGTGAATTGAGAGATTAAAGATATACTATTTATTTCTTAAACTAAAATCCCTTGCCAATGAGTGGATTCTGATTCATAGCAATCTAATAGTACAAAGTAGAACTGCCACATGAGGTTTCCAAGACTAATCGTTTGGACGCAAACTACCACAGCTTTCTCTGGAGAAGAGGCTGCTGGTTCGAACCAATGAACTTTTGGTATTCAGCCAAGTTCAATCAGAAGAATTTTGCTACCTTTCTGTTGTTGTTAGGTGCCATAGAGTCAGATCCAAATCATAGCAACCCTGTGCACAACAGAAGGAAACATTGCCTGGTCCTGCACCATCCTCACAGTCTTAAAGCTTGAGCCCATTGAGGCTACTACTGTGCCAATCAGTCTTCTTGGGGAAGTCTTCCTCTTTTACACTGACCCTTCACTTTACTTAGCATGACGTCCTTCACCAGGGACTGATCCCTCCCTATAATATGACTGAAGTGTGAGAGACAAGTTCTCCCCATCCTGGCTTCTACTTCTTTCAATACAGATTTGCTTGCTACTTTTAATAGTCTTCTTCAGCACTATATAACTCAGATGTATCAATTCTTCTACAGTTTTCCTTATTCACTGTCCATCTTTTATATGCATATGAAAATACCATGGCTTGGGTTAGAAGTACCTTAGTCCTCAAACTGACATCTGTGTTCTTGAACACTTTAAAAGAGGTCTTGTGCAGCAGATTTTTCTAATGCAGTATGTTATTTGATTTCCTGACTGCTGTTCCATGAGTGCTGATAGTGGAACCAAGAAAAACGAAGTCTTTGACATCTTCAATCTTTGTTTCCATTTATCATGGATGTTATTTATTGGTCCAGTAGTGGAAACTTTTGTTTTCTTTACGTTGAGGTGCAACCCATACTGAAGTCTGTGGTCTTTGATCTTCAGTAGTATTTTAAGTCCTTTTCGTTTTCAGCAAGCAAAGTTTTATCTTCTGCATATCACTAGTTATTAATGATTCTTCCTCCAATTCTGATGCCACATTCTTCTTCATATAATCCAGCTTCTCAAATTATGTGCTCAGCATACAAATTAAGTATGGTGAAAGAATATAACCATGGCACACACCTTTCATGATATTGTCATTCAAGTGTTCCCTTGTTGTTTGAACACCTGCCTCTTGGTCTATGTACAGGTTCTTCATGAACACAATTAAGTGTTCTGGAATTCTTGTTCTCCACAATGTTGTCCATAGCTTTTCATGATCCATATAGTCAGTAAAGCACAGGTAAACATCTTTCTGTTATTTTCTGCTTTAAGCCAAGATCCATCTAATGTCAGCAGTGATATCCTTAGTTCCACCTCCTCATCCAAAACTGACTTGAACATCTGGCAGTGCTCTGTCAATATACTGTTGCAGCTGTTTTTGAGTTGTCTTTAGCTAAATTTTACTTGCATGTGATATTAATTATACTTTCCAGTGATTTCTGTATACTGTTGGGTCATCACTCTTTGGAATGGACACAAACATCAATTTCTTCCATTCATTTGGCCAGGTAGCTGTCTTCCAAATTTCTTGGAATAGATGAGTGAGTGCGTCCAATGCTGCATTAGTTTGTTGAAAGATTTCAATTTGTATTCCATCAGTTCACCAAGTGTTGTTCTTTGTCAGTGCCCTCATTGCACTTTGAACTTTTTCCTTCAGTACTATTGGTTCTTGATCATATACTATCTCTTGAGGTGGTTGAACAACGTCCATTTCTTTTTGATGTACTGACTCTGTGTGTTCCTCCCATCTT
>NW_006408606.1:8900912-8902139 GCF_000296735.1 Chrysochloris asiatica | reverse complement strand
ATCTTTCGGCCGTTTGGTTTTAAGTGGATACTGTCTCTTTAAATTTCGTGGAGATCTATGCATATGCGTAGTAGAACCCTCAGAGGGGCTGGTGTATCCACTAACTCAGGCACCCCTACAATTACTAGAATGGAGGTATGCAGACAGCAAGGGACCAACGAAAAAATAATGTCCACACCTCTATCTCTGCAGCTCTGTCAGGCGTCCGAGGCTGCTCTGATACTTTCCCCACTTGGCCCCACACAAAATGGTGGCTCCTGGAGCAGCTAAGCGTCCTGAACCAGGAAGCAATGGATTCTTGCTTCTGCCACAAACTTCCCAACCTTCTAAATATTCCTTTATATGTGGTTCAGAGTACTGGGACCATTCCCTGAGCCTTCTTGGTCCTGTATTCTGTGTTGTTCTCGGCAGAGCTTGTCACTATACTTCCAGCTGATCTACCATCTTTTTCCGGAAGTCCCATCTTCTTTTGATGCTTTCCACATCGTTCAATATTTTGCCCATAGAAGAATCCTTTAATATTGTAAATCGAGGCTTGAGTATTTTCTTCAGTTCTTTCAACTTGAGAAATGCTGAATGTGTTCTTCCCTTTTAGTTTTCTAACTCCAGATTTTTCCACATTTATAAAAATTGACTTTTTCTTCTTGAGCTGCCCTTTAAATTTTTCTGTTTAACTCATTGACTTCCTTATTTTTTTTTCCGTTTGTTTTAGCATCTCTATGCTGAAGAGCAAGTTTCAGAGTCTCTTCTGACATCTATTTTGGTCCTTTCCTTCTTTGTCTTTTTAATGACATTTTGCTGTTTTCCTGTATGATGTTTTTAATGCCATCCCACAACTCTTCTGGTCATTAGTGTCTAATGCATCAAATTTGTTCTTGAGATCTTTAAATTCAGGTGGGATATGTTGAAGATGAAGTATTTGCTTTATTGAGATTGTTTTAGTAACTTCAGCCAGTGCTTGCATGGCAGTGGCCATGATGGCTCTGATAAGAAATACATTGCAACAACACAGAGCAGCAGGAGACCCTAAGCATGAAGAAAAGTCCATTGTACTGCAGAGCAGCCATGGATGTCTCCTTGATTTGGCAGAGCCTCAACAGGAGATTTCATTCAGGGACCTTGCTGGCTTTGTAGTTTCTTTTTAATTCCATTATTTTAATGAAAATCAATGTTATAAGTAATCAGTATTATACTTGTTATTCTGATTTAAGAAATATACATATTTTT
>NW_006408606.1:8888367-8900812 GCF_000296735.1 Chrysochloris asiatica | reverse complement strand
GATCATAATCTGGCACCTATTTTACTTTAATCACAGACATTAGCCTTTGAAATAACTGAACCATGATGTAGGAGCCATGGAGACTGCTAGGGTTATAGTTAAAAGCTTTGTAAGAGCTTGAGAAATTTTAATTTTTAGAAGTTAGTGATGTATGAAGTTAATTGAAAACATAATTTGTATTTGAGATTACAATTAGGAATTTAGATCCATGAGGAATAGCAAGGTATAGAATGTTTAAACAGATCCTAAGAGCATTGGGAATATTTGGACCTAGTTACAGTTGATAAATTTCAAAGAATAATGAATAGAAAGTTAAGGGTAACAAAGTCCTTGTAAAGGTTAACATGACATTTTTAGAGCAATGAGGCTTGCTTACAGAAATTATGTATTGTCTAACTACGTAAAGGGGAACAAGGAAGATTTTGATATTCTTGATGCACTATATTGAAATGATTAATATGTATTAATATGTATGATTTAGACCCCTACTTTGAAAAGAATGATTAATAGATTGATGGTATAGGGTAGTATAAAAGCTGTGTGAGAATCTGAAGTAAACGTGAAAGAAGACTCACCATTCATCGAGACTCATTGATTTTGTGCTTTCTTCGCCGATGTCATACCTCTTTCTAAGGAACCCCCCATAAGTGTGTCGTGGCTGGTCCGCGACATCTGCATATGACCAATTGATGGTCTGTTCCACAGTCTGCGCCTGTCCTTTTTTCGACTGATGATATGAAGCTTTTCTACCCTTTCTTTCCACAGATGTAGTGAATTTAATTTCTCTGTATGCCATCTGGTGAGGTCTGTGTGTATAGTTGTCTTTTATGTTGTTTAAAATAGATATTTGCCATGAACAAGCCATTGATTTTGCAGAATTCTACCATGTGATTTCCAGCATCATTTCTATTACAAAGCTCATGTCCTCCAACTATTGATTCTTCCTCGTTTCCTACTTTTGCATTCTAATCATCAGTAATTCTCAATACATCTTGTTTGCATGATAATCAGTTTCAGACTGAAGAAGTTGTTGTTGTTGGTGTGCCATGGAGTCGGTTCTGACTCATACCGACCCTGTATAGGATTTCCGAGGCTGTAAATCTTTATGGGAGCAGTAAGCCTCATCTTTCTCCTGTGGAACCTCTGGTAGTTTCGAACTAGATGACCTTGAGGTTAGCAGCCCGACTCGTAACCACTACGCTACCAGAGCTCCTTGAAGAAGTTGGTAGAATCCTATAATTTCATCATTACTGACTTTAGTGACTCGTCATAAATTTGAGGAATAGTTATAATAACTGCTTAAATGACCAAATAATAAAGGTATTTATTAATGATTGGTGCACAAATTTAAATAATTGTGCTATTAATTAGATGTATGGCTGTTACACTATCACAGATAGCATTATACTTCAATATACATATCAAAGTGGCCTTTTTGATGATGTATGCAATGCCATTTCTCTTCAATTTGTCATTCCTGCCATAGTTATTTTGTCATTCAGTTTGTCATTCCTGCCTGTCTGATTCTGAATGGCCAACAACCAGTTCATTTCAACTCACTAATGCCTAGGATATGGATATTTATGTGTTTCATTTTATTTTTGACAACTTCCAATTTTCCTAGATTCATACTTCATATAGTCCATGTTCCAATTATTAATGGAAGTTTATGGCTCTTTCTCCTCATTTTGAGTTGTGTCTCATCAGGAAGTGAATGTCTTGAAAGCTTTACTCTATTCACGTCATCATAGTGAACTCTACTTTTAGGAGGCAGCTTTTTTCCAGTCATCTTTTGAGAGCCTTCCAACTTGAGGGACTCTTCTACTGGCAAGACATCTGACAATATTTTTGTGCTATTTATCATGTTTCAATATTCAGTATTCTGTTGGCTATCTCACATTGTTCCACTACTTTTTATTAGGTTTTTGGTGGCTGAACTACTGGTTTGTCTCTGTAAGGATCAGCACTGGACTTTGAATTACAAGGTCAGCTGTTCAAACCCATCAGCTGCTCTTTGGAAACCCTATAAAGGGTCTCTATGAGTTGAAACTGACTTATTGACACTTAGCAACAACAGAACATTCAGAAGATGTGCCTCTTCTTCCTAGTCTGTCTTAGTCAGGAAGCTCAGCTGAAACCTGTCCACCATGGTTGTACCTTGCTGGTATTTAAAATACTGGTTATGGGCATACCTTCCTGCATCATAGTTACACACAAGCCACCACATTACCACAAACTGACAGACAAGTAGTGGCAGGCTTTCTTAGAAAACTGAATAGTCCAGAGTAGGGTGATGATTCTAATTAAACCATCGTCCTTCAGTTGATTCTTCGACATTTTGACAATTGATATACTTGTAGAATGTCGTCCATATCTCACAGAATACTTAGCATAATTTTAGTCATTCATGTATCTAATTTAAGGAGCCTGGAGCAAGCTGGTTCAAATGCACCAGCTGCTCCATGGGAGAAAGATGAGA
Source organism: Chrysochloris asiatica (assembly GCF_000296735.1). Taxonomy (NCBI): domain Eukaryota; kingdom Metazoa; phylum Chordata; class Mammalia; order Afrosoricida; family Chrysochloridae; genus Chrysochloris; species Chrysochloris asiatica. The sequence goes on along the minus strand of NW_006408606.1, from coordinate 8,898,333 downwards.
CTGTCTGCTCATGTAAAGATTTATAGTCTCCGAAAACCTAAGGAGCTGGTGTACTCTGTCCTATAGGGTCTCTATGAATCTGAATCAACTCACTGGGAGTGAGTTTGTTATTTTTGGTGGTGTGTCATGTAATTATAGCTCAGCTACTAAGTTTTCAAAGCTCATTGATCTCTGGAAGTGTAACACATTTATGCTTTATACATTTCATTTTCTAAAAGGATAGAGGTTTTAATAGGTGATACTGCTTTGTGACTAACTTTTTTTATGTTTCTGTTCTAATTGTTAGATGAGATAGTAATGATAATATAAAGTTAGAATACTGATTTGGGACAATTATCCAAGGGTTCTTTTGTTTGAATAACATGGTTTTTTTCCCCCCTTCTACTCCTTACATAGAGATTGTTTGTGGAAGTTTTTCTTTCCACCAGATTATCAAGTTCTAAATGTTTCTGAAATTGCACAGCCTGGGAGATTAAGACAGATCCTTGCTTTTGAACTACGAATGAATATTATTGCAGATGCTACAATTGACTTGCTGTTTACTAAAAATAGGGTAATTATTGCAACAGTGTTATAGAAAATAATTAGTGTTTATAGCATGAACATTATTTTACAGAGTTTTTTTGTGTGACTTGTATATATAGCTTCATTTCTAGCTTTATATTCATTTCTATTTGCTTTATTCACTCCCTATAATAGTTATATATATATATATATATTGTTTTCATCATGTTTTTAAAAAAATTTTACATATAACATATAAAAATTTATTATAATAGACCTTTACACGATATTTTGGTTCATTTTGTTTTTATTTTGCCAAATTGTCTTAGTGTGTTTTGGCTATAAATTTGAACTTTTGTTCTTAGGAGCTTTTAATATATATTGAATATCATGATAGTTATTTCTTATGTGATAATAACTGGAAAGTAAAGATTGAAAATATAAATGATAATGAATCATTTATATGAATTAATGTTTTATTTTGGTAGGAAACAAATGCTGTACATGTAAACGTAGGAGCTGGCTCATATTTAGAAATTAATATCCCAATGACAGTTGAGGAAAATGGTAAGCCACAATTACGATTTTTGTCTTAAATGATTGGCAGGAAAATAGTTGACGTATTAGTACAGTTTATTAATCCATTTGGACTAACATGGGACTTTTTCCCATTTTTCTTATATTTTAATAACCTTTTAGTTATGAAGAATAAATATTGCATAACTGAACTATTTGAAAACCAAGAGACATGATACAGTATTTCTAACCAAGCTAGGTTTTATAATGCTATACTATCATTATACCTTATCCCTCATTTTGTAGGATTGAGCATAATTTGCCTAATGTGTGTTTTTCCTGTTAGGCTGTTGCTCCATGAAAGCAGGTGCTCTGTGTTTGAACTAATGTGGCACGTGTACATGGGCAGTAATTGATTACTTGACTAATAGGCCATACTTTAGATTATATTGTTAATAGATTTTTGTCAGGAAGTCTGTTGGGTACTTTGAAAAGAGCTTTAAGATAAAGTAGAGCATGTTGTTGTTGTTATGTGCCATCGAGTCGGTTCCGACCCATAGTGACCCTGTATAGGGTTTCCGAGGGTGTAATCTTTACGGGAGTAGAAAGCCTCATCTTTCTCCCGCGGTGCAGCTGGTAGTTTCGAACCGCTGACCTTAAGGTTCGCAGCCCGACTCGTAACCACTACGCTACCAGAGCTCCTTCAAAAGTAGAGCATATCATATTTTAAATATTAATTAATGCCCTATGGTAGTTGTGTGCCACCGAGTCGGTGGAATCAAAGTACTGACCTTATGGTTAGCAGCCAAGTTTGTAATCCACTATGCTACCAGTGTTCCTCTTTATATTGTTGTTGTTAAGTGCCATCAAGCCAGTTCCAACCCTTAATGGATGACTCTGTATAGGGTTTCCAAGGAGCGCCTGGTGAACTTGAACTGCCGACCTTGTGGTTCAAACTGACTTTGCAGTCCAGTACATTAGTGCAACACCAGGAGTCCTAGCTTTCTTTATAGTTCTATTTAAATTGAGATCATCTAAATTGATTATTCTTTTGAAATTTGGGCATGATACAAGGAAATCAGTAACATGGTTAAAAACTTTTTGTTAACTGTATTGAATTGTTATATAGTTTTTTTTTTAACTTTGTCTTCTACTCCTATCTCTTAACTATATTTTGAATTGAAAGAAGTTAAGGTAGAATTCTGCTTTACTTATTCACTTCACTTTTCTGAGAATAAAGAAAACAGAAATTCACCTATATTTTTAAATTGGTAATGTGCAATGATACTGTTGCTAGTATACTTAGATAATGTGTCATTTTTTAAAATCATTCTTTCTGTCAGTTATTTTGGTGCTATTTACAAGAACAAAGAGGCAGATGGATTGACTGGATTTATTAGTTGCATGAGAGGTAGCAGTAGGCTTGCCTACTTAAATGATCAAGTAAAAAATAAGAATAACAGAGTATGTTTTTGTCCTTAACTTTGGGGCTATGTTAGAGATGAACAAAAGCTCATTTTAGTTAGTTTTAAGAGAAATATACCAAGTCTTGAAGGAAATTCTTGAGAATTTTAGGACTGTTGAATTTAGACTAGGCTGCTAGAAAGCCAAAGGAGCTCTGGTAGCGTAGTGGTTACGAATCAGGCTGTAAACCGCAAGGTCAGCAGTTCGAAACTACCAACTGCTCCGTGGGAGAACGATGAGGCTTTCTGCTCCTGTAAAGATTTACAGCCTTGGAAACCAAGTTCAGGGTCACTATGGGTCGGAATCGACTCGACGGCACTTAACAACAATAACAACTAGAAAGTCACTCCTTGGAAACCCTACACGGGGTTGCTCTGGGTTGGAACCGACTTGACGGCACTTCACAACAACAGCAACTAGAAGGAAGCGTCTTTTTAGAATAGGCTTATTATAAGTATATGCTTAAAGAAAGGAAATCTTGGTTGCACAAAGTAGAAAATAACTCACTTAATGAAATCCTCTCGCATTTTTAAATCTAATGTTCTACATATATATGTGGCATATTGGAGTAAAGAATTACCTAAGAGGACAAAGGGGATCAGTATCTCAATGGCACACCAGTTATATATAACTTTGTGCCAAGTACCACAGGATACTTGTGGAGTTCTGAATGCATTAAAGGTAAAGGAATATTTAATCATGTTCTATAAAGGCTAAGTTGTTTTTAAGATTACTGGGTGAAAAGTCCCAGGGAAAAGTGGACTTAAGTTTTTGGCATGAGCAAAATAAGACTTCAAACAAATATTTTTTAAAAGTTTTGCCAGAGATGTAGGCATTTGTAAGAAATGTTCAGAGCAGGATGCATGTTGAAATAATAGAATAATTATAACCATAAAATTAATGTTCATAGGAGAAAATGTAATGTTCTGATTTTTCATTTTGTTCAGAATAGGACTAGGTTTTTAGAAACTGCTAGTGCATAAGGAGTAGTTGAAAATGGTGGAAGTACATACCCTTGAGTAAGTGGAAAAAGAAACTACATGAGAGCTGTCTTAGTTGAAATGTATCATATATAGAAAAGATTTGTAGCTTGGCATTGGAAAGCAAAATTAGGACAAATGGTTCAACTTTACCTGGATATGGAATAACAAGTTCCTTGTTATTGGAGTGTATATTATTAGTGACTGGCCAGCATTTTTCAATGATTCCTTCTTTGGGTTGTAGTGAGAGTTAGTTCAGCTTCAAATATTTTTAATTGTATATTTTTTTTAGGTTCTGAATTTTTATATTTTCATTTATCAGGTTACACTCCAGCAATTAAAGGGCAACTCTTACATGTTGATGCCACTACTAGCATGCAGTATCGGACCCTGTTAGAAGCAGAAATGTTAGCAGTAAGTCTAGAGCATACTGATGATAAATGTATTCCAACATGAATTGCACAGTTATTAAGTAATTCATATGGTTCAGAAACAATGTGCTCTTGGTCCTGTCTTTGCTAAGAAGAGTGGGTACTCAATGCTTTGAACTTTCTTGGGCATCTCTTTTGCTCTGTTTCTCATATGGAGAAGGTAATAAAAGGCAACAATACATGATTTTTTCACCCTAAAAAATGTGAAAAGTTGTTAGAATATTACTTTCAAACTTTTTTATATGACTGGACTAAATCCCTTTTATATTTTAAATAGGATAGTTTTTTTACCATGCTTTCTATTCCTATTTGATTCTTTTCTCAGGGATTAAATAACATAATTCATTGTGTTTATAATCTGATAAATAAGACTATAAAAGGAAAAAGCATTGCTATCTTGGATTAGTTCATTTCAGAAAAAGGAACAATGTGGAAATACCCATAATTAAAATTGTGGTTTGGTAAATTATTAATCAGACAGATTATTTGTTATCAGAGACAACAAAAATAATAAGAAAAATCACTATGTAGAATGATATTCAGAGGTGATTCTTTCATATAAAATTATAAAGTACTTAATCTTATCTCAACATTTTATATATATATATACATATGGAAAGGAAATCTTGGTTGCACAAAGGAAATCTTGATATGTATGTATCTAGTCCTGGTGTGGTGCTATAGGTAAGCACTCAACCATAAGATAGGTTTGAACTGCAAGGTCAGGAGCTCAAACTCAACAGCCACTCCTTGGAAACCCTATGCGGGGTCTATGAGTTGGAACTGGACCATATGGCACTTAACAACAAAACAACAATATATATGTATATGTGTGTGTGTGTGTGTGTATATATATATATATATATGTCTGTATTTATGGAGTCCTGGTGTGGCGCTGTGGGTTAATGTGCTAGACTGCAAAGTCAATTTGAGTCATAAGGTCAGCGGTTCAAGCTTACCAGTTACCTGTAAAGAAACCTTACAGGTATACAGGGTCACTATGGGTCGGAACACGCACACATATACATACATATGTACTTTTTTTTGGTTTACCAATATCTTTAAAGAAGAAAAAGAATAAAAAATTTTATAATCTACATTTTCTTACATGAAAAACATCTTTAGTAAAAACAAAAAACTCATTCAAAATTAGCCAGAAATCTTTTTTTTTGCCCCCCTTTATAATTCAAACCATCTCCACTTTGGGCTGTTATTCTGGTGACAATTAGGTCTCCACACTTAAGAATACAGCATCTACTCTGGCTGAGACAGAACAATACACATGTACTCTTGATGTGGTGCTTGTTATATAAGCACTGGATTGTCAACCGTAAGATTGGGGGTTCAAACCCACCAGCTACTCCTTGGAAACCCTGTACGAGCTCACTATGAGTCGGAATCAACTTGATGGTGCTTCACAACAACAGCATATATAAATATATGTTGTTATGTGCTGTGGAGTCGGTTCCGACTCATAGCACCCCTGTACAGGGGTTCCGAGGCTGTAAATCTTTAAGGGAGCAGAAAGCCTCATCTTTCTCCCATGGAACAGCTGGTAGTTTCGAACTGCTGACCCTGAGGTTCACAGCCCGATTCGTAACCACTACGCTACCAGAGCTCCTTATATAAATATATATATAAACATATGTATGTTGTTAAGTGCCACAGAGTTGGTTCTGACTTATATGACCCTGTGTAGGGTTGCCAAGGCTGTTAATCTTTTCTGAGCAAAAAGCCTCTTGTTTTTCCTGAGGAGCATCTGGTGGGTTTGAACCATCAACCTTGTACTTCACGGTCCAGTGCTTATCCTACAATGCCACACCAAGATACGTGTGTATGTGTGTGAAATTAAGAAAATACTCACTTCATGATTGTATTTATTAAACTTCAATATTGAGTATTTTAGTGAATTCCTGAGGTATTGTTGAACATGACTGCACCATGGTATTCCTGGTTAGGAAACTTTTGCCTTTTCAGAAATGCCAAGCTTTAGCAGGTGGGACACGCCACAAAGCAACATGTCACATCTTTCACTGCTGTGCTGTCAAATGGGAACTCCAGGAGGCACTGGTGACCAGAATCTTGTGAGGCAGTGTGTGTTTTAACCCATCTTTCCTATCCTGAGCCTCTCACTTAACTGATGAGGCTTAAGGAAAAATTAGGGATGTTAGCTGTCTTACTTAATTAAATTAGCTGGAGTGCATTTTCAAAACTGTTGCTGTTGTTGTTGTCAGGTGTCATCGAGTCGGAACCGACTCATAGCGACCCCATGCACAGCAGAACGAAACAATGTCCTATCCTGGGCCAACCTCACTACCGCTGTCACACTTGAGTCCATCAATGATGCCACCTGGCTGATCCATCTCGTTGGGGGTCTTCCTCTTTTTCTCTGACCCTCCACCTTACCCAGCATGACATCCTTCTCCAATGATTGTTTCCTCCGGACAATATGTCCAAAGTATGAGAGACGAAGCTTAGCCATCCTGGCCTCCAAGGACCACTCTGGCTGTACTTCTTCCAAAACAGATCAAAACTGTAGCCTGATTAATATCATTAATGTCACTTGAAAAATATTGAATTGACAAAAGTTGTGTTATATATGTTTTTATAATATGTACATTTTACAAAATAAATTCTACAATAATGAAACAAGCAAAAAAACAAAAAAACTAAAACGTGTAGCTAAAGTTCAAAGTTCAACTCTGTAGGAAAATAAGTTTTAATTACTCAACAATGTATGCGACTTAAGTTTCAGTGCCATTCTCATAGTCATATTTTAAAGCTCTAACTTGTATTTAATACTTGGTTTGTAGTTCCACATCAATGCAAGCTATCCGCGAATATGGAATATGCCACAGACATGGCAATGTGAACTAGAGGTTTATAAAGCCACCTACCACTTCATCTTTGCACAGAAGAACTTTTTTACAGGTAATTTGTAAATACAAATGTAAATACAATGAAAATTAATCACAGTGAACTTGTTTACATTCAGTAAATTTTGCTTTTAAATTTAACATAGGAATGTTGATGACATTCAAACTTTCTTTCTTTTACATTTCTTCTTGGGACAAGACTATTAAAGACAAATTTAAAGTATAGGTATTTTATGTTCTGCTCTAACCTGAACAAAAATATGACCCAAAAATTGAGCTTAGAAGAAAACGAAGTCAGTCAGTGTAGTGCTTTCTATTAATCTAATGGAGGTTATGTTAGAAAGATGAACCAGTTTCTTTACTGGTTCCAGAAGTGTAGGCATCAGTATACTTTCATTCTTTTGTTTTGATCATTTTTGTCCATAAATAGTGTACAGATATGGGTATTGCATAATGTATGTTCCACCAGTCTTACTGTGTATGCCTCCATGGGGGGAAAGGAGTGACTTGCTTGCAAGAGCACCAGGAGATGGGGTGTTGACTTAGCAGCACTGCACAGGCAGCTATGGCTTCTGCAGCTTGGTTACCTCCTCAAGCTGTACTTGCTGTGGATCCTGCAATTGCTGTTGGCATGTACCCTGCCTTGCCAACCCTCTGGCTGATGTTGCAGGGAGATTCCAGTCATCATCCCTCTGTGCAGTCTGTGTAAGCTTCCAATTCAGACCATGTTCTCTGTGGCACTCAAACAGCATGGCCACCCAGAAATAGCCAATTTCCGGTGCAAGTCTGTAAACCCTGAGACTCTGGGTGTTTACGGAGAGTCAGAGCCAACTTGCACAGGGGTTACTTTGATAAATGTGTATTAAATATATGCAAACGTATACTAATGTCCTATTTCACAGACCATATCATGGACTTTAAATGACAACTGTTGTTTGTTGTTGTGTGCCATCAGTCTATGCCAGCTCGTAGTGATCCTGTATAGCGTTTCTGAAAGTGGCTGGTGGGTTTTAATTGCCAATCTTATACTTATCAGTCCAATGCCTATCCTACAGCTCCACATCAATGACACTTACTTGTACTCAGTTGTTGTTAAGTGCGGTTGAGTCGATTCCTACCCATAACAACCCTGTATAGGGTTTCTGAGGAGCAGATGATGGATTTGAACTGCTAACCTTGAGGTTCAAACTGACTTTGCAGTCCAGCGCATTATCCTGCCATGCCATACCAGAACTCTACCTGGACTCAGATAGTCAAATATCTTCGAATTTGGAGCCTCTACTTACTACTTCCTGTAGCATTGCTGCTGTCACTAGGTGGAAAAAAACCATTTATTTCTTGAAGCTTATTATTATAGCTGGAAATAATGAAATTGCTTTAGGTTTACTCTGATAAGAGGAAGATAAAAACAATTTAACAGTATCGCAACGCTTCAATACCAGTTGATTGACATTTTATGGGATCTTTACTTTACTACTTAATTACAAAGTGAGTAGTAGATGGGTTTTTTGATAGGGTAAGCATTGAACTGCTAACATTACAATAAACCACAAGGCCAATGGTTCGAGCCCACCTACCACAACAGTTTCTGTTCCTTAAAGTTTTACAGTCTCAAAAACTCTATGTTGTTGTTGTTAAGTGCTGTCATGTCGGTTACAATTCATAGCAGCCCTGTATAGCGTTTCTGAGGAGTGGCTGGTGAGCTAGAATCGCTGACCTTGCAGTTCAAACCGACTTTGCAGTCTAGTGCATTAACCCACAGTGCCACACCAGAAATCCCTGAAACTCTATACAGGTTTGCTATGAGTTAGAACCAACTTGATAGCATTTAGCAGCAACGGCATTAATAATTTCTGACAGTTTTGCCTCAATGAATTAGATAGTCACCAAGAAAATGCTTCTTCTTTGTATTAATATCATTTTATATGACCTTCTGATAATGACAGTAATTTTTTGTTTAAAGAGAAATATATGGACGTGATTGTTGAGGGTCCTCATAATACTTTTCCACCATATCTTTTAGTATTCATCAGTAAAGCTATTTTAAGATCTGGCAGCAAAACTGTATTACAGAATAATGATATTGAAATTTAGTTATTAAAGAAAAAGGCTAGTAAAATTTGCTAAAACAAAAATGAATAGCTTATTAAATTACATTGAGATAGATTATTTGAGTGTGTTCATTATGCTAGCAATTATATCTAAATCATTTAAATACTAGAAATGTGAAGTAGATAAATGCAGCCAATATAAATTGAAGGTCTCTATTATGAATAATTCACAACAAATATTTAAGCACCATCTAGGTCCAAATGGCTAAACGATGTGCGAGAACTGTGCAGACCTGGTGGAGGTGTTAAATGAAACCCAGACCACGGAGCGGTGGGGTGAGAGGTGTCTGGAGACCAGGTCGATGGGGAGACGCTGCCTAGCAGGAAGAGACTGCAGGGTCCGGCCAGGCTGTCCTACTTACCCCAGACGCAAGAGCGCTGTCCTAGCCTAACCATTGGATCATGGCTTTGAGGCAGGGGTCGACCAACTTAGAGACCTACAAGCAGAGCCCAAAGCTTCTCACTACAACGCAGTTGCCCCTGCTGCACTTCCGCCTTGATTGACATTTGAGGACAGAAATCCTGCCTTTGAGCCAGACTTAAGGGCCCTAGCACAAGGAGATTCCTATTTAACAGCAACCATGCAACTGCCACTCGTCTGTCTGTTGTGTTGTGGTGATTTGAATTGCTGTGATTCTGAGGGCTATGCCACTGGTATTTTAAGTAACCAGCAGGGTCACCCATGGTGGACAGGTTTCAGATGAGCTTTCAAACAAAGACAGACTAAGAAGAAAGAGTGACAAACTACTTCCGAATCGCTAGTCACTGAAAACTCTATAAATAGCAGAGAAACACTGTCAGATACAGGACCGGAAGGTGGGAAGGCACTCAGAATGCGACTGGGGAAAAAATGCCTCCTCAAAGTAGAGTTGACCAAGATGACCACGATGACGTGAATAAAGTTAAGCTCGGGGGAGAAATGCTCACAGAACCTTCATTTGCTAATGGGCCACAAATCAAACTGAAGAGAAACAGCTGTAAACATCCATTGAAAATCGGAACATGGAATGTATGAAGTATGACTCTGGGAAAATTGGAAGTTGTCAAAAATGAAATGGAACGCATCAACATCGATATCTTAGGC
>NW_006408606.1:8868708-8885912 GCF_000296735.1 Chrysochloris asiatica | reverse complement strand
GCTGGAGAAGGATATCTTGCTGGGTAAGGTGGAGGGTCAGAGAAAAAGAGGAAGACCCTCAATGAGGTGGATCAGCTAGGTGGCATCATTGATGGCGTCAACTGTGGTGGTGATAGTGAGGTTCGCCCAGGATCGGACATTGTTTCCTTCTGCTGTGCATGGGGTCGCTATGAGTCGGTTCCGACTTGATGGCACCTGACAACAACTACAAGGTCCACAGAAAGTTTATGAGTATATCTTGTACTGTTTATTAGTCTTTATGTAGCTGATACTACAAATAGACAATTGCAACAGAAACATATGCTTGAAACAGACAATTGAAATGATATAAAATAGTACAAGGGAGCATCAAAAATTCATTGAAAAATTACCTTATCTTTTAATTGCAGTTTTCCAGGAACTTTTTGAAGCCTCTTGTATATATTGAGTGCAAGTGTAAATTGTTAGGCTAGCAGATGTATGGAAGAAAATCACTGTGATCTTAGGTTATTAAAGTAAGTCTTTGATAATTAATGCAGTAATATTATTTAGGAATCCTGGTGTGGCGCATAGGAAAGCATTCTACCTCAAGGTCAGTTTGAACTGCAACATCAGCTCTGCTCCTCAGAAGCTCTTTATGAGGTCCTTAGGAGAACCAACTCAACAGCACTTTTACGAGGTCCTTATGAGTTGGAACCAACTCAATAGCACTTAACAGCAATACCATTAAGATTTGCATGCTAAGCATGTTTACTTATAGTATCTTCACAGTGACTCTGAAAAGGAATAGTCATTATAACTGCCTTTGAGCTATCAGTGACCAAACTGAGGCACAGAAACTGATTGAGTTGGCCAGTCTCGTGAAGCTAATGAATGGAAGAGACATTGGGGAACAATTTTTTTTATAAATATCCATCTATAGGAAAGATTGAGTAAATCTTGAGAAGACTCTTTAATGAATTATTATGCAAAAGTTATGTAAATATGTGACATATCATGGGATTACACTTGAGTTCAATGGTAAGAGAAACAGAAAACATATGCATAGATGATAATGTAAAAATAGATAAAATAAAAAATAACAAATATATCCACAAGGTTAGCTGTTTGGATAATGGAACATTAGGTGGTTTGTTTCTTTTTTATATTTCTAAAGTGTTGTTAAAAATTAACATAGCTATATGAAATACACATTATTTTCGTTATTTAGAACTGTAATTAGGAAGTAAGTATCTGTTTATTGCCAAATCATTTAGCTTACATCTTAATCACCTTTTATATATATTTCAATATATAAGTTCTTTTTAGATAGAAAATAAAAATTAATTTTGAACTGATGTTAGAAACTTTGTTTTGTCTTGTAAATTTCAATTAATTTTACTTTTTGTTCCATATCCCAATAATTTTAGATTTAATTCAAGATTGGTCTAGTGATAATGCTCCAGACATTTTTTCATTTGTTCCATATACATGGACTTTTAAAATCATGTTTCATCAGTTTGAAATGATTTGGGCTGCTAACCAACACAATTGGATTGACTGTTCCACCAAACAACAGGAGAATGGTAAGAAATTATTAAAATTTAGGTTATGTATTCTCATTAAGAAATCAAAAATTTAGCATTGCTTTTATAGTTTTAGTAGATATTAGAATTTATTTTTCCCCATTGTAAAACTTTAAGAGGAACATTTCAGAGTTTTTCTTGGATTAAACATTGTTTTATTTGAATGTGCATTTAAGAAGATTTTCATTAAAATCTTACAGAAGTTAAAAGTAAATTTTCTTTTTCTTTTTCTTTTTTGTAGTTTATCTTGCAGCCTGTGGAGAAACATTAAACATTGATTTCTCTTTGCCTTTTACGGACTTTGTACCAGCTACATGTAATACCAAGTTCTCTTTAAGAGTACGTATAATTGGATATATTATTTATTTCACAAGGCTTATTTGTAGATTTTATTTCCTAAAGTTTTTCTGTACTCTCCCATGGGAACCTGAGATACTTCATTTCAGCTTTCCATCATTCTATTAGCCTCATAGAAGTGCTGCTCTTTCTTCTTAACAGAATTGCTGCTGTTTCTTTTAAATAGTTATCTGCCCTAAGAAGTTGGACCTTCTATCCCTGCCTTCTTTCCTCTTCCTCTAAAAAAACCCTGAATTGGTTATTTTCTTAGAGCTCTTATTTAACCTTTGTGGATAATCTATATTTTCTTCTAAGACTTTTTTGTAGCTTTAATGTGGAGCATGGTGGTTCCATACCATGAGCACTAGACTGCAATTCTTTCAGTGTCCGAGGTTTGAGCCCACCAGCTGCTCCACAGTAGAAAGATGAGGTTCTCTGCTCTTGAAGATTTCAAATCCTCGGAAACCATATACAGGGTCGATATGAATCGGAACTGACTCAACGGCACTAAACAACAATATTTGCTAAATTTATTATGTAGATTTGATACATGTCTGTAATTGATGTTTAATTCCAACCATAAATTGAAGGAGTGACCATAATCATCTTACGTCCTTTTATCAGTAAACTAGCCTTTATGTACTTTACTAAACTCAGTATTTATAGAACACATAATCTTTGGGTGTGGGCAAGTAGTAGTAGCTCTAGTGTTAATTATGGTATGGTCGTAAAAATAATAATGTGAACAGCTGACATCTATTAAACATTTTTCTTGTGTCAAATATGCTTTCAAGTTCTTTATATGTAATAACTCATTTCATTCTCAGAACAACATTTTTAAGCCTGTAGTTAAGTGCCATTGAGTCGGATTTACAGCTATCCTGTATAGAGTTTCCAAGGAGTGGCTGGTGAGCTTGAACCACCAACCCTTTAGTCCAGTGCATTAACCCACAGCGGATTATTATTATCTGCATCTACAAATTAGGAAAATAAGGAACAGAGTTTATGTAGCTAGTGATTGTCCAAATTGGAATTTTAATTCAATCAATATAGCTTAGGAGCTTGGTTCTTTTAACCACTACTGTATTATACTGTTGTTACTGTTGTTAGGTGCCATTGAGTCACTTCTGACTTATGGCAACCCTGTATAGGGTTTCTGAGGAGCAGCTGATGGGTTAAATCCCCGACCTTGCGGCTAAGAATTGGGTTCTTATCTTAAAGCGCCATACCAGGACTCCCTGAACTAAAACTCAATATGAAATCAGGTATCAAGATGAGCAAAGACTAGCGGACCTATAAGGAAGAAATTGAAACCAAATGAAAATATGCAAATCCAGCATTATTAAAATTACTAAAAGCCAGCTGAGGAACCTAGTCTTAATAGAATCAAAATACAATCATATTTTAAAAGTTAATAATAATAAATAAAAAACCATAACACACTCTAATGGTGAGGGGATTTTTACAGATGTATTTTTTTATGAAATACATGGTTTTCTTTTTCACTGTTAGATGGAAACTACTATTTTTTTCCCTGACTTTTTTTCTAGTTATTTAGCTGACAGTTCAATGTAAAATCTGCTATTTGAAAGTAATGTTTATTTCTCTCAAGTTTATTTTCAAGATTGTTTTAGTATTTGACTTTAAATGGTGGTGTTAGTATGCCATGGAACCAGTTCCAACGGATAGCAACCCTGTACAGGGTTTCCGAGGCTGCACATCTTCACTGGAGCAGAAAGCCTCATCTTTCTCCTGTGGAATGGCTGGTAGTATCATACTGCTGGCCCTTGGGATTGGCAGCCTGGCTGGTAACCGCTATGCTACAGTGTCCTAATATTTACATACCTTTAAAAAAATTTTTTTTAATCACTTTTGGTTATTATAAATTATTTTTTAGGGAGAAGATGTTGATCTTCATTTATTCCTGCCAGATTGCCACCCCAGTAAATATTCATTGTTTATGTTGGTAAAGAATTGCCACCCAAATAAAATGACTAATGATACTGGTATTCCTGCTGAATGTCAAAGTGGCCAGAAAACAGTTAAACCAAAATGGAGGAATATTACTCAAGAAAAGTGAGTCACATAAAATTAGTTACCTTTTGTGTTTATATATAACAAATTATTATTATTACTTTGAAGTATAATATTTGATTAGATGTAACTGGTATCTATACAATTAATGAACAAGTGCTAGAAGCTTTGTTTTTTCCTCTTTAAAGGGCTGGTTGGGTTGAATGCTGGACTGTCCCAAGTGTGATGTTGACAATTAATTATACATGGCATCCAATTTATCCACAAAAAGCAGATGAACAGCTAAAGCAATCATGTAAGTGTTTTCTGTAATTTGATCCTTAAAACAGCTGGCATTGTGATTGATAATCATCTTTCATAAGTACATTTATTTTAAATCTTACTAAGATTGTCTTATAGTTATTGTTGTTGCTAAGTGCTGTTGAGTTAGTTCTGACTCATAGCGACCCTGTATAGTGTTTTGAGGAGCATGCTGGTCAGTTTGATCCACTGACTTTGTGGTTCATTGTGACCTTGCAGTCCAGTGCTTATCCTACAGCTCCACATTAGGACTTTTATTGTGTATTGACCAGGTATCAAGTACTGAACCATGCAGTTGCAAATTTACATACGCTCATCTATGATAATCATATGAGATAAATATTGTTGTTTTTATTGTTTTCAATTTAGAGTTGACAAAATTAAACTTAGAGAACATAAGTAATTTCTTCAAGATTTGTAATGCATTGGATTGCAAAGTTGATTTGATCCGCAGGGTTGATGGTTTAAGCTCATCAGCCGCTCTTCGGAAACTGTATACAGGGTCACTGTCGGTCAGAATCGACTTGATGTTACTTAACAACAACAGCAGCAACAATGCTTGAAGCAGCATAGCTGGAATATGAAATAAAGTCTGTTGTTAGGTACCTCAAATTGATTCAGACTCATAGTGGACCTATGCACAACACCATGAAACCCTGCCCTGTCCTGTGTCAGCCTCACAATTGTTATGTTTGAACTCATTGCTGCTGTCAATATATCAGTTCCTATCTTGGGGGTTTTCCTCCTTTTCAATGACCCTCTATTTTACCAAACATGATTTCCTGTTTCAGGGATGGTCCCTCCTGATAATATGTCCAATATCTGATAGGCAAAGTCTGGCCATAATGGCTTCTCAGGAGCATTATGACAACACTTCTTCCAAGACAGATTTGTTGGTTATTCTGGTAGCCGATTGTACTCTCAATATTCTGCTCTAACATCATAACTCAAAATGCATCAGTTCTTCAATGGTCCTTCTTATTCGCTGCCTGACTTTCACATGCATTTAAGGTAATTGAAAATCCCATGGCTTAGGTCAGGTGCACCTTAGTTTTCAAACAGGTATCTTTGCTCATTAATAATGAAAAGAGTTTTTCTGCAACAGAGTTGTTTAATGTAATATGTTGTTTGCTTCCCTGACTGCTGCTTTTATGAGTGTTGAATGTGTGTCCAAGCAAAATGGATGGTTAGAAATATGCATCTATTCCAGTCATTCAGTATTTTTCCTGTAGAATCCTTCCTTATAGCAAGTTGAGACTTGAGTGTTTTCTTCAGTTCTTTCTGCTTGAGGAATGTTCATATCTTTTGTTTTCTAACTCCAGGTCTTTGGATATTTCATTATAAAATTTTTGAGCTGCCCTTTGGAATTTTCTGTTTAGATCTTTTACCTCCTAATTTCTTCCACTCATGGTAGCTTCACTGTGCTCAAGATCAAGTTTCAGAGTAATTTTTGACATCCATTTTGTTCTTTTCTTTCTTGGCTGCCTTTTAAATTATCTTTTGCTTTCTTCCTGTATGATATTCTTTATGTAATTGCACAACTTTTCTGATATTCACCTGTTAGTATCTAATGCATCAAATCTGTGCTTTGATTGATATCTAAATTAAAATGGGATATATTCAAGTTCATATTTTGGCTCTTATGAACTTGTTTAATTTTCTTCAGCTTTAGCTTTAACTTGCATATAAGCAATTGATGGTGTGTTCCACAGTCTGCCCTAGGCCTTTTTTTGGCTGAGGATATTGAGATTCTTGACCATATCCTCCCTACAGATGCAGTCATTTTGATTCCTGTGTTCCACATGGTGAGGTCCATTGTATAGTTGTCTTTTTTGTTGCATAAAAAAATAAGAAGTCGTTGGTTTTGCTAAATTTGATCATGCAATTTCCAGCATCATTTCTTTCACTAAAGTTATATGTTCCAACTGCTGATAGTTCCTCTTTGCTTTTTACTTTCACATTCCAGTCACCAGTAATTATCAATGCATGTTGATCGCATATTTGCTCAATTTCAGGCTGAGTAAGTTGGTACAATTCTTCAATCTCATCATCACTGGCTGTAGTGGTTCATATGTAAATTTCAGTAGTACTGGCAGTGACTGATGTTCCTGTAGGTGCCTGGATATTATTATATAGCAGACAGCATTGTACTTTGAGATAGATCTTGAAATGTTCTCTTTGACAATGAATGTCATGCCATTCCTCTTCAATTTTGTTTTTCTCCACTTAGTAAATCATATGACTTCAGATTCAAAATGGCCAATACCAGTCAGTTATGTGCTGGGCTGCATAGCCTGTTTGAACCGCAAGATTGGTGGTTCAAGTTCACCAGCCACTCCGAGGAAGATCTATACATGGTCACTATGGATTGGAACCAACTCAACGGCACCATCCACTAAAGGCAGTAATGATGAAACTGAAGAATTTGATCAACTTTTTCAGTCTGAAATTGATCAAACGTGTAATCAAGATGTATTGATAAATACTGGTGACTGAAATGCAAAGATTGGAATCAGAGAGGAAGGATCAATAATTGGAAAATTATCCCTGGAGATGACACTGGAGATGACATGAGAGAAGTATGCATTACCAATAACTGATTCATTGCAAACAACATGAAAGATGACTATGCACAAGAACCTCAACAGACGGAATGCACAGAAATCAAGTTGACTATATCTGTTGCAAGAGATGGTGGAAAAGCTCCATATTATTAGCCAAAACAAAGCCAGGGGCAGACTATGGAACAGACCATCAACTGCTCATGTGCAAGTTCAGGCTGAAGCTGAAGAAAGTAAAAACACGTCCACAAGAGTCAAAATACAAACTTCAACATATCCCACCTGAATTTAGAGATTATCTGAAGAACAGGTTTGATAAAATAGACACTAATGACTGAAGACCAGAAGAATTGTGGGATGACATTAAGAACATCATACAAGAAGAAAGCAAAAGGTCATTAAGAAGAAAAGAAAAAAGGAAAAGACAAAAATGGAAGCCAGAAGAGACTGAAACTTACTCTCCAGTGTGGAAATGCTAAAACAAATAGAAGAAACAAGGAGCTAAAAGAGTTGAACAGAAAATTTCAAAGGGCAGCTTGAGAAATACAAAGGCAAGTATTATGATGAAATGTGTAAAGACCTGGAGTTAGAAAGCCAACAAGGAATAACACACTTAGCATTTTTCAAGCTGAAAGAATTGAGGAAGAATCAAGCTTCAGATTACAGTACTGAAGGATTCCATGGGAAAAATACTGAATGATGCAGAAATCATCATTTGGTACAGTCACTGTACCAAAAAAAATTTTTTTTTGCTGTTCAACCATTTCAAGAAGTAGTATATTATCAAGTGCCAATGGTGCAGAAGGAAGAATTCCATTGTGCACTGGAGGTATTGGCAAAGAACAAACAAGGCTCTGGGAATTGATGGAGTACGAATTGAAATCTTTCAACAAACTGATGCAGCACTGGAGACACTCAATTTTCTTCAAAAAAGAAATTTGAAAGATAGCTACCTGGCCAACTGATTAGAAGAGATGCATATTTGTGCCCATTTCAAAGAGAGGTGACCCAGTGCAATGTGTAACTCATTGGACAATATCATAAATATCATATGCCAGTAAAATTTTGCTTAAGATCATTCAGAAATGGCTACATCATTCCATTGGCAGGGAACTTCTTGAGGTTCAAGCCTGATTCAGACGAGGCTGTGGAATGAGGGATATTGCTGAGGTCAAATAAACCTTGGCTGAAAGCAGATAATACCACAAAGATGTTTTTCTGTGATTTGTTGACTATACAAAGGATTTTAATTGTGTGTATCATGACAAACTATGGCTAACATTGCAAAGAGTGAGTATTCCAGAACACTTAATTGTGATTTGGAGGATTCTGAACTAAGACTAAGAGGCAGTCATTCTAACAGAACAAGAAGACACTGAATGGTTTATAATCAGGAAAGGTGTTTGCCAGGGTTGTATTCTTTTACCATACATATTCATTCTGTATGTTGAAGAAATAATCTAAGAAGCTGGGTTATAAGAAGAAGAGCGTGGCATCAGGATTGGAGGAAGACTCATTAACAATCTGCAATATGGAGATTATAAAACCTTGCTTAATGAAAGCAAAGAAAGATCAAAGACAACAACCTTCAGTATGGGTTGCATCTCTATGTAAAGAAAACAAAAGTCGTCACCACTGGACCAGTAAATAACATCATGATAAATGGAGAGAAGGTTTCATTTTGCTTGGATCCACTATAAAGAGTCAGGGAGTAAATCAAGTGATTTATTCAAGTAAACATATCTGCTGCACAATACCTCTTTAAAGTGTTCAAGAGCAAAGATACCAGTTTGAGGACTGAGGTGCACCTGACCCAAGCCATGGTACTTTTAGTAGTCACTATTGCATAATGAATAAGGAAGGCCTTAGAAGAATTGTTGCATTTAAATTTAGTGTTGGAGAAGATTTTAATAGTACCTTGGGCTTCCAGAAGTACAAAGAAACCTTTATTGGAAGAAGTACAGCTAGAATGCTCCTTAAAAGCAGAATGCCGAGACTTCATTTCTCATACTTCAGAATGTTATCATGAGGGACCAGTCCCTGGAGAAGGACATCATGCTTGGTAAAATGCAGTTTCAGTGAAAACGAGGATGAATTCCAATGAGGTGGTTTGGCACAGTGGCAGTAGCGATGGACTCAAGTATAACAATTATTGTGAGGGTAGCACAGAAATGGGCAGTATTTTGTTTTGCAGTACATAGGTCGCTGTGAGTTGGAACCGACTTGATGGCCCCTAAAAAAGAACAACTATCCTTAATCATGTTTTGAGTTCCTTTCAACCTGAGTGGTTTATCCTCCAGCATTATATTTGACAACGATTTGCTGCCATTCATAAAGTCATCATATTCTGGTACTATATTTGATGCTATTTTACTGCTACTCATAAGGTTTCCAGAGGATAAACATTCAGAAGTAGTCCACTTCTCCTTCCTGGTCCATCATGAGTGGCACTACTGGTATTTAAAATGCATCACAGCAAAATGCAAGCCACCACAGTATGGCAAAGTAACAGATGATTGGTGGTAATAAGGTCTGGATGAATCTTTGTATTTTAAAGTGTTTGATGATGTGAAATATTAGTTTCTTTAAGGCATTTTAACAATTATTTTATAATTTATTGTTCATAGAATGTAATTTGATTTATTACCTCAGTCCAAAAGGGAATTAGAGTCAAATAACAGTTTTCATTATTGTTTATATGCATGGTGGGTTGATAATATGCTGTATTTTTAATACTGTTTATGTAAAAACAGCTGAATAATTTAATGCCCATGTATAGTTAAGCCCTAAATGTGACCCAGAAGTATTCTGGAGTTGCTCAATAGAAATGTTTGTTGCTTGTATTAACAGGTACTTTTAGTTGTTTATATGCAATCTGATTTACATATATCTTTGTATATTTTAGTGAATTCTGTTCTTATTTGATTTCTAAATTATTGGTTTTTTAGATTTATTTTCATTTTATGTTATGTATAGATGTGTATTATATAAATATATCTTTTGGTCTTTTAGGTTTGTTTTCACTTTATATTTTATATGTTATTGTTGCTGTGCAGTGCCGTCGAGTCAGTTCCAACTCAGCGATTCTATATAGGGATTCTGAGTAGCAGCTGGTGAGCTTGAACTACTGACCTTGCAGTTCAAACAGTTTTGCATTCTGGCACATTAAGCCACAGCACCACACCAGATGTGTAATACACACACACACACACATCAGGACTAATTACTTTCACATTTGTAGAGTATAATTTCTTAGTGAGCAATTCCTTGAAGAACTTGTGTTATTTTTTTTCTCCTTGCTTAAACATCATTAATATTTTTCTTGCAATTTTTTTTCAGTGTCAGAAATGGAAGAAACAATGCTATCTGTACTAAGGCCGTCTCAGAAAACGACAGACAGAGCTGTTTCTTCTCCCTCTACTTCTTCACGCCCACCTGTTGATCCCTCAGAACTTCCACCTGATAAACTTCATGTAGAAATGGAACTCTCCCCAGACTCCCAGATAACTCTTTATGGACCTCTCTTAAATGCCTTTCTGTGCATAAAGGTATATTTTTATAAATCATGTATTTTTAAAGATAGTCAAAACATTTAAAATCTTACTGAAAACTGAAACCATTTGAAATAACAAGTTGGATGATAATAAGGTATTTAGTATGCATCATTTGTAATCCTGGTTGGTACTGTCAGATAAGGACAGCTCACCAAAAGGTTGGTGTTTCAAACCCACCAGCCGTTCCATGGATGCCCTTTACAAGGTTGTTATGAGTTGGAACCAACTCAAAAGCATTTAACAACAGCATAACATAAATCATTTACTACTGGATTTAGGATGATAGAATCAATTACAGAATTTTTTATTACAAGCAGTACAGTTCAGTTCAGTTTTATTGAGCAGTTAATTTGTTTCAGAAATAATACTTATTACAGAGATGCAATAGCATCTATTCTCAAGGACTGTGTATTTTAGAAGGAGAAACATTAACAACTTTTAATGCAATGGAAGTACAACAATATCTTTCTATCTGAGGATAATTGGTTCCAAGGAAAGTCTGCTTTTATTGAATCCAACATATTATGGTAAATAATGAACAAAAGATTTGTTTGGATCTTCGTCTTAAAAATTGAAGTAAATTTGTGAAAATGATTATATTTCACAATAAACGAAATTTATATTATGTTTAAATATGTACTGATACTTAGAACAAAGGCCAGAATGTTTTCATTGGCATTGCCTGATAAAACAGTACTACAACACTTTAAGTTTGATTTCTGTATTATGGCTATGAAGAGAAGTTATTTTTGGAGAAATATTTGAGGGCTTTCCACTCTTCAGAAGCCTTATATTCATAGGGTCCTATGAGTTTGAACCTACTCAGCAGCATTTACTAGCAACAACAACGTAGTCTAGGGGTATTCCTAAAGGATAAATCATTAGAATCAGGGATTTTATTCTTAAAATCAAGCATACTACAAATTTAAAAGAAGAACACAGTTTCTTAGTTCATTAAATCAATGTTTTTTAGTGTTTTTTGAAATTGATCTTTAAGATACTTTAATTTTTCATGCTGTTGTAGTTGTTAAATGCCATTGAATCAGTTATGACTCATAGCAAACCTGTATAGGGTTTCCAAGGAGTGGATGGTGATTTGACCCGCCGATCTTGTGGTTCAAGCTGACCTTCTGGTCCAGTGCTGTATCCCACAGTGCTACACCAGTGCTCCCTTCCCTTAAATGATGACATGAAAAATTAAACTACCTTTAAGATAAGTTTCAAATGACACTGAAAAAAACACTTTGGTTTAATGAACTAGAAAAATATATATATACATCTTATATATTGGTGAACTTTTGTTTTTTTTAAACTATCAGTGTAAATTAAATGTGTTTAGTTTACAGGACAGATCATCAGCCTTGTATCATGTTTTGTTTTGCAATTCCCTCTGTGCATCATCGTTAACAATATTTACTTCTCGTCCCTCTTTTATTTTTTTTGATGTACTCAAAATACACAGAAAAGATATATTTGGCACTGTGGGTTAATGTGTGCTGGATTGTAAAGTTGGTTTGAACCACATGGTCAGTGGTTGAAGCTCACCAGGTGCTCCTCGAAAACCCTATACAGGGTTGCTTTGAGTCAGAACTGACTCTATGGCACTTAACAACAACAACAAACAACCAAAGTACACATTTTGCAAGCCACCCTCCTGGCTGCCCTCACACAGCCTTTCGTTCCATGGGTCTAGAGTCCTCAGCTGCTCTGTCGCTCTGTGCCATCACCTCTGTTTTCCTCACTGCTTCTCTGGTTAGGATTCTGTGCTCAGCTCATGCTATTCCTTATTAATGATCCGGTGGTCAATAAGAATGAAACACTGCCTTGTCTTGCACCAACCTCACAATGGCTGTGGGCCAATCCAGTTCATTGGAGGTCTTCCTCTTTTTCGATGAACCTCCACTTTACCAAGCATGATGGTCTTCTCCAGGGAGTGGCCCCTCCTGATAATATGTCTGATGTATGAGAGTCAAAGTCTCTCCATTCTGACATCTAAGGAGCATTTTGGTTATACTTCTAATACAAATTTGTTTGTTCTGGCAGTTCATGGTGTTTTCAAGTATTCTCCAACACCATGATTCAAATGCATCAATTATCCGGTCTTCCTCATTCATTGTCTGACTTTCACTTGCATATGAGACTACTGAAAATATCATGCCTTGCATCAGGTGTACCTTAGTCCTCAAATTGACATATTTGCTCTGGAATACTTTAAAGTGATCTTTTGGTTGGGAGTTTTTTGATGACCTCATCAGTTTCTTCTTTTGTTATGGGTCTGTTCAAGTTTTCTACTTCACTCTAAGTTTTGGTAGGTCATGTTTTTCTAAAAATGTATCCATCTCTTATAAGTTTTCGAATTTGTTGGAGTACAACTTTTCATAGTATTCTATTATTATCCTTTGGATTTTGTTTGGTTCCATTGTGACATCACCATGTGGTTTCTGATGCGAGTTATTTGTGTCTTCTCCCTCTTTTCTTTTGTTAAATTTGCCATTGGCTTGTCAATTTTATTAATCCTTTCAAAGAATGAGCTTTTTGTCCTGTTGATTCTTTCTATAATTTTTCTGTTTTGTATCTCATTTATTTCTGCTCTTATCTTTTTTTATTTCTTTTCTTTTGGTGACTGTAGGTTCCCTCTGTTGGTCACTTTCTAATTGTTGGAGATGCTGTGTTAATGTGTTAATTTTGGTTCTTCTTTTTGGATGTGCACATTTATCGCAATAAATTGTCCTCTCAGCACCGCTTTCATCATGACCCAAAGATTTTGGTATGTTGTGTTTTCATTCTTGTTTGTTTCTAGGAACTTTATGAATTCACATTTAATTTTCTTGTTTTACCCGGTCACTTTTCAACAGGGTGTTGTTCACTTTCCATGTATTTTGCTTGATTTCCTTGGTCTTCCTATTGTTGATTCCTAATTTGATAGCCTTGTGGTCTGAGAAGATGCTTTGTAGTATTTTGATGTTTGTAAATTTATGTAGGCTTGCTTTGTGACCTAACACATGTTCAATTCTGGAGAATGTTCCATATGCACTGGAGAAGAAAGTGTATTGTGCTGTTGTTGGGTTGAATGCTCTGTACCCGTCTATGAGATCAAGTTGGTTGATTGTGCTGTTTAGTTCCTCTGTAGTTTTGTAAGTTTTTTTCTGGTTGTTCTGTCCCTTTTTGAAAGTGGCATATTAAAATGTCCCATCATAATTGTAGATTTATCTATTTCTTTCTTCAATTCTAGTAAGGTTTGCTTCATATTTCTTGGTGATTTTCATTGGGAGCGTAGATATTTATTATGGTTATGTTGTCTTGCTCAATGGACCCTTTGATCATGAGATAGTGTCCTTCTTTATCACTTATGCTGGTTTTTGTCTTAAAGTGTACTTTATCAGAGATTAGAATTGCCACTCCTGCTTGTTTGTTTAACAGTGTTGTAGTTAGCTTGATATATTTTTTTCCATCCTTTAACTTTTAGTCTGTTTTTGTCTTTGTGTGTAAGGTATGTATCTTGCAGGCAGCATATTGAAGGGTCTTGTTTTCTTATCCAGTCTGCCACTTTGTGTATTCACTGGTGCATTCAATCCATTGACATTCAATGTAATTATCGATAGGTATGAACTAATTGCTGCCATTATATTAATTTTTTTGGTAGTGGTGTTCATTCCTTTGTTCTGCATGCCTTCTTGTGCTGAGTTTGTGCTTTTTTGTGCTATTTCTTGCCGGTTTCTTCTTAGTTTTCATGTTTGCTTGTCCTGCTTGGAAGTTCATTTTCATGGTAAGTTGTGAAGTATTAACTTTCTTTGAGGTTACCTTATAATCTGTTAACTTTTCTCTCCATTTAAGAGAATCTATTGTATCCTGTAATCTACATGACATCCTCACCACCTGGATCTCTGTTCCTACATTTATCTCTTCCTTGACATTGATATTATTTTGAGCTTCCATTGACCTCCCAGCTCTTTTGAGTTCATTGTCGTAGTTCTGTTCTGTTCTGAACTCTGCAATCTGTCGATTGAGTTCCAGGTGGTATTGTCACGGCTGTCAATCTCTGGTTGTTGTGTGTTCTTGTTGGTTTTCAGTCCAAAGAACTCCCTTTAGGATGTTTTGAAGTGCTGGATTGGTTTTGACAAAATCTCTTAGATTTTGTTTATCCTGGAATGTTTTGATTACACCATCATATTTGATTGATAGTTTTGCTGGATAGACAATTCTTGGTTGGCAGTTTTTTTCTCTTAGCATTTGTATGTGTCTCCCCATTGCCTTCTTGCCTGCATGGTTTCTGCTGAGAAGTCAAAACTTCATCTGATTTGTTTGCCTTTGTAAATGACACTTCTCTTCTCCCTGGCTGCTTTTAGAATTCTCTCCTTGTCTTTGATTTTGCAGAACTTGATTATTTATATGTCTTGGTAATGCTCTTTTGGGGTCTATCCTTCCTGGGGTATGTTTGGCTTCTTGAATGTTTATCTTCTCATCTTTCAAGATGTTAGGGAAATTTTCTTCCCAAACCTCTTCAACTGTCTCCTCTGTGGACTTCTCTGATTCTTCCTGTTCCAGAATCCCAATAATTCTTAAGTTATTCCTTTTCAAGTTATCCAGCATAAATCTTAGATTTTTTTTTACCCTTTTTTATGCTTGCTCTTCTATTTTAGCGGTATTGAGAGATTTATTTGTCTCCCAGCTCACTAGTTCTGGCTTTCATCTCTTCTATTCTGCTCCTTTCCCCATTCAATGTCTATTTCTGATATTTTATTAATCATCTGGACCTCTTTTTGCAGGTTTTGATTTTTTCCAATGCTGTACCAATCTTGTTTGATTGCTCTTGTAGTACTTTCCTGACTTCTTCCTTGTTTTCCTCCACCCCTTTTTGGAGCATTTGAATTTGTTTCCATATCATTTTTCTGAATTCTTTCTCAGGCAAATCCAAAACCTGCTCTTCCTCTTCTGGGGAGCCTTTGGCTGTCTCCATCTTATTTGTCTTAGTTACTCTTTTCTGTTTTTGGACATGATTTCAGATCTTATTTTGTGTTTTGTTTGTCATTTCCAGTAGTTATGTGGGTTTTTTAATGCTTAAATGGATGTTTGTTATTGTGTTATTAAGCCTACTGGGTGTCTCATGGTGGATATGATCAGGAGATAGGCTTCCCTTTTTGCATCAAATGCTTAGCAGCTGTTATTAGCTCTTGTCTCAATGGTGGAATATTATGGAGTATGCCTGTAGCTTGACTATATGACCATGATTGCTGACTCTTCTTGCTAATATAGGGAGAAAAGCTCCTACCTCCAGGAAAAATTGTCATCAAAAGGACCAAGAGTGGAAGCAATATGAAAGCGGAGACAAAACTACCACTTTGAAACAAAAATAAAACTGTGGCCAATTGTCCAGTCGCCTTGCTACACAGGCAGTGCATGTGCACTGTAGAAGCCTCCAGCAGTAGGTGGGGGTGTGCATTCTCTCAGGCCCCTCCTCTAGTCACCACCTTAGAGGTGTGCAGATAGACATTGAGAAGTTAATGGGAGAAAGATTGTCTACATTTTTTTTCTCTGAAGGTCTGTTAGGTATCTACGTGTGCACAGTATAATTCTTGAGATAGTTGCGCCCTTTTATGTTGAGGTTTTACAAATTGTTCATATGGTTTGTCTGTCAGGCCAGACTAGGTTTTTCTTGCTGTGTAGGCCCGAGTAAAGGGTCCTGCACAAGTTAACTTTAGGGCTGGGACCCACAGGCTGACATCATAAACAGCCACCAAGCTCTTTCTCTCTGTGCCGTGGGAAAACTATGGGCTCAGCCTTGGACTTTTTTTGGGGGGCTGGGGGGGTGGTAGGTGCACACCCACCTGCCTGAAGGCATCCAGGTTGGGCAAAGAAGGCGCGACAGGGAAGAGGAAGAAAAAAACGTGTAGAATCCCACACACCTCCTTTTGCAAAGCTTTTATCGCAGGTTCCCTGTGCAGGTCTGGCTGTCGCCCTGCCTTCTGAATGCCGCCCGGGTGGGGTGGCCGCAGAGGGAGTCCCATCTCAAGCATTTCCTAATTTGCAGTATTTTCCTTTATATCGTGATTTTTTTCACTTGCACGTGTGAGAAACTGATGCCGTGTATCTTATGCTAGATCCAGAGCTCTGGTGGTGTTCTGTGAGTAGAGCTTCTCTGGGTTTTCAATACTTCCCCTACAGAGCCTTTCCTACCTGGCTGTCTCTGCTGGTCGCCAAAACCGGAAACCTAAAGTGGTCTTTTGCAACTGATTTGCCTAATGCAATATGTTTGGTTTCTTGACTGCTAAGTGAATTGGGTTCTTTGGACATGTTATCAGGAGGGACCAGTCCCTGCAAAGATTGTCATGCTTATTTAAAGTAGAGACTTCAATGAGACGGTTTGTCACTGTTACTACCATAATTGACTCATGCATGGAATTGTGAGAATTGTGCAGGGCTGGGTGGTGTTTTAATCTTATGCACATTGGGTTACATTGAAGTTGGAGCCAACTCCAAGGCACCTAGTCAACAACAGTAAATTCATTTTGGTGAATTGATCTAAAGGATGTCCCTCGGTACTATCTCAAAACTCTGCAAAGCAGAGTTGCCCTTTGACCATACAGATCTTCAGAGGTCTCTTCTATGACCAAAATTATAATTTATTACTGTAATTAGGTAATGTCATGAAATTTTACCATAAAATTGTGTAATTGTTTTTTCTTAATAGTATGTCTATTTGCTAAGCAACTGTAGTTCGTATATATGTGTTTAAGAGTACATAAGCAGCAGTCAAGAGATCAGAAGACGTATTGCATTAGGCAAATCTGCTGCATTGGAACTTTTTTAAAGTGATGAAGAGCAAAGATGTCACCTTGAGGACTAAGGTGCGCCTGACCCAAGCCATGGTATTTTCA
>NW_006408606.1:8842688-8868603 GCF_000296735.1 Chrysochloris asiatica | reverse complement strand
TCTGTTTTGGAAGAAGTGCAGCCAGAGTGCTCCTTGGAGGCCAAGATGGCTAAACTTCATCTCTCATACTTTCGACATGTTATCAGTAGGGAACTGTCGCTGGAGAAGGATGTCATGCTGGGTAAGGTGGAGGGTCAGAGAAAAAGAGGAAGACCCCCAACGAGATGGATCGGCCAGGTGACATCATTGATGACGTCAAGTGTGGCAGCGATAGTGAGGTTGGCTCAGGATCGGACATTGTTTCATTCTACTGTGCATGGGGTCGCTATGAGTCGGTTCCTACTCTATGGCACCTGACAACAACAAACAACAACATTCTCATTGTAAGGAAATAGTTCTAAAGTTTTTATTAAACACAGGACATTACGTGGATACCGAGTTTACAAATCTAGGGATCTTAGGTGAAACTTTATTTGATAGCAGTTTGTTTTTTCTTAATTATAGGAAAATTACTTTGGAGAGGATGACATGTATATGGATTTTGAAGAGATTATTTCTAGTCCTGTTCTGTCACTGTCAACATCATCGAGCTCTGGGTGGACTGCTGTTGGAATGGAAAACGACAAAAAGGAGAATGAAAGTTCAGCCAAGTCAATTCATCCACTTTCTTTGCGTCCTTGGGATATTACTGTGCTTGTTAATTTGTACAAAGTTCATGGGCGTCTTCCTGTTGTAAGTATCCACATATCAAGATAGTGTTGAGTATATCATGAAATCCACACAATCTAGGAAAATGATACACACATTTGTGTACATGCCCATGTAGATAATTACTCAATAACTTGTACATTTAATCCTTTACTTTCATTTCATAAGGCTAATGTTATTTTCTTCAAATATGGTTACTCTGGATATGTTATCATTCATAATTTTACTTTCTGTTTTAATTCTTTAAGTCTTTCTTTGCTGTTCTGTGTAACTTTAGAACATTTTGCCTTGACATTGAATTGCTGGGTTTATAGTTAACCAGATAGGTATTCTAGAACTTAAATTTCTCTAGATCTTAGACCAGATTGGGGTCTTATGGTAGACTTATGGTAGAATCCACTTCCAAAAGGTTGACCTTGGAGGTTAAATTTTGTCAGTCATAGACTTAGCTGACAAAATTTCTTCATTCACTATAAGGATG
This sequence comes from Chrysochloris asiatica, assembly GCF_000296735.1. Taxonomy (NCBI): domain Eukaryota; kingdom Metazoa; phylum Chordata; class Mammalia; order Afrosoricida; family Chrysochloridae; genus Chrysochloris; species Chrysochloris asiatica. Next base: position 8,867,474 of record NW_006408606.1, on the reverse strand, counting down.
CCCTTAGACTGTTGGAGCTCATTTGAATGAGATTATGTTTCCCAGAAGGCCTAGGCTTTTTGGAGCTAGGCCTGATAGACAGGGACTCACCAGAGAGCTTTGTGGTACATATACAGGTTATAAGTCATGAACCCAGGGTTGCACATCAGAATAGTCACTTTTGGTGCTTATGTAGCTGTCCTTATTATGTACAGAATAGTTCTTTTGTCAGTAAAGAAATTAAAAAAAAAAAAAAATTTGAAGTCTCTTAATCCTGTTGTGACACTGTAGGATAAACACTGGACTGCTGACTGTAAGTTTGGCAGTCCAAACCCTTCAGTTGCTTCATGGAAATCCCATGCAGGTTTATTATACTTGACGGAACTTAACAACAACAAATCATAGTAAATGTTTTTATTTTCTTAGACTTCTTGGTCTTCACATTTTCTGTATTTTGATGATACTATTTTACTTGACTTTTAGCATGGAACTACTGATGGTCATGAGTGCCCTACAGCTTTTTTGGAAAGACTATGTTTTGAAATGAAAAAAGGATTTAGAGAGACCATGCTACAACTTGTCCTGTCACCGCTGAATGTGTTTGTCAGTGATAACTATCAGGTAATGTCAAAATAACTTAATATAATGACTTAGGGATTTATTATTGAAATTTATGTGCTCAATAATATTTATATGTATAGCTCTTTAAATTCAAAACATTTAAGAAGTTTTGTGAATACATATGAAAGATCATTTGATTATGAATTGTGTTTCAAAAATCTGTTTTGTTTTTGCTGCTTCCTATTGATATGCTTTCCAAACAATTATATTTTATATCTTTTGATTTTTATATATGTAAAGAAATACTTTATGATTTTTTTCATGCATTTATAGAAGGAAAAAACTAATTGTATAAAATGTTGATAGTTTTTGTTAAAAATCACATTAGTATTAATATTTGTTGTTGTTTTTATTAAGTGTCATTGAGTTGATTTCAACTAATAGCAACCCTATATGGAGGGTTTCTGAAGAGCCACTGGTGAGTTTGAACCATTGACTTTGCTGTTGAAACAACCTTGTGGTCCAGTGTTTATCCTACAGTGCCACACTAGGATTCCAGTATTAATATTTGTTGTTGTTAAGTATTGTCGAGCTGGGTTTCTGAGGAGCGGCTGGTGAGTTTGAACCACTGACCATGTGGTTCAAACTGGCTTTGCATTCCAGTGCATTAACCCACAGCGCCATGCCAGGACTCCCAGTATTAATATTGTTGTTGTTGTTGTTAAGTGCCGTCGAGTCGGTTCCGACTCATAGCGACCCTGTACAGGGTTTCCGAGGGTATAAATCTTTACGGGAGTAGAAAGCCTCATCTTTCTCCCGCGGAACGGCTGGTAGTTTCGAACCGTTGACCTTAAGGTCCGCAGCCCGATTCGTAACCATTAGGCAACATCATATTGACGAAATTTGGAAATGGATGAAAATAACTATTATCACTGAATAGTACATATGAAAAATATTGAAATGATGAACTATTTGTTGCATGTACATTTACCACAATAATATAGTTAAAAAAATATTATTGAGCACTATAAATCTTCAAAGTGTACATATAATGAATATATAGTCAATGACATTCATATAGCTCACTTACAAGATATTTTGTTAATTTCTTACAGATACCTATGGGATTCTTTTGAAAGCAAACCAATGATACTAATCAAGAAGGAATATTTTACATTCCTGACTTGATTTATTATCACTTTATTTTTACATTTTAAATACTCAAGTGCTTCTTTTGGCACCTGCCACTACAAGACTCCCTTCTCTACTTTTAATCAAGTTATTTGCTCCAGAAATATTACTTTAGACAAATTAATACAGACTAAATGAAATTACAAACAGGAAGGTGAATTTATACCAAAGATCATATTAAATGTTATACACTTAAAAAAAATAAAACTCTTCTACTGTAGCCAACGACATTTTTCTTTTTAGAATTTTAATTTATAAATGTATATAAATATATATAGTGTAAGCACTGGACTGCTGACCCGAAAGTCAGTGGTTCAAACCCACCAGTCACTCCTCGGAAACCCTATATAGAGTTGCTATGAGTCCGAACCAACTCACCAGCACTAACAACCACGATATTTATTATTCAGCTACATATTTGATATAGCTGATGTAATAATAAGTAAAATATAGCACTTAATATATGCTAGACATTGGTTTTACTTGTTCTTGTCTCAGTATGTGTATTTCTATTTTAAAGCTTTTTATTTGAAATAATTGTAATTTCATTGGAAGTTGCAGAGAGGTACAGAGAGGTCTCATTTACCCTTCACCCAGTTTCCCCTAATGATTGTATTATACCTAATTATGATTGCCAGTGTTTTGTACTGTTGAGTCAGCTTTGATTTGGAGCCACCCTGTTAGGTTGTTTAGGGTGTCCGAGAGTGGCTGGTAGGTTTGAACTTCTGACCTTGTGATTATCAGTCCAGTGCTTATCCTATAGTGCCCAACATCAAAACCAGAAAATGACACTATTACGATGTGTGTACTTAATTATTATTTTACCACTTGTGAACATTTCTGTAACTGTAACAAAATACATTCTGTATGAGTTGTATGTTGTTGTTAAGTGCCATCGAGTTGGTTCTTGACCCTTTGAGACCTGTATAGGGTGTCCATGGAGCAGCTGGTGAACTTGAACTGCCAGCTTTGTGGTTCAAACCGACTTTGCAGTCCAGTGCATTAACCATTATGGTGCATTAACCAGCACCATATCAGGACTTCAAACCTCACAAATGACTCTTGTCCTCCACTCTGTTATTGTCCATTAGAATTGATTGCTTTTTATTCTGTAAGGTGAGTGTGTGTGTGTGTGTGAAAGCCTGCCCTCTTTTTCAGTGTATAGGTGTCCTTGCTATAATAAAATCCTACAGAGTGGATAGTTTTAAAGAACAGAAATGTATCACCTAATGTTTCTTCTGTGGTGCTGTTGGGAAAACACTTTACCGCAAGGTTGGTTTGAACTGTAAGGTCTGCGGTTCTATCCCATTAGCTGCTCCTTGAAAATCCTATACAAGATCGCTATGAGTTGGAACTGACTCGAAGGAACTTAACAACAACAATAACGTTTCTGGAGGCCAGAAATAAAAATGTAAGAGTACTAACAGTTTTGATTCCTTTTTGAAAGATTCTGAAAGTCCAACTGGTCCATGCTTTTCTCCTAACTTCTAGTGACTGCTGGCAATCCCTAGCATTTATTGGCTACATATGGATGTGTCTTCATTTGGTCTTCCTCATGTGTATGACTTTGCATTTTTTATTTATAAGACACTTCTTAGAATGGATTTGGATTTCTTCAGTCAGATGTAACTGATAGTGCCTTAAAGAAAAACCCTCGCAGGCAAAGGGTTCCGTATATCTTTTTGGAGGATACAATTCAGTCTTTAACAGTATTAATAAAGGTAGAAGGGGAAATCTTCTCTTTTTGTAGGTGAATTTAAGAATCTCTTAGATGAATGAGTAACTCTGATAACACTTTTTAAAAAAAAGTTTTTATTTTGAGTAACTATACATTATCAGGAGTAGCAATGTGGGTTAAAGTGCTGGACTACAAAGTCGGTTTGGACCACAAGGTCAGCAGTTCAAACTCACCAGTGCTGTTTGGAAACCCTAATAGGGTTGCTATGGGTCAGAATCGACTCGACGGCACTTAACAACAACAACAATACATTATCATTTCATGGCAAGAAACGATAGAGAGAGATCAGTATACCCTGCATTCATGCCTCAATTCTAACAATATAGTAGTATAAGATCATAAGTTCCGTCATAAGATGCAGTACTGGAAGCACTCACTATTCTGTGTTAAGAAATTTGAAAGACCAACTACCTGTCCAGCTTAGACAAGATCCATATTTGTGCCTATTTCAAAGAAAACTGACCCGATAGAATGTGGAAATTATCAAACAATATGATTAATGCAAGTAAAGATTTGCTGAAGATAATGTAAAAATGGAGTCTTGATGTGGCTTTGTAGGATAAGCACTGGACTGCTAATGGCAAGGGCGATGGTTTGAACCTCCAACTACTCGGAAACAGGCTCACTATGGATCCGAATCAACTCGAGGGCAATTAACAACAACAATGCAAAAATGGTTGCAGCCTTTTAGGATGCTGCCAGAAATTCAAGTTGGATTTAAAAGAGGACATGGAACAAAAGAAATCATTGCTGACATCAGGTGGATCTTGGCTAAAAGCAGAGAATTCCAGAAAGATGTTTGTTGTTAAGTGTCATCAAGTTGGTTCCAACTCATAAAGACCCTGTATAAGGTTTCTGGGGAAAGGCTTGTGAGTTTGAACTGCTGACTTTGCAGTTCACACCGACCTTGTGGTCCATGCTTAGACAATAGTGCCACACCAGGACTCCATAGAAAGATATTTACTTGTGCTTTATTGAGTATGCAAAGCCATTCAACTATGTGGGTACTAACAAACTATGCAAAGAATAGAAATTACAGAACACATAGTTATGCTCATATGGAATGTGTGCAAAGAACAAGGGGCAGTTGTTTGAATAGACCAAGGGGATACTGTGTGTTTTAAAATAAGCAAAGGTGTGCATCCAGGTTGTATCCTTTCATCTTACCTATCCAGTCTGTATATGAATAAGAAGGTGGAATCAGTATTGGAGGAAAACTGTGATATGCAGATGACACAGCCTTGACGAGGACTTGAGGTACTTACTGATGAAAATAAAAGACTATAGCCTTCAGTTTACAACTCAGTATAAAGAAAACAAAAATACAACTGGACCAATAAACAGCATGACAAATAGAGAAAAGGCTGAAGTGTCAATAATTTCATTGTATGTGGATTCACAGTCTACACTCATGAAAGCAGCAGTCAAGAAATCAATTGATGTTGGACAAAGCTTCTGCAAAAGAGCTCTTTAAGGTGTTAAAGAGCAAAGCTGTCCCATGGAGAACCAAAGTCCTCCTGACTCAAGCCAGGGGATTTTTCAGTCACCCCATATATGTGTGGTGGTTATGAATCGGGCTGCGAACCCTAAGGTCAGCAGTTCAAAACTACCAGCTGTTTCGCGGGAGAAAGATGAGGCTTTCTGCTCCCGTAAAGATTTACAGTCTCGGAAACCCTTTACAGGGTCGCTATGAGTCAGAACCGACTCCACGGCACATAACAACAACAATATATGTGTGGAGAGTGCATTGATTCCATAGAATAAGCACTGACCTGGGAACCATGGGAGAAAGATGAGGCAAAATTTTACAAGCCTTGGAAATCTTATTACAGGGTCATTATGAGTTGGAACTGACTCAATAGCACTTAACAACAACATATACGTGTGAAAGCTGGACATGAATATAGAACAGAGAAGAATTGATATACTTGATTATGGTTTTAGAGAAGAGTATTAAAAGTACCGTGGATTGCCAGAAGAACAAACCAATCTGTTTTAGAAGACGGATAGCCTGAATGTTTTTAGAAACAAGAATGGTGAGACTTCATCTCACTTACTTTGAACATGTTTTCATGAAGGACTAGTTCCTGGAAAAGGAAATGATGCTACTCCCTGGAAAAGGACAACAGTTATGAGAATGGTGTAGAACCTGGTACTGTGTTGTTCTGTTACATAGTTTTGCTGTGAGTCAGAGCCATTTCACAGCACCAAACAACAAAAGTACAGTATTAGAACCAGGAAATTGACATTTACTCAATCCACAGACACTATACAGATTTCATCAGTTTTGCATGCACTCATTGATGTGTGTATTATACATTTAATTTTGCATGGTTTTATTAAGTACGCATTCATTTGATCATCGCCACAACCAGTATACAAAACAGTTTCATTACATGAGTGAGTCCCTTATGCTGTTGTTGGTAGTTTTAGTTCCAACTCATAGCAACCCTATATAAAGGAGCTGTAAATCTTCATGGAGCAGAAAGCCTCATCTTTCTTTCACAGAGTGGCTGCTAGATTCGAACTACTGATCTGGTGGTTAGCAGTCCAACACATAACCCGCCATGCCACCAGGGCTCCTTTGAATTCCTTGTTACTCTTTTTTTATAGACATTGCCACCTTCCTTACTTCCCAGTCCCTAATGCTGGCAACCACTTATATGTTTTCCATCTTTATAATTTTGTCATGACAAAGTGGAATCATACAGAATATAACTTTTACTGTTACTTTCTTTTTTCTGTTAGAAAAGTTTAATAGGACCACTTTTTTCACAAGCTAAAAACATTGATAATCATAGGAGTCAATGAACTATAGAACCTCCAGTTGGTGTATGGAGTGCTGTTGTGACGCTGTGTATTAATGCGCTGGCATGCAAAGTTATTGAAACCGCAAAGTAGGAGGTTCAATCCCTCCAACCTCTAGTTGGAAACCCTATACAGGTTTGCTGTGGATCCTAACAAACTCCATGGCGCTTAACAACAAAAGTTGTTGTATGTAAATAAACTCTTGGATAGCCTTAATTATCAGTTTTAATTGTGCCCATTGTCGTATTGCAATCATTTGCAATTGAGTTGTAAATATTTTGCAGTCTATTCAGATTCCTTAATTAAGGACAAACATTAAGAATTATAAGACTAGACTATAACTGATTAGAATACCTAAAAAGGGTTCTAGAATTTGCCCAGTGAAATAGGCCTCCTGCAAGGAGGACCATAGGTGGAATCCTGAAGTGGGGTGTTCCCACTTGAAAGGACAAGCAGACCAGCTTGGAATAGCTAGAGGAACAGAAGATAATTTTTGAAAGAAAGACTAACAGGAAAAATCCAAAATAAAAATGGCAGTCTGATTGGCTACTACAAGAACAAGCAAGTTTTTCACTGGGGAGCCATCAAGGCAAACAATCAAGTCTCTTTAGGACAAATGCCCCTCCAGGACTGAAACCCAAAGGGAACACATAAGCAGGCATGTAAGCTTGCTGGCGACCACGTTGATCTCCTAATGAATGGAAGAGAGGGAAAGGCAGCAATGAAGATATGGGCCGAGTTTGACCACATTCCATAGACTCCCATTGACCTTTGCTTGCTCCATGGGCTGAGGAGCCCCCTGGTCTCTCTCAGGTCTCTTCTTGATTCAGCTGCTACTGCTACGCTGCCACTCCTCTAGTGTCACACATTAGTGTTTCAAGGGTGAGGACATTCAGTGAGCAGTGATCTTGGTTTCCAAAGTATGCACTTCTCTCCGGGTTCTTCTTCATTAATGGCAGAGAGAGCATATCTCCTGCTTCCAACGTACCTCTGGATACAGCTGGCAAGAAACATTGTTTGCTGGGGTTACAGACCATGGCTAAGATGACACTGCAACCCGCTGCTCCATGCATCTGGCTTGGCCACTCCTCCGGGCAGAGGCACTGCATCAGAGACCCAGGGGACCATACTGGGATGGGCGCACCTTGCAAGCATGGGACTCAAAGAGCTGGGATGTCATAGCCGTGGGCCCCCCGGCATGAGGATGTCAGAGTGGAAGCTCCAGGCAGTGATTGAGATGTTGTGTTCACTGTCACCGTCACCTGGGAGCCTAGTGGGGCCCAGGCACTGCCCCTCTCTCCCATCTCCTTCCTCATCTGCCAACCTCACCTACTGGGCTGCACCGGGAACCTGCCCTTGCCCATAGCCCACTCTCACTCCTGTCTTTATCCCCTGGCACTGCCGTCTCCACACGAATCGTCTCCTTCTTCTCATCCTGGCCCATGCAGGACACCCACCCTTGTCCAACGCCAACCCTAACCCCAATCCCAACCCCATCCCCAACACAAACCCCCCTCCAGCCGTGCATTTGCTTTTTATTGTAATTATGTATTGGTATTTGATTTTTATTATAATTATGTAGATAAAACAATTTGCAATTTCAGCATGTGGATAAAACAACATGCAATTTCAACAAAGTCACATGTACGATTCAGTGACTTTAAATATGTTCATCATTTTATTTCAGCTCTCACCATTAACCATTCTTGAAATTTTTCTTCCCACTTAACAGAAGCTCAGTTGTTCCCTTATATCAACTTCTACTTTAGCTCCTCCATTTTTAAAGGTATTAGCAGATAAATATATAGATAACTAGATACATGTATATCTATATGTAGATATTTATGTATATATATTTTGAGGTTATTGTCAGGGATTCACATCACATCTTGTTATAGAGGTGATGCAAATTTCTATCATCTGAAGTATAAAATATGATTTATTTGGGGATTACAGAAAGAGTTCATGGAATGAAGATACAAAGGTGATGGCAGATACCAGTGCTGTTTGATTTCCTAGATACTTATTGTTAATCACTCCAAAGACAAGGTTATCTGCTTAACCTGCTTATATTTTATAGTACAGCCATGACTATCTCTAAGAATCTGAATTTTTCTATGTACTATTTAATGACTTTTCATGGTGGTAGACTTTACACTTATGGCTACCCATAAGGCTCAGTGCTGGGTAATCCAACTATAGCTGCTTATTTCTGGTGGCCTTTGTCTCAGCTCTAGGCTTCAAGGTAAAGGATTGTGTTCAGCATATGAAATTGCACATTTAGAACTTTGTGGTCATCTTATAAGTATAATAAAATGTAGACTAGAGTCTTTATTATTCTATGTAGACTATGCCTGTAGGAGAGATTAAGATCTAGATGCACTTTTGAACCAGAAAAAATAGATATGTAAAGCTTTTATTCCTTTATTTATTCCGAGAATTTGGAGTCCTGGTGTGGCAATTTAGAATAAACACAGCACTGCTAACCTTAAGGTTGGTGGTTCACACTTACCAGCCATTCCTCAAACACCCTATACAGGGTCACTGTGAGTTGGAACAAACTCCTTGGCACTTAACAACATACTGAGAATTACTAACTTTCAGGATCAGAAAAGATCTTTACTGACCATCATCCTCAGTTCTGTCAGATAAAAGATAAGGTAGTAGATGGATTCATTAGGTGATTTTATGTAAAATCACACATCTTTGATGAAAATCAAATAAAAATTACATCAGTACTATTCCTAGAGTTACTATTATAGTCATACTTTGGAATTTTATTTTTAAATACTTTATAAATTAAATTTAGCCCTTGAAATTGTTTTCTTTTTAATCATTTTCAAAGTATGTTGAAAGTAAGAAACACTTACCTGTTAGATACTCTGTGCACATGAGTATACACAAATAAACAAAAACTGCCATAATACAGCTTGCTTGGTAAGTACCTGTGAACTATCACAGTGTAGATTAGTATGGTGAAAGTGCTAAGAAGACTTGCTATAAAGAAGTCTGTCAATCTTTGTTAGGTGTAGTGTAATACATGCTGAAGAAGACAGAATGATGCTAACCTGGTGGAGAAGATAAATACTGAGGATATTAAAACTCAGATAAATAATATCAGTTGTGCAGAGGACTACAAAAAGAGTGCAAGATACTTACGGGTTGTCCCCGATTTCTAAATAGCTAGAATACCATTGCCCTGGATTTCTAAAAAGCTAGAAGATCATTCTAAAAAGGGTTACCAATTCCTAATCAGGATTCCTCCATGCATATTGTATTCTTCCAATCACAGTCTGTACACACCAGAAACTCCAGATTGTTAGGACACAGAAAGTAGTTTTATCACAATAAAAATGGTTCCATTTTTGGATATCCAACTTAAGATGACTATTATGGTGGGTATGATGACTTCCCCACTTGTACTCCACTCTGTGCTGTAGGTGAGAGACTTATAAAATGGCAAGCCTACCCTCTGCCATCTCCCCTGTTTGATAGACATATTGGGTATGCTGAACACTTATGTTGAACATGTTTCCACCTAGCACCATAGGTGCTGGACCCGAAGATCCATTGCCTAGTTATTTTTATACCCTAAAGCCTAGGTCACGTGGTACGTGACAAATATCAGTCCTTCGAATGTGGGGAGCAGTGGAGGCTCATCATGTCCACTTCTTTATAAGGCTTGTTGCCAGGAGATCAGTTGGGCTCTCCTAGCACATTTGTATACTTAGTGTTTTAGCCACTATTTATCTGTCAGTTGGCGAACTGTGGTGGCTTGTGTGTTGCTGTGATGCTTGAAGCTATTTTAAATACCAGCAGAGTATGGCACCCTGATGTGGCACTGTAGGAAAAGCACTGGGCTACAAGGTTGGTTTGAACCACAAGGTCTGTGGTTCAAACTCACCAGCCACTCCCTGGAAACCCTAACACAGGATTGGTCACTATGAACTGAAACTGACTGGATGACACTTAACAACAAGAAGGGTATTTTAGAAAACAGTGACATCTTAATTACTCTGGTTATTTTTGTAAATCAAAGACTTAAGGCCAAATAAAATTCCTTGTTCCATAGAAAGTATGAGGTGCTTTGGTCACTTTGAGGTCTAAGGTACATCTGACCTAGGACATGGTATTTTTAGTTGCCTCATATGTATGTGAACGTTATACAGTGAATAAATCCAAGAAGCATCCATGCATTTGAATTATGGTGTTGAAGAAGATTATTTTAGGTACTATGGACCCCCAGAAGAATAAACAAATCTGTCTTGGAAGAATTATAGTCAGAATGCTCCTTAGAAGCGAAGTTGATTTCTTATACTTTGAACATATTGTCAGGAGGAACCAATCCCTGGAGAAGGACATCATGCTGGGAGAAGTGGTGGGCCAGCAAAAAGAGTTAGAATCCAAAGAAATGGATTTACCCACTGGCAGCAATAATGGGCTGAAACATAGTAATTGTGAGGCTGGTTCAAGACCAGGTAGTGTTTGGTTCTATTGTGCATAGGGTCACTGTGAGTCAAAGGCAACTCAGTGGCACCTAACAGCTGTCATCTAGAGGAGGAGAAATCTTTTTTGACAAAATTAATTCCTAAACTGAGTAGTGTTGGCAGAGTTAGCTAGTGATAACTGGAGAGATTGATGGGCACTAAAGAAAGGAAGGATTTTGGATGTATGGTTATTCTAAGGAGATTAGATTTTAAATAGGAAATGGCATCATCTTTCCAATTTTAAAAGATCTCTGTAGTTGTTTTTAGAATATAGAACAGAGAAATGTGAAAGTTAATACTGGGATGGCCAGTGTAAAGCCTATTGCAAATTGAAGGTACTGGCAAGGAGTAATGTTTGGACCAAAATGATAACAATAGAAATAGGAGGAACTCAGTGCATTTGAGCAAGGTGGGAAAATACATTCAGCAGAACGTAATGACTGATGGGTAAAACATCCCAAACTTAACTTGAATCTGTGTTTCTAATAATCTTCTGTGGAACTACTCTTCCATGGAACACCCTCTTTTACAGTCTTAGTAATTTTCTCTGAAATGTATATTGCTTTTTAATAATGAGGATATGACTACCAAAACTTACGGAGGTTCAAGCTGGAATTAGAAGAGGATGGGGAATGAGGGACATCATTAGCAACCTATGATACGCAGATTATACAACCTTGCTTACTGAAAGTGAAGAGGACTTAAAATGCTTGCTGATGAAGATCAGACACCATAGCCTTCAGTATGGATTACATCTCAATGTAAAGAAAACAAAAATCCTCACCACTGGACCTATAAACAACATTCTTATCAATGGAGAAAATATTGATGTTGTCAAGGACTTCATTCTTTTTGGATCAACCATGAACACTCATGGAAACAGCAGTCAAGAAATCAAATGATGTATTGCATTAGGCAAATCTGCTGCACAAGACCTTTTTAAAGTATTGAAGAGCAAAGATGCCAGCTTGAGGACTAAGGTGTGCCTGACCGAAGCCATGGTATTTTTAATAACCTCATATGCATGCAAAAACTGGACAGTGAATAAGGAAGATTGTAGAAGAATTGATGCATTTGAGTTATGGTGTTGGAGGAGAATATTGAAAGTGCCGTGGGCTGCCAAAAGAACCAACAGATCTGTGTTGGGAGAAGTATCTACACCCAGAGTGCTCCTTGGAGGCCAGGATGGCCAAACTTCGTCTCTCATTCTTTGGACATATTGTCAGGAGGGACCAGTCACTAGAGAAGGATACCATGTTTGGTAAGGTGGAGGGTCAAAGAAAAAGAGGAAGACTCCCAGCAAGATGAATTGGCAAAGTGACAGTATCAATGGGCTCAAGCATGGCAACAATTGTGAGGTTAGCCCAGGACTGGGCAGTGTTTCATTCTGTTGTGCAGTGTTTCGCTATGAGTCTGTACCAACTCAGTGGCACCTAACAACAACAACCACAACAACAACAACCACATATGACCATCAGGAATCCTGATATGACACTGTAGAACAAGCACTGAACCCGCAAGTTTGGTTGGAATCGTAAAGTTGGTGGTTCAAACTTACCAGCTGCTCCCTGGAAACCCTATACAGGGTCACTATGAGTCAAAACAGACTTGATGGCATTTAACAGCAACATATAATTTTCAGAGTCCAGGTGTGACACTACAGGTTAAACACTGGACGACTAACTACAAGGTTGGCAGTTCAAGTACAGCTGCTTCTTGGAAACTCTATACAGTGTCGTTATGAGTTGGAATCACCTTGATGGCACACAACAACAATATAATTATGCTTGGAGATCAAAGTATTTATCCCTCACATATAAGGGGGCTTCAGAGAGTTTGTGGAAAAATGGGATTAAAAGATAATGAAAAATTTCCATGAATTTTTTGAAGCCCCCTCATATATATGTAGTTGTTGTTATTAAGTGGTGTTGAATTAATTCTAAAAAAATAGCAACCTCTAGGGTCCAAGGAGCATCTGGTGGGTTTGAACTGCCAAACTTATGGTTAGCAGACCAGTGCTTATCCTATACTACCACACCTGGTCTTCAAAATCTATTTGAAAGTTGGCTTTTTTTCCCCTAGTATCTTCATTTAATGATCTAAATGGACTTGTTCTTCCTTGTTTTTTTCTTCTTTTAAATATTTTAAACTCATGAGTCTTAGCTTTTCCACAAAAAGGTTTAGTCTCTTACATTTCCTGTCAATTGGTGTACTTATTTCTTTTTATTCATATGGATACTTACCAGTTAGAGAAGATCTGCATACTTTTTAGGACTTGGCTGTCTTGCTTTGTAGTGGAGCTCTTGTTGGTATTACTAAAGCAATTTGACTCAAAGTACTTTTTTTGGTCCAAGATGTATTAGGAGCTTGTGGATTCTTAAATCTTATTTTCCTTATTTGTTGTTATTATGTGCTGTGAAGTCAGTTCCGACTCATAGCGACCTGGTACAGGGTTTTTGAGGCTGTAAATCTTTATGGGAGCAGAAAGCCTCATCTTTCTCCCGTGGAACAGCTGGTAGTTTTGAACTGCTGACCATGAGATTAGTAGCCTAATTTGTAACCACTACGCTATTTTCCAGATGTTGTTGTTGTTGTTGTTAAGTGCCGTCGAGTCGGTTCCGACCCATAGCGACCCTGTACAGGGTTTCCGAGGGTGTAAATCTTACATGGTTTAATTATTCATCTCTAGAGAGACGAAGCAAACAGAAATTATTTTGTGATTTTTCTTGTATTTCCTTACTGTCTTAATGTTATTGTTTTCAGCAGCGACCTTCTGTGGATGAAGTACTCAGGGATGGTCACATCAGTTTGTCTGGTCTGCAGTTGCGAGCACATGCTATGTTCTCAGCAGAAGGTCTTCCTTTGGGAAGTGATTCCTTAGAATATGCATGGCTAATTGATGTGCAGGCTGGAAGCCTTACAGCTAAGGTCACAGCACCACAGGTATGGATTCTTATAGTATTTTCTCCTGATTTACTTAATTTTTTCTTTCCTTACCTATCTCCCCAAGGTATCCTGTGTGTCCATTATGAATGTGCATTGCATTTTCATTAATGACTTTCAAATATCCTGATGACATTTTGCTTTTCTGGATAGAAGCTGTTTTTCCCATTTAGAATTATACCAGCTGTAGGTGAGTCAGAGACAAATTTCACTTTTCTGAAACACATATAATTGATGGGAATAGTGATCTATCACTCCCACTATCAGTTACTGTCAAGTTGATTATAGCTTATGGTGACCTTGTGTGTCAGAGTAGAACTGTGCTTCATAGGGCTTTCAGTGATTGATCTTTTTTTGTGTTCTTTTGGAAGCTGACCATCAGGCCTTTCTTCTGAGATACCTCTGAGTAGTCTTGAACCTTCAACCTTTTGGTTAGTAACCAAGTGCAATACCTATGTATACTACCCAGAAACTATATAATGTTATATAAAACCAAACCAAACTCACTGCCTTCAAGTCAGTTCTGACTCGGTGACTTTATAGAACAGAGTACAACTGCTCCATAGGGTTTCTGAGACTGAAAATGGTTATAGGAACAAGCAACCTCATTTTGTATCTTGTGGAACAGCTGATGGGTTTGAACTGCTGTCTGCAGTTAGCAACCCAGTGCTTAACCATGTGTGCCACCAGGGATATTTTTATTATGGTAGTTAGTTGTATATAAGGAGCCCTAGTAGCAATGTAGAGTTTCCACGACTATAAATCTTTATAGTGACACCAGGGCTGTAGGTTAATATTTCTTCATAATTCTTTCACGAATTCAACCTTTTCTTTGGAAAAAATACTCAGGATGAGAACTCTTCCAGAAATCAATTAATATAATACTTAAATTATATTAGTTGACACTCCACAGTTGTAACAACCATCTTTTCCTAACTAATATATGGAATAAGTGTCTAAGAACTTTGCTTTCTTATCTATTAAGTACAATTTTAAAGTAGCATTTATGATGCAGAAGAAGGCTTTATGATGCAGTAGCTAAGCACTCAGCTGCTAAGGTTGTTAACTGAAAGGTTGGTGGTTCAAAGTCAACAGGTATTCTGCAGAAGAAAAGATCTGGCAGTCTCCTCCCTCTAAAATTACAGCTGAGGAAGCCTTATGAGGCAGGTTTACTCTGTCCTCATGTGAGTGTGGAGGCTCTCTAGGGTAATTGAACCACAAGGCTGGCAGTTCAATCCCACTGGCCACTTCTTGGGAGAAAGATGTGGGTTTCTGCTCCCACAAAGATTTGCAGTCTCGAAAACTATACAGAGTCATGATATATTGGAACTGGTTAGATAGCACTCAACAAGAGCAACAATAATCGTTTCCCTATGGGTTGAAATTAACTCAGAAAAAGCACACAATAATAATTTATGACGCTCAGGTAGAATACTTAACCTATTAAGCCCTAGAGCAAGACAGCATCTATTATACCTGCTATTAGTGATCTAGGATTCTTGGTGTGATGCTGTAGGATAAAGTGCTTGACCGCAAGGTTGGTTTAAACCACAGGGCCAGTGGTTCAAAGTCACCAGCTACTCCTTGGAAACCCTATGCTGTTGTTGATTGCTGCTGAGTTGGTTACAACCCATAGTGACCCTGAATTGGGTTTCCAAGGAGTGACTGGTGAGCTTGACCGCTGACATTGCAGTTCAAACTGGTTTTGCAGTCCATCTCATTACCCTACAAGGTCATACCACGACTCCTAGACACCCTATACAGGGTTGTTATGAGTGAGAACCGACTCAACGTTACTTAACATTAGTAATATATAATAATATAAGATATGAGCTGGGCTGCTAATCTCAAGGTCAGCAGTTTGAAACAAGGAGCTATTCCCTGAAAGAAAAATGAGGCTTTCTGCTCCCATAATGATTTATAGCCTTGGCAACTCTATGCAGGGCCACTGTGAGTCAGAAGTGACTTAACAGCACACAACCACCACCATTAGTGATATGATTTCTGGTTTAGAAAAAGAAAAATGGAATTTAAGTATATGTGGTCCAGAGATTCTAGGTGTGATCCTTTTGCATCACTATCCCTTACAGCCCTTTTTTGAAGTTCTCTGGTAGCGTAGTGGTTATAAATCGGGCTGCGAACTGCAAGGTCAGCAGTTCGAAACTACCAGCTGTTCCGTGGGAGTAAGATGAGACTTTCTGCTCCTGTAAAGATTTACTGCCTCAGAAACCCTGTACAGGGTCGCTATGAGTTGGAACTGTCTCCACGGCACATAACCAACCAACATAACCAAAGGATTATTTAGTTTTAGGAATGGACTATTGCAGTTTATTTGAATAGCCATATTACTATAACCTTCTACCTGCTGAGTCATATATTTAAGATAATATGAATGCTTACCTTGGCATTTCAAAATCTGGAACATGATAGAAATGTACATACTTAATATTGATAAAAATTTGCAGGATGAATATCAAACACATATAACTTACTAGTTGTTGTTGTTAGGTACCATCGAGTCGGCACTGACTCATAGTGACCTGTGCACAACAGAATGAAACACTGCGTGGTCCTGGACCAGCCTCACAATTGTTGCTATATTTGAGCCCATCACTGCTCTAGGGGTCTTCCTCTTTTTCTCCAACCCTCCACTTTACCAAATATGATATCCCCAATGACTTTTCTCTCCTGACAATATGTCCAAAGTGTGAGAGACGCAGTAATGACAAAAGGATAAAACATTTAGAACTCTTGTATACCCGAGACATTTTTAGTAGGCAGAAAAAATTAAGATTCTAAAAGTAATAGGAAAATGAATGGGATTCATAGAAGATATTTTGGAGTTGAGTGACATTTCAGTATAAATTGGAATGTATAAAGAAATATATAAAAATAGATGGGACGATCCAATGCTCACTGTCCTCTTATTTATTTCCTTATTATCCTCTTCTTCTTTTACTTCCACTAGTATACACTTGAAAACTGAAACATAAAACAAAGCAGCTTGTTCTGTAACAAGTAATTAGAACTTGCTGGTTCTGTAAGACTGGATGTGGTTGTTCTTAAGTGCTGTTGAGTCAGTTCCGATTCATAACAACCCTGTATAGCCTTTCTAAGGAGAGCTGGTGGGTTTGAACTGTCGACCATGTCATTCGCAGTCCAGTGCCGATCTTACAGTGCCACACCAGAAGTCCATAAGACTGGATACAATTCCTTTATTCTAATGCATGCTGGATTCTTGTATGTTTATAAATTGCCATAATTAGAAAATGAAGCTCTTCTCTTTCTTCAAATAGAATCTTGACATGGTTTCCATAACCATTGTTAATGTTCGTTTGGTTTTTTTGTATGTTTTAAAGGTGGAATTCATGTTTTCCAAGAGTTAGTTACATAATTTTTGGAGGGATAATCATGTATAACCATCCCTTTATGTTTTTATTATTAGTAACTCTAAATTATAAAATTAAGGAGTTTTTTAATGATAGTTTAGTATTTAAGAATTGATATATGGTTAAGTGAATTCTGTTTATTTATAAATTTACACTTATTAGCCAGTGTGTTTTTATCATCAAAATATCTAGTTTTCCAAAATTATAGTTCAATATGGTAATTAAATTTTAAAATATTTCACAGCAATACTTGGTTTCTAGATAGAGAATTTTAAATGCTTTTTTATTCAGTAGATTTCATTTAGTCTTAAAAAAGATAAAAAGAGAAGACATAACCTTGAAGAAAAGTAGTTAATTTAGAAGCTACTAAAGTGGAATAGTTCATTTAAAATGAGCTTTCATTTTGGTAGTTCATTTTGTCATTCACAAGTGAAAAGTAACAGAGGCTTATAAATGATGTCAAAGTAGAAAAATAATAACGAATAGATTATGTAGCAGCAGGTATAGGACAGCTTTTGGGTTCTTGCAAGCTGTGCTAATATTCATAAGATTTTGAATGCTGAACACTTGTTTAAAATGCTATGTTGTCACCTGTCACTGCTTATTTGTAGCTGGCATATCTCTTAGAGTGGGGACAGACATTTGTTTTTCACGTGGTATGTCGGGAGTATGAACTGGAAAGACCCAAATCAGTAATAATATGTCAGCATGGAATTGATCGTCGGTTCTGTGAATCCAAGGTACTTTAACAAATAAGTTAGCAGTTTATAAATACTTGTAAATTTTTAAAAATGAAAAATTATCTGGGCTCTCAGCTATAAATCAAATGCACATATCCAGTAAGTATACAACTATAGTCCTGTTTTGTTTTCCCTTTAATAAAATTATTTTTCAAATTCTTAGTTATTATAAATGTTTAAAATATGTGATTATTAAAACATGCATTCAGAGATGAATGGAGATATTATTAAAATGTTATGTCAACTCTTATACTTATACTGTCAATACTCTTATGATACTGCAGTATTGTACTAATCCTTAGGATATAACTAACTGTATTTATATAGAAGATTTCGAAATTGAAACAAGAGGAAAGTTAAATTCCTTACATAACATGATTTATAGACCACTGGAGCATTTCTGTTCTCCTACATTGTGACATTGCTTGTTTATCAAATTCACCACCTTAGGTACTCATTTTGAGTATATATATATTATTGAAACTCACACACATATATTCTGTCAATTATATTAACCCGTTTGAATGAAAATGATTACATGGTTATGTAAAGTTAGTTTTCTAACTGTTAGCAGTTTAATTGCTGGTGATTTAATTTACTATTAGCAAAATTAACAGAATTATGTAACCTGAATTTTCTTTCTTTATATAAGTAGATATACATAAGTACCAAAATAATAATTTGGTTTTGATTAATTAGCTGTATAATTCCTTTTCATTTTAGTTGAGTTGTATTCCTGGGCCTTGTCCAGCTTCAGATGATTTGAAATACACTATGACTCGTTTAGCAGTAGATGGAGCTGATATTTATATTGTGGAGCATGGCTGTGCTACAAATGTAAAGGTAAATGTAGTTCTGTGTTTTGCCAAACCAAGCCTCAGTTTCTTGAAATATAGCACACATTTATAGTTTTTCTTCTCACAGAACACAGACAGTCCTCAAATTATGAACACAATCTCTTCCTTCTTGTGTCTTTAAGAATTTTTCAGGACTTTGAACCAGTTGCCAGGTTCAGTCATGGCCAAGGAAGTATCACTGGAGCAGATCTGAATTTTTTTCGTTTACGGTGAACTGAAAGATAATTGGGACAGGAAAAATTTAATCTCCTTACAGAGAGAGGACAGTATAAGCGTTCATAGCAACCAAATCTCTTACCCTTGGATTTTGAGCACAGTCCCAAGCAGCACTACTCTGCTTAAAGATGGTAGCTGACGGTACTGTTCTGAATGTGTGTTGTTCTCCACAGTCCTTCCTATAATCAAGTCTCATACATCAGGCTCCTGAAAGGGCTTACTACACCTGTTCTGAGTTTGCCATTGCAGGGCTCTGACCCATAATTTTTCACCTTCCAGGTATAGTTCTGAATCTGTCAGATTTTAAAACTTCAAGTGGTTTTGTTTCACTTCATAGGCCATGGCAAACAGTTTATAGGGCAAGTAGTTGTCTGTGAATTGGACATTCATAGCCTGGGTATTGCCTGTACTATAAAGTTTTAGGAGGTGGCTTTATATTTTCTACTCATCTGTGTTCTCTTCCAGTATTTTTTTTTTTTTTATAGCATACGTTTACTGTTTTTAACCCTATCTAAATTATTATTAACAACATTGCTTTATAGCTTGATTATAAACTGGTAGACTGTATGGCAAGCATATAAACTGGTAGTGTTTTTAGATATTCTTTTAAAAAAGATGCATGCATTAGATTTGATGTATTTTTATTTCCAGCCTGACTTCTGCAAACATTTGTTTGCCACCTCTGCTTTATGAATGGTCATTTATAATCTTTAAAATGTTTCTAACTTTTCTGTTGCTCTTTTCCTTTGATTCTCTTATTTCTTATTAAATGTTTAATTATTTGTTTTCTGTTGTTGCATTTATATTTTAGGTTTTCCTTCATGCGTTTGCATTTGCCTTGAGCCTTTTTGCCTTTCTCCTCTTCTGTTTTTTTTTTTTTTTTCCCCTCCCTTTCCCTTCTGTTTGGGTTTTGCATACCTTTTCCTCTTTATGAAATGAAACACCTGTTTTTTATTTTTCATTTAGATCTTTGAACTGGTTCTTCCCAGTTTCGGTCATGGCTGATAAAGTAAATTTGGAACAGACCCAAATTTGTAAAATGTAGGTGTACTGGAATGATTAACAGGAATGGGAAAAATCGTGCTGCTCTACTAGAAACTTCCTATTCTTTCTAGAAAACTGTGTGCGTCACATAGCATCCTAATCTGTTGACTGGCAGAGTTGGAAATAGCTGTGCTTGGCTTAGAGATGGCAACCAAACGAATCACTTTGAATATGTGTTGCTTTCCACAGTCCTGGTAGTAATCCAGTAATCCCCCACTAGGCTCCTGAAAGAGCTCACGACACGTCGCCCCATTTCATACTTAACTTGTAACTTTTGCTGTTCAGAATATTCACATTTTACGAATTTTAATCGGTTCTGATTTTACTTTGTTGGCCATGACTAAATGATTTGACCTAGATCAAAACCCTAGTTTATTCTACACTGATTAAAAATACTTAAGTTACATTTTGTTCCATTTTCTTCATTCGACTTTAGATGGGTGCTATCCGGGTTGCAAACTGTAATCTCCACAATCAGTCGGTTGGGGAAGGAATAAGTGCTGCAATTCAGGATTTTCAAGTGAGACAGTACATTGAGCAATTAAACAATTGCAGAGTTGGACTTCAGCCTGCAGTTCTACGGAGGGCATATTGGCTTGAAGCTGGGTCAGCCAATTTAGGACTTATTACTGTTGATATTGCATTAGCTGCTGATCATCATTCTAAACATGAAGCACAAAGACATTTCTTAGAAATTCATGATGCCAGAACTAAGAGGTGAGTGAAAATTTTAAGAATAGTAACAGTTACAGGTAAAGGTCGTAAATCTAGATAGAAATAAAAGAAATTCTGTTGTTTGGAATGGAGTAAGAACATTTGAAATAAAGGTTTAATATGATTGTGCTGCTAATTTTTAACAGGATGTATAGGGATCTATTGTTTAAGTAATCACATCATATATACTTCCTGTGGTGATGGTGTGGTTGTTTTCATATGTGTTTCTGATTCTACTCTACATTGTCAACTAAGTCTAAGTTACTGTCAACAGTGAAGCACATTTAAAGTACTCATTCCAAATGGCATTTTGTATAGCACTATTCGTTTTTACTTACCCTAGCCTTCCACTTCCATTTCATCACTACTAGAATTCACTTTTGTTACTACTATTTACTGTGCAAAATTCATTTTGTGAGCTTTCAAGAACTACGAAAAAACTAAGGGAACTTAGACCTGTTTCCATTGTTGTTTGGTAAATGATTATATCTGCCTTTTAAAAAATTGCCAGAGTATATTAGTAAATCACTTACTTTGAAAATTACAGTATGACATTTTTCATGCTCATCTCCTTTATGTAACGTGAATACATGCCTGTTTCGTCTTGAATCACAAGGTCAGTGGTTCAGGCTCACCAGCCACTCCTCAGACACCCTATACATGGTCACTATGGGTCGGAACTGACTCAATAGCACTCAACAGCAACAACAACAATAATGAAGAAACAAAGGGAAAATAATTATTCTAATCCAGTCACATGGAGTCCTGGTGTGGCACTGTGGCTTAATGTGCCAGACTGCAAAGCCATTTGAACTACAAGGTCCATGGTCAAGCTCACCAGCTGCTTCTCGGAAACCCTATACAGGGTCACTATGGGTCGGAATTGACTCGATGGCACTTAACGACAACAATAAAATCCAGTCACACAGACTTCTTTTATTTATATTCATTATTTTTAATATATTTTTTTAGACTTGAGATCATCTGTATTTCCGCTTAATTCTACAACTTTTCATTTAATTCATATTCTAAGCACCGACCCACATGATTATTTTATAAAAATTGTTTTAAAGAAGTGATTATACTCTACTAAAAAGTAAACCCTTCTTTACTTAACATTGACCATATATTTCATTATATAAATTTTCTTCTCTAGCACTATAATTCAAATGCTGCATTGATTCTTCTATGGTCTTCCTTATTTATTGACCAATTTCCATATGCTTATGAGGCTATTATAAATTCCATGGCTTCTGTCAGGCACACCTTAGTCCTCAAATGACATCTTTGCTCTGAACAATTTAAAGAGGTCTTTTGCAGGAGATTTCTCTGATGCAATGCATCATTTCTTTTCTTGACCACTGCTTTCCTGAATGTTGATTGTGGGTCCAAATAAAATGAAATCTTAAGAAAACGTCAGTCTTTTCTCCATTTATCTGTTATTTATTGGTCCAGTTGTGAAGACTTGTTTCCTATATATTGTGAAGATTTGTTTTCTATATATTGAGTTGCAGTCTGTACTGAATGCTGTAGTCTTTGGATATTAATCAGTACTTCAAGTCCTTTTTTCTTCCACCTAACAAAGTTGTGTCATGTACATATTGCATGCTGTTAATGAGTGTTCCTTCAATCTTGATGCCGCATTCTTCTTCATATAATCCAGCTTCATGGATTATTTGCTCCATGTACACACTAAATAAGTAAGGTGAAAGGATAAACCCTAGTGCACACCTTTCCTGATTTTAAACCATTCAGTATCACCTTGTTCTGTTTTAACAACTGCCTCTTGGTCTATGTAGAGGGTCCTCATGAGTACACCCATTCTTCCCAGTGTTATCCATAGTTTGTTATGGTTCACACAGTGGAATGCACTTGCATAGTCAGTAAAGCACAAGTCAACATGTTTTGGTAGTCTCTGCTTTTAGCCAAGATCCGTCTGACATCACCAATGATATCCTTAGTTCTGCATCCTAATCTGGATCTGGCTTGAGTTTCTGGCAGCTCCCTGTTGATGTACAGTTGCAATTTGATTACTTGAATTAATGATACTGTTCAGTGATTTTCATATTTCGTTAGGTCACCTTTCTTTGGAATGGGCACCAATGTGGTTTTCTTCCAATTGGTTAGCCAGGTAGCTGTCTTTGAAATTTCTTGGCATAGTTGAGTGAGCATCTACAGTGCTGCATCAGTTTGTGGAAGCATTCCAATTTGTATTCCATCAATTCCTGGAACCTGTTTTTCGCCAATGCCTTCAGTGCACCTTGGACTTCTTTCTTGAATACCATAGGTTCTTGATCATATGCTGCCTCCTAAAATGGTTGAGCAACTATCAATTCTGTTTGGTACAGTGACTCTGTGTATTCCCCCCATCTTCTTCTTCTTCTTTTTTTTTTAAGTTTTTATTGTGAATTATGTGGGTTTACATGGGAGAACATCAGTTTTACATTCATCTTATCATATTTCATTTCATGGTAATGATCACAATCCCCTCCATGCATCATCAAATAACCAAAGGGTACACTACACAGGCCCGCTTCCCTCCCATCTTCTTTGTTTTATGTTTTATTGTGAATTATGTGATAATTTACATGGGAGAACATTAGTTTTACATTCATCCAATTGTATATCATTTCATTGCCATGGTTACAATCCCCTCCATGCATCATAGCCAACCAAAGGGTATATACCCTACAAGCCTGCTCCCTGATCGTCAGCATATAGCCCCTCTCCCTCTCTGGCTCTAAAGTCCCCAGCTGCTCCATCTCCCCACGTCATCGTCTCTGCCTCCAACTCAGGCATCACTGCTTCTCTGGGTAGGGTCCCGCTTACCACTCTTCTTCCTTGAAGGTTCCAGGGACCTCCGCTTCTAGACTGAAAAGTTAATCACTCTCCTCCTTGCTACAAAATGTCTACCTTTACATTTCCAGCCCTCACAATCAGTCCTGATGACAGTTAATCACTGTTGTATCACAGAGACCTATCCGCATCTCCTTTCATCAGCCCAGCCTAGACAGATTGGGTACTACTCAGTGGAGATTCTACCTTCCTCCACGTCCTCTGGATCTAGGTTCCCTCTTGAAAGCTTTTAAGTCAGTCACTTCTTGCCTTTGTAGTCTCCCCCACCCCCACCCCCATTTTGGGTAGCCAATGTCCAAGTTGTCCATCCCTGTCTACTCTGTGTATGGAGGGGGTGGGAATGATCCTTGCTGTAAAGATTTGTTCCCTCTTTTGACCTAGGTGTAGGTCAAGTTCATCAAATTGTATCAGATTACTCTTCTTTTCCTCTTCTTTTTTCTTCTAGTTGAGCTCTGATAATCCAGTCATTGAAGCCAGGTCAAGTGTGTATTATCTGCTAGTGTGGGTGTTCTTGTGCATATGCCCTCTCTTCTTATCAGCTGGACGCTTCACTCTCCACTCTAGTCCTCTGTCCTCCTATCTTCTTTTGATACATCCTGCATCATTCAATGCTTTGCCCTTAGAATTCTTCAATATTGTAACTTGGGGCTTGATTTTTTTCTTCAGTCCTTTTCAGCCGTAGAGATATTGAGCATGTTTTTCTTTTTTGGTTTTCTAACTCCAGGTCTTTGCACATTTCATTATAATATTTGACTTTGTGTTCATGAGCTGCCCTTTGAAATTTTCTTTTCAGCTCTTGTATGCCTTATTTCTTTCAGTTGTTTTAGCTTCTTTACATTCAAGAGCAAGTTTCAGAGTTTCTTACTACATCCAATTTGGTCTTTCCTTTTTTCCTGTCTTTTTATTGACCTTTTACTTTCTTCATGTATGATGTTCTTGAATGCCATCCCAGAAGTCTTCTGCTTTTGAGTCATCAATGTCTAATGCATCAAATCTGTTCTTGAGATGGTTTCTAAATTCAGGTGGAATATACTCAAGGTGATATTTTGACTCTCATGGAGATGTTTTAATTATCTTTAGCTTCAACATAGGAGAAACTAATGCTCTGTTCCACAGTCTGCCCCAGGTCTTGTTTTTGACTGATGATGTTGATCTTCTCCATTGTATTTTCCCACAGATGTTGTCAGTTTGATTCCTGTGTATTCTCTGTGTATAGTCATTGGTTATGTTGTTTAAAATAGGTTGTTGTTGTTGTTGTGTGCC
>NW_006408606.1:8841228-8842588 GCF_000296735.1 Chrysochloris asiatica | reverse complement strand
GCAGTTTATATTCTTTCTAGTACTCTACAGCTGCCTCCTTGCAAACTCAGTCCCATTTACTTGACATTTGAGATTTTATTTAGTACTGATATGGTTATTTTGTTTTGTTATGTATTCTGTAAATAGCTTTTTAGAAAAGCTGAAAGCATGTCAAAATAAATTTCGTGATAATAACCAATATGAAAAGTTACTAAAATTAAGGACATTTTGATAATATAAAAGGCTAAAACTAAGCATGAAAAATCTTATGGGGCTGATGAACAGTATTCAGGCATATTATCTGGCATATGCACACAAATATATACTAATGTTGTTAAGTGCCATGAAGTTGGTTCTGACTCACAGTGACCTGGTATAGGGTTTCCAAAGAGCAGCTGATGGGTTTGAACCTCCAACCTTTCAGTTAGCTTGAGATTAGCGATCCAGTGTTTATCCTACAGTGCCACATGAATATTTTTTAATGTCTAAATGTTCATTCATTCACTCATGCTTAATTGAGATACGTATATACTACTTTGTGCCGGACATTCTGTATGCACTGTTGAGGGAAATGGACATTGAGTGAGGAGGCAGCTAGTAGGTAAACATATGATAATTGAGATAATTGAGAAATTTTATAAAGATAATTTAAAGGTACAGGAACAGAGAATAATGGTGGTGGGGTTATCTATAGTGTATTGACATGGAAGATGTATCAGAAAAGGTAATGCAAGAGTAAGTCAAAACGTATTGCTGCTAGGACTCCAGTTCATACAAGCATGGATGTATTCCAAACAAAACATGTTTAAATCTGTGCGGGGGGTTCCTGCCCTCCGCGGGGGTCGTGGGACACGAGCGAATACGCCGAATCGTTGGGTGAAGAAATGAATGAATACAATTGAAAAGCTTTTCAACTTGGCTGTGCTGTCCGGCTGTGCTCTCCAGCGTCTGCCCTTGTTTCTGCTTTCTGTTCTCTTTGCTGTCTGCTCTCTGCTCTCTGCTGTTTGCCCTCTGCCTTCTCCGTCCTGCTCTCTGCTTCTTCTCCGGCTTCTGCCTTCTTCCTCTTCTGCTACTTTTGCCTTCTATCTTCTTCTGGTTCTACTCCTGCTCTCTTTCTCTTCTTCCTACCTTCTGCCTGCTCTGCCAGCCCAGCTCAGCAAGTCTTTATTTTTTATACTTAAAATTACACAGTACATGCATTGACACTTTTTATCTTTTCTTGAATTATTACATAGTCACAACATTCTTTCACCTGGTCCTTAGACAACTTTAACAAGAATACTCTGTGATGTTCAGACTGACCTTCATGTTCTTTCCCAGTATGAGATAAAACTGTTTCTTCTTGTTTCTACTAAAAGACTATAAACTTTCTATCCTACAT
>NW_006408606.1:8834111-8841128 GCF_000296735.1 Chrysochloris asiatica | reverse complement strand
TGCATACCATGCTGTTTGTACTTCTTCCTTAAGTTCTAGAGGTTATTTATCATTTGGAACTTCTTGAAATCTTTTGGTACAATGACTATGTGTATTCCTTTCATCTTCTTTTGATGTTGCCAGCACTCTTCAACATTTTGTCCATAGAATTCTTCAATATTGTAACTATGAACTTTTTCATCATGAGAAATGCTGTGTGTTCCTCCATGTTGATTTTCTAATGTAGGTCTTTGCACATTTCATTATAATATTAGACTTTGTCTTCTCAAGCTGCCCTTTGAAATATTATGTTTAGCTCTTTGATTTCCTTATTTCTTAAAGTAGCTATAACTTCTCTGTACCCAAGAGCAAGTTTCCACATCTCTTCTATTATATGTTGTTGCCTTTTCTTTCTTTCCTGTCTTTTAAATGACCTTTTCTTCCTGTACGACGTTCTTGATATCCTCCGACAATTCTTTTGGTATTTTTGAGATGATATCTAAATTCAGATGGGACATACTCAAGCTTATATTTTGGCTCACATGTAGTTGTTTTGATTTTCTTCCACTGCAGCCTGAACTTGTATATGAGCAATTGATGGTCTGTTCCTCAGTTGATACCTGGTCTTGTTTTGATTGATGATACTGAGCTGCTCCATCACCCCTTCCCACAGATGTAGTCAGTTTGATTCCTGTGTATTCTATCTGGTGAGGTCCATGTGTATAGTTTCTTTTTATGCTGTTGAGAAAGGTATTTGCAATGAAAATGTCATTGGCCTTGCAAAATTATATCATGTGATCTCCAGCATCATTTCTATCTCCAAGATCATATTTTCCAGCTCCTGATCCTTCCTTTTTGTTTCCACCCTTTGTATTTCATTCACCAGTAATTATCAGTCGTCTTGATATCATGTTTGATCAATTTCAGGCTGAAGGATTTGGTAGAATACCTCAGTTTCTTCATCACTGCCTTTAATAGTTGGTTCATCAATTTGAGTAGCAGTGGTATTAATTATTAGCTGGTTTTTCCTTTAGGCGTACAGATATAATCCTATCACATTCAACATTATACTTCAAAAAAGATCATGAAATGTTCTTTTTGATGATGAATGTGACACCACTCCTCTTCAATTTGTGATTCCCACACAGTAAACCATGTGATTGTCAGATTCAAAATGGCCAACACCCAGTCCATTTCAGCTAATGCCTGAGATATTGATGTTTATGCGTTCCATTTCATTTTTGAAAACTTCCAATTTTCCTAGATTCTTACATGGTATAGTTCATGTTCCAATTACTAATGGATTTTTTTGATAATGGATGTTTACAGCTGTTTCTCCTCATTTTAAGTTGTGCCCCATCAGCAAGTAAAGGTCCCAAAGCCTTACTCCATTTGCATTATCATGATCAGCTCTACTTTGAGGAGGCCACTCTTCCTGTCATATTTTTTAGTACCTTGCAATCTGAGGGGCTTATTTTCAGGCACTATATCTAGCAATATTATGATGATATTCATAGTGTTTCAGTATTCTGTTTCTATCTGACAGTGTCCTGCTGCTGTTCATATGGTTTTCAGTAGCTGTCCATTCAGCAATGATCTGCCTCTTTGTCTTCCTTCCTAGTCTGTCTCAGTTTTGAGGCTCGTCTGAAACCTGTCCACCATGGGTGACCCTGCTGGTATTTAAAATACCAGTGGCATAGCTTCCAGAATCACAGCAACTCACAAGCCACCACAGTACAACAAACTGACAGTCATGAAAATACTGCATCAGACATACTTATTTTCTTTTTTATTTGTTAATTAAAAATCTCTCTCCCTAAATGTCTTGGAAGTGACTCAAAGGAATGAATCACTGCACACATAGTGTGTTGTGTTGTAGAGGAGGAATACTGAGCTTATGGATCTGCTGTTTTCATCTTAAGTCAATGCAAAGTTCTATTTCAAACTAAGACATTTCCTCATCCTTTAAGGTGTAAACATGACCTGAGAAATTCCTAGATAGAGTAGTCAGAGCCCTATATTCTGGGCATACCCAGCAAGAACATGCCAAATGCTTGGGGGCCATGGTGGATTGCATCTCCAAGGAGCTCTGGTAGCGTAGTGGTTACAAATTGGACTGCTAACCTCAAGGTCAGCAGTTCAAAACTACCAGCTGTTCTGTGGGAGAAAGATACGCTTTCTGCTCCTGTAAAGATTTACAGCCTCGGAAACCCTGTACAGGATCACTATGAGTCGGAACCGATTCCATGGCATACCACCACAACCACCACATGATCTTCAGCTTTGGGTGCTTTTATGTATGTTTGATTCCAGTAGTTTTGCTAAACATATAATTATTCCTTACATCACTAGAAAAGCAACCCGATTCATAAGCCGTTCATGTCATTAGATTGTTTTTACGTTGTTAAGTGCCATCTAGTTGATTTTGACTCATAGTGACCCGGTATAGGGTTTCTGAGGCTGTAAATCTGTGTGGTAGAAGAACACCTCATCTTTCTCCCACAGAGGATCTGGTGGGCTTGAACACTCAAACTGTGGTTTACAATCTAGTAGTTATCCTACAGAACTACCATGTTCCCTGTCATAGATTAGTGTTTCTTGAAAGTATAGGCTAGAACCTTCAGCATCTGCATCTTCTGGGAAATTGTAAAAATTTACATAATCAGATTCTTTCAAACCTGGTGATGGTTTTGGTTGTGTTATGTGGAGTCATTTCCAACTTCTAGTGACTTTGTATAGGGTTTCCAAGGCTGTAAACCTTTATGGAAACAGAAAGCCTCATCTTTCTCCCATGGGGTGACTGGTAGATTGAAACTGTTGACCTTTCCATTAGCAGACCAACTCATAACCCACCACACTACCAGGACTCTGTCTTCTTAGGTCTATTACAGAAGCTATGCTTGGTGGTGGTGGTGGTGGTGGTGGTGATATGCCATGGAGTCGATCCTGACTCATAGTGATTCTGTATCGGATTTCCAAGGCTGTAAATCTTAACAGGAACAGAAAGCTTCATAGTTCTCCTGCAGAGCAGTTGGTAGATTTGAACTGATAACCTTGCAGTTAACTGCCCAACTCAACCCACTAAGCTACCAGAGATCCTTCAGAAACTGTGGGTAGAGCACTATCTATATTTTAACAAGTCCTACAGGATCTCTGGTAGTGTAGTGGGTACAAATCGAGCTGCTAACTTCAAGGTTGGCAGTTTGAAACTACCAGCCATTCCATGGGAGAAAGCTGAGGTTTTCTGCTCCCATAAAGATTTGCAGCCTCGCAAACCCTGTGCAGGGTCACTATGAGTCAGAACCGACTCCACAGTACTTAACAACAACACAGGTGATTCTGATGTAAGTTAAAGTTTGAAGATGTAGTAATTGGATTATTTAAAGTTAGGGAGGGAAACTAACATTAGTTGTGTAATTTTGACTATATTCCAGGTACTTTACTTATGTTATATCACTTAATCCTCACAGAAATATCCCCCTTTTTTGTTGTTGTTTATTCTGTATTTAACCAGAAGTTCACAATTTAATTTAAATGATTCATATGACTGTTTATTTGCATTCAACAACACAATTTTTTTCTTACAAGCTCCAAACTACTTGGTTACAGCAACCTCATTAGATGTATCAACCTGCTAGTCAATGATTTAGGAAACTGAGGCTCAGAAATGTTAACTAACTGGCCCAAAGTTTTAGAGCTAGTACTTGGCAGAATTGGAATTTGAACCTAGATTTAGCTTTTTGATGCACAGATTAAAGAATTCTGTGGAGTACAAGAAGGACTTTTATTGTGATAGTATTTAAAAATATTGTTGCTTAATTGTTAACTTTTGATTTTTTAAACGAGAGAAATTATTTGAGATTGATATTTGAAATGTATAATGTCATGGTGGCCATACAATTCTGAAAGTGGTCAATCTTGGCTAATCTCAGAAGCGAAGTAGGCTTAGATGGGAGACCACGGTTGGATACTGGATGCTATATTTTAAGTAGCACTAGTTGTACTGTAGAGTAAATACTGGTCCTGAGTTCTAGTCCACTAGCCAATCCATGGGGAAAAAGATGAG
The DNA here is from genome assembly GCF_000296735.1 of Chrysochloris asiatica. Classification (NCBI taxonomy): domain Eukaryota; kingdom Metazoa; phylum Chordata; class Mammalia; order Afrosoricida; family Chrysochloridae; genus Chrysochloris; species Chrysochloris asiatica. Next base: position 8,837,083 of record NW_006408606.1, on the reverse strand, counting down.
GCTTTCTATTCCCATAAGATTTACAGCCTTGAAAATCCTATACAGGGTTTCTGTGAGACCAAACATACATGACAGTACCTACAAGCGTAGTGGTTACGAATTGGGCTGCAAAGTTTAAGGTCAGCAGTTCGAAATTACCAGCTGCTCTGCGGAAGAAAAATCAGGCTTTCTACTCCCGTAAAGATTTATACCCTCGGAAACCCTGTACAGGGTCGCTATGGGTCGGAACTGACTCGATGGCACTTAACAACAACAACAACAATACAACAATATCTAATTGAAGTAATACCTCAAATTCTCCCTTAGCTTAAAGTCTTTTCACATATTTTGCTTGTCTTCTCTGATTGTTGTTCTGGCTCTAATTTGATATACTCACTCCATCTCATCTCTTGTTTATTATATTACCTCCTGAAAGATTTCCTGTTTTCTTTGTCACAGTTCCCTATTCTTTATTTCATAGTACTTACAACAGTTTCTGATTAGAAATTATATGCTTGGTTAAGATTTGTCTTTGCCTATCCACTGGAGTCCTGGTGTGGTGCTATTGGCTAATGCGCTGGACTGCAAGGTCATTTGAACTGCAAGGTTGGAGGTTCAAGCTTACCAGTCGCTCCTTGGAAACCCTATACAGGGTCGCTCTGGGTCAGAACTGACTCAATGGCACTTAACAACAGCAACAACAATCCACTGTTAACTTCATATGGATAAAGATTCTATTAACTTTGCCTAGCATGAGACTAGGCACATAGTAGATAAGTTCAGTAAATTTTCAACTGAATAAATGTAGAATGAAGATTGTAATGTGTATTCTGTCAGCCTCTGAAGAAGATAAGACACTTGAGAATACTTGAAAAAAATGGATTGTCAATATAAGGAAGGTAATAAAGATATATCTTCCATATTTAATGATTTTTTTGTACTATCTAACATTTTATAAGAAGGAAAGGAGAGAAAACAAAACTGAAATACTTGTATGTGGATCTCTTAAAGAGAGCCTAAAAATTTTATCTACATTCTTTATTAGTAAATCATTGTCATTATTATTAATATCTTTTTGTCATTATCATAAGGAAAGATAGATAATATTTTTGCTGTAATATAGGGTACTATATTATTTTAGTTTTGTTTATAGACAATTTGATGTGTTAAAGTTGTCATTGAAGTATCCTCATATGCTAGACATAGTAAGTTATCTGTTAAGCAAAATATACATTAATAGTTTAATCTATTTATAGATATCTTAAAATTTTAGTATTTTTAAGAATATTTACTGCTGTTTTAAAATAGGTTTATCTGATTTTCATGTTTACTTGTTTTAACTTTTCATTTTCTTATCTATGTATACTATAGATTATTATTGTTGTTCCTACATATTTGCATCCCACATTGGGCTAGATAGAAAGGTAAAACATTTAAAAAGACATACCTCAGTAGAGATAAGTGTTGTGTGTTTGCCATGTCTTTAGAAAATATTAACAATTAACTTACATTTGCTTCATTATCTGCCTGTATTTTTTTATTTTTTTTTAATTTCTTAATGAATCTTCTGTTACTTTTTTGTTTGTTTTCGGTTCCATTTAGGTTGTGGTTTTTGTGGCCAGATGATACTCTGAAGAATAAGAGGTGTAGGAACAAGTGTGGTTGTCTTGGTGGCTGCAGATTCTTTGGTGGCACAATAACTGGCCTAGATTTCTTCAAACTTGATGAATTGACACCTTCCAGTAGCTCTGCATTTTCAAGTACAAGTGCAGAATCTGATATGTATTATGGACAGTCTCTGCTACAGCCTGGAGAATGGATTATTACTAAAGAAATTCCTAAAATCATAGATGGTAATAAAAGATGTTATTTTGTCATTTGTGCTAATTTTTTATTATCTTCATTTCTACACCATTATGAAAGATTCTCAGTGTTACTTTTTTCAACCCAGTTGATGTTTTGAGCAATCTTATGAGTAGGATTCACTGTAATTTGTTTTTGTTTTGCTGGTGACTTAACTGCAATGCCAGGTAAGATTGGTGAGTTTTTTAGAATTGGATAATGTGTCTACTATTCGTATCTCCTACTGTTGACAAGGTTGGCTATTTTCAGCCAAGCTTTTTCTAAATATTTCCATATGTATCATTATTTTCCTATAAACCATCTTTCAACATATATTTAGTAAGAACTGTTCTTCAAGGTAGTTGCTTTACCAGCTCACTTTTATAAACAGACTTGTCAATTTAGTATCAGTACCCATATTGCCAACTTTTTAAAAAAATATTTTATAATGACTTTTCATTGTTACTGAAATTATGCGTGTAAAGAAGACAAATCTAGTCCTACCTTGGACCATCTATGATAACTTTGCAAGTATACTAATTTGATATAAGCAGTGAATGATGACTTTAAATATGTAAGATTTAGATTTATCTAGTGTCATATCTCTAAAGGCTAAAGAAATAAGTTTTTCTTTGGATTCCGTAGTTGTGTGTTCCTATATTTACGTGCAGTATTCCATGCTCAAATTAAAAAATATTAACTTTAGTTCTGCCTTTTGTCAGTAGATAAAGAAAGATGGGAAAGAAATGTTTTTCAGTGCTGATAAGCTAATTCTGACTCATAACGATCCTGTGCACAACAGAAAGAAACACTAACCAGTTCTGCACTCTCCTCACAATTATTGGTACACTTGAGCCCATTTGCTTCTGCCACTGTTGTCAGTCTGTCTCCTTGGAAATCTTCCTCTTTTTTGCTGACCCTCCAATTTGCTATGTATGATTCCTTCTCCATTTCTGGCAACCCAGACTATTGGTTCTTCTGGCAGTCCCATGGTACTTTTAATATTCTTCTATAACACCATGACTCAAATGCATCAATTCTTCTACGTCTAACTTCCTTATTAAGTGTCCAACTTTCACACATATATGAGGCGATAGAAATAACCATGGCTTGGGTCCGGGGCACCTCGGTCTTCAAACACACATGTTTGC
>NW_006408606.1:8823247-8827192 GCF_000296735.1 Chrysochloris asiatica | reverse complement strand
AAAAAAAAAAAATCTTCACAGGAGCAGAAAGCCTCCTCTTTCTCCCACTGAGCTACTGGTGGATTCAAACTGTTGACTTTGCAGTTATTGTTGTTAAGTGCTGTTGAGTTGATTCCGACCCACAGCGACCCTGTATAGGGTTTCTGAGGAGCAGCTGGTGAGCTTGAACTGCCAACCTTGCTGCTCAAACCAACTTTGCAATCCAGTGCATTAGCCCACAGCACCCAATATGTCTCTGGTAGTTTAATGGTTATGAGACGGGCTGCTAACCTCAAGGTCAGAAGTTCAAAATTACCAGCGATTCTGTGGGAAAAAGATGAGGCTTCTGTTCCTGTAAATATTTACAGCTTGGGAAACTTCACATAGGGTTGCTGAGTCTGAACCAACTGTGTGGTATGTAACCACCACCACATCACCTGGGCTTCTTAAAAGGTTGTGTTGATTGTTTTTTGAGAATCCAAAGGTTTAATCTCAAGTGATTCATAGGATGATCAAGGGGTCTTATTATAATGAAGTTTTGAAAAAATTAAAAACTATGCTGGGGAGAAAAAGTCTAGAAAAGTTGTCCCAAGAATTTTGTTCTCCATCATGACAATGTACCTACTCATTCTTTGAGGGTAGCAAGGGTTTTCCTATGAGGATTTCATTGGAAAACATTACCTCATCCAACCTACAACCCTTATATTGCCCCTTCAGATTTCTTCTTGTTCCCCAAACTTAAAGAACATTGAAAAAGATACATGATTTGAGTCTCTTGAGAATGGTAAAGCAGCCCATTTGGTTGTGTTGTAAATTGAAGAGTCTAGAATTCTTGGGGAAGGGATTCCTGTTGTTAAGTGCAGTTGAGTCAGTTCTGACCCATAGCGACCCTGTACAGGGTTTCCAAGGGTGTAAATCTTTATGGGAGTAGAAAGCCTCATCTTTCTCTCGCGGAACAGCTGGTAGTTTCAAACCGCTGACCTTAAGGTTCGCAGCCCGCTTCGTAACCACTATGCTACCAGATAGAAAGATGAAAACACCACCTTGAGAAGTTGGAGGATATGCCAAGAAACAACTTGACGTTTAGATATTTTGGTTAATAAAAGGGCCTATGATTTTGTAGCAATACTTTTTTTACTAATCCTTGTATTTAAGTGAAACTTGAAGAAGGGTGAAGAGGCATGAGGATGAGAGGAGCAGGGGCATTATATTCCAGACAAAGCCCTGAATTGCGATAGAGACCAGAGTGCCTGGTGCTTAGTGAATAAGTTGGGGGAGTTGTTCTTGGTAAAGTTGGAGACCTAAACAAAATTATATTATTCAGAATTTCTAGGCCATGGCATCAAGAGTTAACGTTTTATTTTAATTTCACTAGAAAATTCTTAAGGGCTTTAAGGGACTGTGATGGATCTCATGGACTTTGACTACCAAGTGACAGTGAGCTTCCCCTGTGCAAGACAGGAAGTGGGATGATCACTTAGGGGGCTCTTGCAGCCATCTGTAGGCGAGGTAGAAAGCTTCAGACTCAAGATATAGTAGTAATGATAGAATTGTCAGAAATTAAACTGAACATCCTCATATATATATCATTGTTTAATATGTATAAATGTAAGAAGAAATATTAGTGATTGTCATAAAGTTTTGGTTTTAAAGTTATGTCCATTTCATGTCTTGTCCAAGATAAATGGCCAAAAATTTGAAATGTTTTCTATTTCATGTAGAAATACGTTGATAAGTGAACTTTCTAATATAAAATTGAATGGTATTGGTTTTGTGGAATAGTACAAGAAGTTAGAATTATTTTAATATTGTTTCACTAAACAAGTAAATATTTCTTGTTAAGTAGTCGGAACTTTGTAAAAGATTAGTCAAGAAATAGATACTTTTAAACTGCTTTCAAAATAGAACGAAGAAGATAAGAAAGTTACTTTTCCTCATTTATAAAAATTCAGTTATTCAAACATATTGTGTATTTTGTTATCTTTTATGGATATAAAATACAAGTCCAGTGCTACCTAGAAATTTAATCGTTTTCTGGATCATCTCTTTTTGACTTAAAATTTGGCAGTATGTACTAGGAGAAGACTGCAGAATTAATTACCTAAGAAAAGTTGAATTTGAAAATGAACTCTTGAGAAAAAACATTTCAAGTATTTATTTAAGCTTTAATTGTAGTCTCATTTCTCTCATTTCCTCAACCTTCACAACTCTGCCCTGACATTTGTCTGAAGAAACAGAAAATGAATTTGCCTAATGAATGTTTCTGTGCTTTTCATTGTATGTATTAAATATATCAAAGTAATATTAGTAAGGTAAATTCAATACTCATAAATATCTTGTTGTTGTTATTGTTGTTTAGTACCATCGAGACTGTTCTGACTCATAGTGACCCTGTATAGGGTTTCTGAGGAGGGGCTAGTAAATTTTAACTGCTGCTTATCCTACAGTGCCACAGTGTTGTTGTTAAGTGCTGTCAAGTCGATTTCTGAGGAGTGACTGGTGAGCTTGGACTGCCGACATTGCGGTTCAAACTGACTTTTAGTCCAGCACATTAACCCACAGTGCCATACCTGGACTCCACAGTGCCACAATAGGATTCCATAAATATTTTGTAGATTACAAAATTGAAAAACAGTGTTAAAATTCAAGACTATAAGCGATGTTTTATATTACTCTAGGTTATCAAACAAGGGCTTACAGCTAATTCTTTGCTAGACAGAGGAATGCAACTTTCAGGATCAACTTCAAAGTAAGTACAAATAATACATTTCTAAAGTTTAAAGTTGCTTTTTCTTGATTATGAAAGATGTAGACTTTGTAATATAGCTATTCTTTACTTGAGTATAGACTTATTTTAAGACTAAATTGTGCAGAGTGACTTAAGTCTTTTGTCTGTCATGCCTTTGGTTACATTTATAAGCAGTCAGTATCACTTGACATATCAAAATCAGTAGCTAATAAGAAATCAAGGCTGATTTTTCATGTTTTGAAAAGGCTGTATTAAATATACTTACCTTTTTTTTTCTTATTCTGTATGCAAACGATATTTCAACAGTTTACATTTTAGTACCTCTTTTGATCTGTCTTTGAAAATTATTTGTGACATAAAATATCTATTCAATGCCATGAAAATTTCACTTGAAATACATATAGGGTAAGTGATCACCCATTTTAAGGAAATCCCACACTTTTTCATTTTCATGGTCTTTTTGATGTATCCTTTTCTTGTGAAATTCTATAGTACACCATATACTCCTCTGGAAAAGAAAGTTGTTGATAACACAGATGATGAAACATTAACAGAAGAATGGACCCTGGGTCAACCTGTTTCCCAGACCAGGACAACGGCCATAGTTGAAGTAAAAGGAACTGTGGATATTGTTCTGACTCCCCTGGTGGCTGAAGCTTTAGACAGGTATAAATTTTGTCTAAAATATATAAATGTGTTTTTTGTTTTTTTTTTTAATGTTTTATTGTGATTTATATGATAGTTTACATGGGAGAACATTAGTATTACATTGATCCTATTGTATATCATTTCATTGCCATGATTACAATCCCCTCCATGCACCAACAACCAACCAAAGGATATACTTTACAAGCCTGCCCCCCTGTCATCAGCACACAGCCCCTCTCCCTCTCTGGGTCTAGAGGCCCCAGCCCCTCCATCTCTCCACATCATCTTCTCTGCCTCCATCTCTGGCCTCACTGCTTCTCTGGGTAGGGTCCTGCTCTCCACTTTTCTCCCTTGGTGATCCTAGGAACCTCTGCTCCTAGACTGCAATGTCAGTCACTCCCATCCTTTTGCTACAAAATGTCATCCTTTACATTTCCAACCCTCACAGTCAGTCCTGATAACAATTATTCAGTATTGTATAACGAGACCTATCCACATCTCCTTTCATCAGCCCTGCCCAGACAGATTGGATACTACTCAGTGGAGATTCTACCTTCCTCTTTGCCCTC
>NW_006408606.1:8822284-8823147 GCF_000296735.1 Chrysochloris asiatica | reverse complement strand
TGAAAGTCTTCCTCTTTTTTGAAGGTCCACCACTTTTTAAATCATGATTTCATTATCCGGGATCAGGTCCCTCCTGATAATATGTCCAAAGTAAGAAAGATGAAGTTTCACCATCCTGGCTTCTAAGTAACATTCTGGCTGTACTTCTTCCAGCAGAAATATGTTTGTTTTTCTGGCAGTCCATGACTTTAAATATTCCTTGTCACCACCATAATTCTAATGCATCTGTATATGTTCTATATGTTTTCCTTGTTCATTGTCAAACTTTCACATGTATACAAGGTGACATCTTTGCTTTTGAACACTGTAAGAGGTCTTGTGCAGCAGGTTTGCTTAGTGCAGTAAATTGATTTCTTGATTGCTGCTTCCTTAAGTGTTGATTATGGATCCAAGCAAATTGAAGTCTTTGACAGCTTCAGTCTTTTCTCCATTTATCATGATGTTATTTATTTGTCCAGTTGTGATGATTTTTGTTATCTGAATATTGAGATACTATCCATTCTGAAGGATGTATTCTTTTGTCTTAACCTAGTATAGTATATCAAATCCTCCTTACTTAACAAGTAGCAAGTTTGTGTCATCTGTATACTACAAGTTGCTAATGAGCCATCCTCCAGTCCTGCTGCCACGTTCTTCATATAATCCAGTTTCTCAGATTATTTGCTCAGTATAGATTGAATAAGTACAGTAACAGAATGCAACTGTGGCACACACCTTGCCTAATTTTAAAACCATTCAGTGTCTCTTTGTTATGTATGAATGACTGCCTCTTGGTCTATATACAGATTCCTCATCAGCACAATTAAGTGTTCTGGAATACCCATTCTTCCCTATGTTATCTGTAGTTTGTTAAGGTCCACACA
>NW_006408606.1:8819071-8822184 GCF_000296735.1 Chrysochloris asiatica | reverse complement strand
CTTAAATACTTTAAAGAGGTCTTGTGCAGCAGATTTGCCTAATGCAGTGTATTGTTTGATTTCTTTGCTGTTGCTTTATTGAGTGTTGATAGTGGATCCAAACAAAATGAATTCTTTGACTACTTTCAGCCTTTTCTTCTTTTATTATTATGTTATTTACTGGTCCAATGGTGAGGATTTTTGTTTTCTTTACATTAAATGTAGGCTGTGATCTTTGATCTTCAACAGTAAGTATTTTAATTCCTCTTCACTTTCACCAAGCAAGGTTGTGTCATCTGCATTTTGCAGGTTGTTTCTGTGTCTTGCTCCAATCCTGATGCCACATCTTCTTCATATAGTCCAGCTTATTTTGTTCTTTTCAAACAGGTTTTGCATGAGCACAAATAAGTGCTCTGGAATACTCATTCTTTGCAATGTTATTCATAGCTTGTCTTGATCCACATAGTTGCAAGCCTTTATATACTCAATAAAGCACATATAAACATATTTTTGGTATTCTCAGATTCAGCCAAGATCCATTTTATATCATCAGTGATACATGTTTCAAATCCTTTTATGAATCCAGCTTAAGTTTCTGGCAGTTCCCTGTCAGTGTATTGTTGCAGCATTTAAAAATTATCTTTAGTAGAATTTTACTTGCATGTGATACTGATGATATTGTTCGATGATTGGCACATTCCATTGGGTCATCTCTCTTTGGAATGGGCAAAAATATCAATAACTTCCAGTTGGTTAGCCAGGTAGCTGATTTCCGATTTTTTTGGCATAGATGAGTGAGAGCCTCTAGTGTTGCATCAATTTGTTTAAAGATTGCAGTTTATATTCCATCAATTCCCAGAGCCTTGTTCTTGGCACATGTCTTCCTTGCACCTTAAATGTCTTCGTTCAGCACCAAAGGCTCTTGAAATGGTTGAACATTGACCATTTCTTTTTGGTATGGTGAACCTGTGTTTTCCTTCCATCTTCTTTGATGCTTCCTGCACCCTTTAATATTTTGTCCAGAGAATTCTTCAATATTGCAAATCGAAGCTTGAATTTTTTTCTCTAGTTCTTTCAGCTTGTACTCACTGAATTTATTTTTTTAGTTTATATATGGGGGAATTGCATTCAATCAGCAATAAAAATATATAAGTAACTCTTAAATTAAAAAAAAAAAAGTTCCAACTCCACCTCTCAGAGATTCTAATTTAATTTAAGTGTGTGTGTGTATAAATTATTCTTTCAAATCTATTCTTTGCATGCTTCCATGTGTGGTATCTTGAGAAGTATATACTATTACAGTCCTCTAGCCAGGATAAACCTAAATAAAATCAGGAAGCAACGATAGACAAACCAAAATGAGCAATACTCATTTTAAAAAAGGGGGAGGTGGTGGAAGACTACATATTGTTTAAAAATGTTTATGCTATAAAGAAAAAAGACTGAGGAAATGTTGGAGATTAAAGAAGACATGAAAACAAAAATTATATGATCTTAGATTAGATCCTGTACTGGAATGGGCAATGTGTTTTACAGGGACATTACATCCATTGAGAAAACTGGAAAACATATTGTAAATTAGATGAAGATATTACCAATATTGAATTTACTAAAATTAGTAACCATGCAGTAGTTATATCTATTTTTAGGAAATAAGCATTTAAAGTATTGGTAAGTAGTCCACAATATCTGAAACTTATTTAGATGGTTAAAAAAGTGTTATGCACACTATATATAAAGGAGCCTTGGTAGTGTAGTGGATTATGAACTAGGCTGCTAACTGCAAGGGTCAGTAGTTTTAATCTGCTAGTTGCTTTGCGGGAGAACGATGAAGCTTTCTGTTCCCATAAAGATTTACAGCCTTGGAAACCCTATGTAGTCAGAATTGACTCCATGGCACACTACCACTACCATATTATATATAAATAGAACAAATGGGGCAAATTTTTTAACATAGGTAAACCTGAGTCCAAGACATAGGTATTATTTATACTATTCTTGAAATTTTTCTGTAAGTTTGGAAATGTTTAAGTAAAAGCATAAAAAAATTTACTATCCATGAACTCTAGAGCCATACTTACAGATACCTTTCTATAATGTTTGACATAATTTCTTTGTGAATTAGGCTTTTGTGCTTTTAAACAAATGATTATATTTTAAAGGGAGAAATTAAAAATTGAGTAATCAATTTTTAAATTTTGCTTTGGGAATTTTTATGTTAACCCACTTTTTTGTTATTTGTTTAGGTAATGTGAGTGGCATGAAAAGGAAAGAATGGGAAAACAAATCAGTTGGAGTTGAAGTAGAGAGAAAAACTCAGCACCTTAGTCTGCAAGTACCATTAAGATCTCATAGCTCATCTTCTTCGGAAGAGAACAGTAGTTCTAGTGCTGCACAGCCTTTATTGGCAGGTGAAAAGGAAAGTCCTTCCTCTGTTGCCGATGACCATTTGGTTCACAAAGACTACTTACATGGTATAAAAAGAGACAATGGCCAAGTAAGGTTAGTATTTAATAAGAGTAAAAAAACTGATGATAATATAATTATAGTTATTCAAAGTTGTAGCAAGAAATACTTCTTTCTCCTCTGCTCTCCCACTTTAGAAATATTTATTTTTTTTCATCTACTCCCATATTTTTAAATGCCAATTTGCTTTTGTTTTTCTGGTGATAAAGGTAATACATATGTTCTCATTTCATGTTTAGGAAAATACAAAAAAGTACACATAAGATACTTTTTGGATGTTTCGGTCATTCCACCATTCATAGTAATTGATTGTTAACACTCACATACTATACTTCTATTCCAATGGATACTTTTTGGTCCTCCTCTTTACCACTTAATAGTTAGCTACTCTTCACCTTGAAACACACTTTCCTCTTAGTTTGATACCACATTTTCAATTTTTCTTCCACCTCCTTAGCTATTCCTTCGTACTGTCCTCTATTTTTTCTCCCTTTCATATTTTCATTCTTCAACCCAGCAATTTTTTAAATGTTGTTATCCCTCAAGACTCTGTTGTACCCTATTCTCCATGCACTCTGAGGTATTTTCTTAGGTAGCCTCAATGATTGTTTGGCTTCAATTATTATCTGTAGCCAACATCTTTAAAATATAATATTCTTTTTTTTTTT
>NW_006408606.1:8807664-8811538 GCF_000296735.1 Chrysochloris asiatica | reverse complement strand
TGAGTCTTATTCTTGGAAGGGGGTATAAATGTAGTTTTATAAAATGATAAATATCATGTTCATATAGAATATTGATGGTGATTGAATAAAAATGGAAATATTTTTAAAGGTCTATGTTTAAGTTAGATGTCATTTATTACTTTTTCAGTCTGAGATAATTATATTGCACTTTTTTTTTTTTTAACTTTTCATAGTTGGGCTGATGAGCCTGAAATGGTCTAATACTTAGAAATGAATAATTTTCCATTTTTTTACTACTGTCTAGTTAATGAGGGATAAAAGATAAGTAATACATGTTCTGTTTTGTAAGGAACCTACAGTCTATCTAGGAAGTCAAAACTAACATGAATAAAGCTAAAATGGAACATAATGAAGTGCAAAGTTGTTTGGTGAACAGTAAGTTTTGAAAGAGGTCAGGAATAATGGGATTTAACAAAAAACATTTTTTATTAAATTTATTAAATATTATTACTTTCACTGCAGAGGTGCATAGTTTTCTGTGATAACATATTGTTAATGTTTTATATCATATGAGATGTCATACAAATAAAATGTAATGAGGAACACAGGATATAATCTAAGAGAGATTATTAAAGGTAAGACCATTGCCTATTCTGGAAACTGTGATTTTGGGGAGTGAACGGGATAGAATTTCAAAAATATTTTCTTTGTATAATTTTTTTAAACGTGGCTAAGACAGTCTTATTCCAGTATTGAATAACTGTTTCACTATCCCAATTGACTAAATTTTATTGATATGTTTACATAAACTAGATCATAATATTAAAGTGATAGTTAACATTTTTATTTACTATTTTTACTTCACTCAGATATATTGAAGCAATGGTTCATTGTGCTAATACCCAACATCCAGCTGCAATTGTAGACAATCTTCATGCAAAAGTCCTGAGGGAAGCTGTTCAAAATAGCAAGACTACCTTCTCAGAAAATGTAAGAATTTTTAATTTAATGGACATAGCGAATTGTGTATTCTTCATGTTTCCAGAATATCTAAATTTGAGAAAGCATAAATACACCACCACTTGTCTGTCAGTTGGTCATACATTGGTGGTTTGCCTGTTGCTGGGATGCTGGAAGCTTTGCCCACCAGTATCTTAAATACCAGCAGAGTTAGATGTGAACAGGTTTTAGCCGGGCTTCCAGATTAAGACAGACTTGAAGGAGAGGCAGACTACTTCTGAATGTTGCCACTGAAAAATTCATAAATAGCAGTAGAGCACTGTCAGATAGCACCAGAATATTGAATATTGAAACATTATGAATAGCAGTGGAATATTGTCAATTATGTTGTCAGAAGATAAGCCCTCAAGTTGGATGGCACTCAGAATATGACTGGAGAAGAGATGATGCCTACTGAAAGTAGAGTTGATCATAATAACATGAATGGAGGTTTCAGACCCTTCATATGATATTGTGGCAAAATTCAAAATGTGGAGAAACAGCTGCAAACATCCATCAATAACTATAACATGGAATTTACAAAGATTGAGTCTGGGAAAATTGTAAGCTGTCAAAAATGAAATGGAATGCATAAAGATTGATATCCTAGGTATTAGTAGGCTGAAATAGACTTGTATTGTCCATTTTGAATCTGACCATCATATGGTTTACTATGCTGGGAATGACAAATTGAGGAGGAATGGTGTCATTTTCATCATCAAAAATATATTTCAAGATCTATCTTAAAGTGTAATGCTGTCTGTGAAAGGATAATATCCATATGCCTGCAAGGAACAATTGTTATTACTACTACTATTCAAACTTACACACCAGTTACTAAAGCCAGTTGTGATGGAATTGAAGAATTCTACATACTTCTTCAGTCTGAAATTGTTCAAATATGTAGTTAACATGTGTTGATAATTACTGGTGATTGGAATGCAAGAGTTGGAAACAAAGAAGGGTCAGTAGTTAGAAAATATGTCCTCAGTGCTAGAGATGATGCTGGCGATAGCATGACAGAACTTTGCAAGACCAATAACTTTTTAAAACAACATAAAAGATGACTATACTCATTCACAAGATGGAATACCCAGAAATCAAATTGAATACATTCATGGGAAGAGACAGAGGCAAAGCTCCATATCAACAGCCAAAATAAGGCCAGAAACAGACTGTAGAACAGACCATCAATTACTACTAGACAAATTCAGGCTGAAGCTGAAGAAAATTAAAGCAAATCCACAAGAGCAAAAATTTGACCCTGAACAGAAAATTTGAAATTGCATTTCGAGAAGAGAGTCAAGTATTATAATGACATATTTAAAGACCTGAAGTTAGAAAACCAAGAGGGAAGAACAAGCTCTGCATTTTGCAAGCTGAAAGAACAGAAGAAAAAGTCAAGGCTTGCAATGAAACACTGAAGGATGCTATGTACAAAATAAGGAGCTCTGGTAGCGTAGTGGCTACAAATCGGGCTGCGAACCGCAAGGTCAGCAGTTTGAAACTACGAGCTGTTCGCAGGAGAAAGATGAGGCTTTCTGCTCCCGTAAAGATTTACAGCCTCGGAAACCTTGTACAGGGTCACTATGAGTCGGAACCGACTCCACGGCACATAACATCAACAACAACAATGGGCAAAATATTGAGGGATGAAGAAAGCATCAAAAGAAGGTAGAAGGATTGATTACACAGTAACTATACCAATAAGAAATATATGATGTTCAGTCATTTCAAGAGATAGCGTATGATCAAGAGTCAATGATACTGAAGGAAGACGTCCAAGGTACACTGAAAGCTTTGGCAAAGAAGGCTCTGGGAATTGATGGAATACAAATAGAAATCTTTCAACAAACTGTTAACAGCATTGGAGGCACTTACTCTTCTATGTCAAGATATTTGGAAGACAGCTACCTGGCCAACTAATAGCAAGAGATACATATTTGTGCTCATTTCAAAGACAGGCGACCCAACAGATTGTGGAAACCATCTGACAATTTCATTAATAGCATATGCAAGTAAAATTTTGCTAAATAAAAAACTGATGCAACATTGATAGGGAACTAACTGCTACAGTTTCAAGCCGGACTCAGGAAAGGATGTGGAAGGAGGAGTGGATCGCTGGGAATACCAGAAAGATGTTTGTTGTTGTTGTTGTTAAGTGCCATCGATTTGGTTCCGACCCATAGCAACCCTGTATAGGGTTTCCGAGGAGCAGCTGGTGAGCTTGAATCACCTTCCTTGCAATTCAAACAGCTTTGCAGTCTGGCTCATTAACCCACAGCGACAAACACCAGGACTCCAGAAAAATGTTTACCTGTGCTTTATTGACTATGCAAAGGCTTTTGAGTATGTGAATTACAACAACCTATGGACAGCATTGTGGAGAATGAGTATTCTGGAACATTAATTGTGCTCATCAGGAACATATGCATAGACCAAGAACAGAACAAAGGTATATTGAATGGTTTAAGATCAGGAAAGATGTGTGCCAGTATTTTACTGGTTCACCATACTATTCAATCTGTATGTTGATCACATTTGAGAAGCTTCATTATATGAAGAATAACATGGCATCAGGATTGACGGACGACTCATTAACAATCTGCAATATGTAAATAATACAACCTTGCTTGCTGAAAGCACAAATGACTTAAAATACTTAACAAAGAAGATCAAAGACCACAGCCTTCAGTACAGCCAGCATCTCAGTGTAAAGAAAAGAAAAATCCTCACCAATGGACTAATACATGATAAATGTATGTGTGGTGCTGTAGGACAAGCACTAGACTGCAAACTTGATTTGAACTGCAAAGTTGCTGGCTCATACTCTCCAGCTGCTCCTCAGAAAACCTATATAGGGTTCTATGAGTTGGAACCAACTCTACGGCACTTAACAACAAATGTAGAAAAG
>NW_006408606.1:8798935-8800814 GCF_000296735.1 Chrysochloris asiatica | reverse complement strand
AGGGAGCAAAGAGGAGGGACCAGTAGTTGGAAAATTTGGACTTGGTGATAGAAATGATGCTGGAGAACGAATGATAGATTTCTGCAAGACAAATGATAATTGTTTATTTCAAATACCTTCTTTAGACAGCATAAGAGACGACTATACACATGGACCTCTGTGAAAGTAATACCCAATAATTTGGGTTTCCTATAGGAAACAGAACATATTTTTTAGAGCTTCCATCTATGTGACTGTATTACCTTTTCAAGAAATTTAAATAAAAACCTTGTTAAATAACCTTATCCCATACATCAGAATAAGTTTATAGGATTAAAGACTTAAATATAAAAAGATTAGGTAATGAGAAAATAATAGGAAACTATAGATGAATCTTAAGTCTCTGATTAGAGAAGACTTTCTAATCATAAATTCAAATATGTTATTTTTATATAATAGAATATTTCTTAGCAATTAAAATATATCTTTGAAGAGTTTTTAATCTGAAGAAATTATCATGGTTGCATTAAAAATAGTTACATGAGAACCAGAGCTTGGTTTGCAAATGATTTCTAAACGGATAGAAAGAAAGTTTAATTCAAAAACAGAAGTTATCTCTGGCTGGTAAAATTATATGTGATCTTGATCATCTTCTTTTTATTTTTCTGTATTCATTAACTACAATCAGAGGAAGAAATGGAAAAAAGTGAGATTAAACTAACCTCCCATGCAATCATTATGTTACTTTCCATATTGCATCTATAGGCGATAGAATCATGGCAGTGTCTGTGATGAACTCTACTCTTGTAAAATACATTAGCATGCAACAGTCTTTTAGTAAAAGTTGTAATTTCCCAAGAAAAAAATTTTTCTCACTAAGATTGGGGAATTAATTAAACTATTTATTTTATAATATGATGTGAAAGTTTTTAAAACTAGTTTACCCCAAAGTTAAATTATGCAGGAGCTTTTACCTTTAACTTTTAGAGCCCCCTATTATTGTTGTTAAGTGCCATCTAGTGGGTTCTGACTGATAGAGACCCTATAAAGGATTTCCAAGGAGCCAACCTTCTTCTGGTTCGAAGTCCAGTACTTATCCTATAGAGCTACACGAGGAGTCCGGAACACTCTGTAATCTTTCAGAGAATACTCTATACCTGTGGGTTAGTGCGCCAGACTGCAAAGCCGTTTGAACTGCAAGATTGGCGGTTCAAGCTCACCAACTGCTCCTCGGAAACCCTATACAGGGTCACTATGGGTAGGAATCGACTTGACAGCACTTAACAACAACCAGTAAACAATTATTTGTTAATTATAACCCCTTTTCTTTCTCTTGCTTCAATAGGATTGAGAATTTCAGGTACTTACAAATATTAGTACAGTAGACAGGGTTGTTTTAGAAGTTGGTTTATTAATTTTTCTGGCTTCCCCCCCCCCAGCTTTTTATTGTGAAGTGAGTAAAGATTTGCAGAGCAAATGATAAGATCTGCATTCAGCAAATCATATATTTTCTGTATTTCATGGTTGCAATCCCCTCTGTGTACCTACAGTTAACAGCATTTACCTATATTCACTTAAATATTGCATTCCTTCCTGTGTCTCCCACTGCTAGTCTCCCTCATGTTATATATTACCTTCCCTGTTGTCCATGTTAACATGTGTCTACCCGTAGTTTGTGACTACTTTTCCCTCCTCCCTCCCCCAACAATCATAGATTGTTTCTTTTATTAGGAAAATTATTTTAAAAATTTTTTTACAACGTAAATCTTTATATATATATGAACTCTGGTAGCATAGTGGTTACGAATCGGGCTGTGAACCGCAAGGTCAGAAGTTCAAAACTACCAGCTGCTCCACGGGAGAAAGATGAGGCTTTCTGCTCCCATAAAGATTTACAGCC
>NW_006408606.1:8793975-8798835 GCF_000296735.1 Chrysochloris asiatica | reverse complement strand
CAGAAACCCTATATAGGGTTGCTATGGATCAGAACTGACTCTACAGCACTTAACAACAACAACATACTTCAGACATATTATTAGGAGGGACTGATCCCGGGTGATGAACATCATGCTTGGTAAAGTGAAGGGTCAGCGAAATAAAGGAAGACCCCAACAGGAGGGATTGGCACAGTGGTAGTAGCAATGGGCTCAATGTAACAGGAATGTGAGGATGGCGCAGGTCCAGACAATGTTTTGTTCTGTTGTGCATAGGGTCATTATGAGTCAGAA
The DNA here is from genome assembly GCF_000296735.1 of Chrysochloris asiatica. Taxonomy (NCBI): domain Eukaryota; kingdom Metazoa; phylum Chordata; class Mammalia; order Afrosoricida; family Chrysochloridae; genus Chrysochloris; species Chrysochloris asiatica. The sequence continues at coordinate 8,798,562 of NW_006408606.1, read as the reverse complement.
CTGAATTGTTTAAACAGTAGTTTAATTTTAAGCCTTTCCTAAGAACTTTGACTTTTAAGTGAATGAATACTCTAAACAATCCTAAAGTATTCTAAATAGCTACATTAGGATCTTCTAAGAAAGCAAAGATGTTTATTATTTTTGACTTTCCTCTTTGATTTGTTGAGTTATATCCTCATACTTTTGAGCTGATCTCTTTTTCACCGCAGTGATTTGATTCACTGCTTAGTGTGTGATCCTCCACTTATGCTTTGGTTTTAGCCAAGAGTCTGTTTTAGCAGTTGTTATCTTGATGTCCTTTGGTAATTCTCCATGTGTCTCAAAAATGTATCAGAATCATACTTGACAGAGGATTGGTAAAAAGTATGGTTGATAGATTTTTTAATGACATTGAGTCAAAATATGTTAATACTCCATGTAAGAGATAGTTAATGGAAGTACAAAGAAAAAGGAATTTGAAAATATTCCAATTATCAAGAAGCCAATTTCCAGAAACCAAGTCTGACCTCAAATACAGATTTTTAGAAAAAATGCCTATAATTATTACTATTACCATTTTTGCTACCAGTTTCTCTGTAGGCTGTAATACTCTTTCTCAGCCCTGAAACCACCAGAGTATTTCCTAGCTTTTCAAAGGTCTGGTTTGCACTCTAAGATTGGAGGTGCAATCCAGATGGCAGCTGGGGCATACCTTTGCTTAGAGGTACACAATGAGCAACTAAGTTGCAGCGGCAGATGATGTGGAATAATGAAACATCTGTAAAAAATTAATTCCACTTTGAATCTTTTTAGTTATCTTCCAAACAAGATGTTAGAGGAATGAAAACAGAGCACCCTACTATAGGAACTACTAACCAAGGACAAGCACAAACAAATCTTACAGTGAAGCAAGATAATGTAACGATTAAAGGCCTTCAGGCAAATGTTAGCATACCAAAGGTAACAATTTAATTTTCTTTTACTTTAAAAGGAAAACTAGTTTGGTGGGTTTATCCTCTGCATTTTCTAAACTGAATTATGGTAGAATCGTTTGTAATACTAAAAATTTGTTTTGTTTTCCCTAGATGATCTAATGTTAAACAGAACATTTAGTAATTATATTTAGCATAATGTTCCATAGTAATTTAGTAAGCATCTTAATTATGATTATTTTATGAGAATCTATATAAACTTTGTCTTCACTGCTTTCAGACACATAGGTATATTTCTAATAGTGAGTTTTTTCACGTCATTTTCATATATCTTATGTAAAAGTGTTAACCTTTTGCATTTTCAGCCCTTACATTTGTGACATTCATATTATGTGTTATTTCGCCTCTGACATTTGTGACATTTTTTCTGTTAGGTAAATTTATGTTTGTTACAAGCTTCAGTGGAAGAATCTCCAACTACAGCTCCTAGTAGAAATGTGACTCATGTTTCCCTAGTAGCATTGTGCTTTGATAGAATTGCTACACAACTTCGTATGAATAGGTAAGAAACATTACTTTCTGTCATGGTTATCTTGCTGGCTGAAAAAGCAAATCTTGAGTATTTTCTTAATATATTTCTGTAAATTAATGTTAGAACTTAGTAGTGGTATTGGAATTTTAAATCTCACTTTATAGACTAGTAGATCAGGTTTCAGCGGTTCCATGGGAGAAAGATGAGGCGGTCTGCTCCCGTAAAGATTTACAGCTTGGAAACCCTGTGTAGAGTCACTATGAGTCGGAACCGACTCAACGGTACTTAACAACAACAACAACAACAAATGTTGTTTTTATTCTTAATATTTTTCTTTAACATTGAAAAAATTGTTACTAATGTTGATTTATTGGCAATAGATACATTTTCTTCATGAAAAGTAAACCAGTTTATCAGTTAGTGTTTTCATTAAGTTATGTGAATGTTATACATCATATTCTTTTTCATCTTTCATAAAGAGGTGTGGTTGAAGAGACTTCAAACAATGCAGAACCTGGTAGAACACCAAATTTTGATAGGTATGTCCATGCCACTAAGATGCAGCCTCAGTCATCTGGCTCTCTGAGATCAAATGCTGGAGCAGAAAAAGGCAAAGAAATTGCAGCCAAGTTAAATATTCATCGAGTTCATGGACAACTTAGGGGTCTTGATACAACAGGTAGGATTCTATAAAAGATATGTTCTTCTTTGACATGGAAAATTTATGAAGATTTTGCGAAGAAAAGATTGTTTTCCTTTGAATATTGCCACATTTGAATATTTTTTAAGAAAAATAAATGTATTTCTCTCTATATTGAACATGTTATTTACCTCCTTATTTACTCATATTTTACACAAAATAGAAGGTACATTTTGGTAAGAAAGAAAATGATATGGCCCATATTAGGAATTTCTTCTGTCTCTCAGCTGTTTTTTCATTCTTTTCTTTTTTTAAAAGTTATATTTGTTTATTCATTATAAGACCAACACTCTACAGGGTTACTATGAGTCAGGATCAATTCAACAGTACTTAGCAACAATAGAGAAAACATGATCTTGATAATCTTTCTTATTGCAAAAACTGGCACTAGCCATCCCTCCCACAGCTCTCACTGTTCAACTGGGTTCAGTAATTCTTTTCAGTGTTCACGTAGAATTCAGATGTCGTGCTCACAGTTGCAGGGTTTATGAGGAAAGTTAACAGGTTACAGTGCAGGATCAGAAAATGCTCAGGATATAGTTGTTCCAGTAAGGACAGGTCTTCACAGACATGCCCATAAGCAGACCTTTCTCTCTGCCTGACCAATGTTATAAAACTCTTTTAGGGTTGCTAATAAATGCCCACAGGACATATCACTCCACCATAATCCTCAGTCTGAAGATTGTGAATCTGTAAACATAACTCCCCCAGTTAAGGGCCTGGAGGCACCCCACTCTGCAAGCTTTACCTTCTCTGGTAAATGAATTGTTGTTAAGTGCCCTAGAGTGGATTCCAACTCATAGGAACCCTATGTAATTTCTGAGGAGCAGCTGGTGAGTTTGAACCTCTGGCCTTGCAGTTCAAACTGACCTTTTGGTCCAGTGCTTATCCTACAGCACCACACCAGGACTCATTTCCTTAAAATTACGCTCATGCTCGGGTTGTTGATTCTGCTGCTGCTGATCCTTTGCCACTCCTCTAATGTCACAGCTTTCTGCCACTGGGTCAAGAATGTTCAGTGTGCTGAGATCTGTAGTTCCAAAGGGTGTGCTCCGCTCCTGCCTCTTCTTCTTCCACAGCAGTGTGATAGTCTCACTCCTGTGTTTCTGAGATGGCTCATTTTATACCCATGGTAGACTTTCAAGTTTTTACAATTATATTTACCTCTGTTAACATCCACAGCTGAATCATAACATGCTGTCAGTATCTTCTCCCACCTTCTTACCCACACCCATCAAGAAAAGAGTTGTTTGGTGGGAGTTAGAAAGACTAAGACTAGAAGAGACATGTTAAAAATAAGCACTGCTCCATAATTACTATTTTGTTATTTTTAAAACATTATTAAAGAGAATTAATTGTAATATTAATCTAAGCCAGTCAAGTCTTTAAAATACAGAATCAGCAATTAAAGTGATTAGTAAAGACATTCCTCTCCAAGTCATTGGTGAAGTAAAAGAAGAGACTCTTTCAATATTTTTTACTCTATTTGTTGTTCTCACTTAGAAACTTGAATGAACTCAGTCAGAGATCCAATTCAGAAAAAATTAAGTTTGTTAGTCCTATTTAAGATGATTGGCTTACTAGAATCTATGTGTACAACAGGTGACTCAGTGCTTGTTGTGTAACACGTGCCCCATTAGTTGCTGAATTAATGGCTCACTTAAATCTGCTCATTGAGTTTTACAATTTGGAGGTTTTATATCTTTGGGTCTGTGCAACTGCAGTGACTTTCTCAAGGCTTATTTCACCATCTTTGTGTTTGAAGCCAAAATATCTGACTTGAGGATTCCAAGTGAAGACTTTCATGACTTCTTCAGACCTACCTTTAGCCCTATACCAAACTAATGAACCCTTGTCCTCTGTCTCATAGCAACCCTGTAGGGCAGAGGAGAATAACTGCAAGAGTTTCTGAGGCTATAAATCTGAACAGAAGCAGACTCTCATTTTCCTCCTGCGGAACAGCTGGTGGACTTGATTTGCCAGTGTATTGGTTAGCAGCCTAAAGCTTAATTTACTGTACCACGAGGGCTCTAAAGTTTGTGCAAAAATACAATGACTTGAGTATAAAAAGAATTTTCTCAGCTCTGCAATTTTCACCAGTAATCAGTGTGCATTTAGATGTTATGCTGACCATAAGCAGTACCTTGTGTGTATAATAATGAAAGTCACTTCATTAAGAAACAACTCTCTTCAAAGATAAACTCATTGTAATTCCAAGGTACACATTTGTGTAAAAAGGGAGAAAAAAGCAAGAAATAGAAATGCCTTTGCTTGTATATATGGAAGACATCTATCTGTGAAAGTTGTTGTTGTTGTCAGGTGCCATCGAGTCAGAACCGACTCATAGTGACCCCATGCACAGCAGAACAAAACAATGTCCGATCCTGGGCCAACCTCACTACCGCTGCCACACTTGAGTCCATCAATGATGCCACTTGGCTGAT
>NW_006408606.1:8782186-8789939 GCF_000296735.1 Chrysochloris asiatica | reverse complement strand
AGAAAGATGAGGCTTTCTGCTCCCATAAAGATTTACAGCCTCGGAAACCCTGTTCAGGGTCGCTATGGGTCGGAACCGACTCAATGGCACTTAACAACAACATATATATATTCTTTTGTGATCGACTAATACAATGCTATCTATGGTTCCCTGTTTACGTCTTGTAGGTTTATTTTACTTTAAGTACTTCTTTATCTGGATTGAGTTTTGGGTGGTGATGCCATGTATGGTAATCTCAGGTTGTTGTCTGCTGTTGTTGGTTCTCAGCTCAAAGAACACCTATTAGCATTTTTTTTTTTTTTCTTTAGAATTTTTTGTGAAGTTGATCTATCTGGTCATTGCAAATTCCTTTAATATCTGTTTATCTGTAAGTGTCCAATTCCACCATCATATTTAAGGGACGGTTCAAGATCACCAGCTACTCTTTAGAAACCCTGTACAGGTTATGGTTCAGAACCGACTCGACGATACTTAACAGCAGTAGCAATTTAAGGTACAGCTTTGATGGGTGTATGATTCTTGGTTGGCAATTTTTTTTTATTTTTTTAAAGATTTGTATATATCATCCCATTGCTTTCTGGGTTACATGGTTTCTGCTGAGAACTCAGAACCTAGTTTTATGGGTTCTCTTTTATAGATAGCTTTTCATTTGTTCCAATCTGCTTTCAGGATTCTTTCCTTGTCCTTGATTTTGGAATGTTTGATTATGATATGTCTTGGTGGTATGCTTGTGGGATCTAACCTGTTTGGGGTTCATTCCAGGTTCTTGTATGCTTATCTTATCTTTCATGATGTTAGGGACATTTTCGTCCAACAACTCTTAGATCATTTTCTCTGTGCTGTTATCTCTTCCTGTTCTGGGATTTCAGTCACCCATAAGTTGTTCCTTTTCATGGTATCCCATATAACTCTTAGGCTTTCTTTGAAATTTTTTATTCTTTATTTCTGATTGTTGTTCTAGAATACTAGTATTGAATGTTGACACATTTATATTCAAGTTCATGAATTCAGACTTCATTGCTTCATTGTCCATTTCTGAGATCTTACTAATAATCATTTGGATTTCTAATGGCAGGTTTTGTATTGTTTCAAAATTTGCATTCATTTTATCTGTTTTTGTAGAATTTTCCTGGATTCTAAAGTTTTTTCTGTGTTTTCTTTCTTTCTTCCATCATTCTGTCAATCCCTTGAAAACACCAAAATAATCATCCTTTTAAATTCTATTTCAGTTAGTTCATTACCTTTTTCCCTCAGAAATGTTTTCTGTCTCTACATCATGGTAATTTGTTTGAGCAATTCTCTCTTATTTCTTCATTGAAGCTAAAATCGTTTGTTGTTTCAGAGGCATTGTAGGGTTGTCGTATTTGTAAAAACAGTGCAGTTGTTGGACATGAACAGGAGAAATCTCTGATGGGCTCCTGGAATTCAAGGAGCTCATCAGATGGTTGTGGGAGGGATGTGACAGCAGAGTTCCTGGCCCTAGATGGGGTTCTTATTGGCGTCAATGTTATCTATGTTTAGGGCACATAGATAGTTCATGGGGGGTCTTTGTTGGAGCTGTTTGCAGTATCTATTAGGACCTCAGGGAAGCTAGGGCAGGGTGATTGGTTAAATGCTTGTCTGGTGGCTCTGTGGGTTTTGTAGATCTGGATCCTAACCATCTGAATCCAGACACCAAAGCAGCGCAACTGGCTCCCAACTCACACTGAAGTGGCTTGCAACCACCTTGGATAGCAGTGTCTGCGCTGACACCTTTGGTCACCAGCAGAGTATAGGAAAAAAAGAATCATACCTTTTCTGTCACCTGCTTGAATCTGCTTAGCCAGACCTCCCACCATTGCCACAGCTGCTCACATGATAGTTGAGCTATGTGTGGCCAGCTGTTCACCAGTCAGTCTCAGTCTCTCGCCAACCCTGCAAACACTCCATCCACCTCTTTAACCTTTCTTCTGAAGTTCGGGGTGCCAGAATTTTCTTCTGTGTCTGTTTTATTTCGTGTATCATAACTTTGTTGTAGAGTGTCTGTGTAGTGTGTCTGCCTAGTTTGCCATCTTGCTGGAAGTCCTATTTTTCTGACTTTTTGACAGAATACTAATACATGTTCTTAAGATAATAACTAAGGAGGCTTGGTGGTATAGTCATTAATTGATTGGCTGATAACTGAAAGGTTGGGAGTTTGAACCTACCAGTAGCTCAGTTGATCAAAGATCTGATGACCAGTTCTCATAAAGATAACAGCCAAAAAAAAAAATCCTATAGAGCAGTTTTAGTCCATCACATGGAATCATGGTAAGTTAAACTCGATGTCATACTACAACTACAAAGACAATACTGTGCTACATGTTTAAACTTTTTTTTTTTTTTTTTTTTTTTAGTGTACATAAACTTGACTCTTTGAAATAGCCATTTTGCTCTTTTCAAATTACAGACATTGGAACTTGTGCCATCACTGCTATTCCTTTTGAGAAGTCCAAAGTTTTGTTTACTCTCGAAGAGTTAGATGAGTTCACTTTTGTGGATGAAACTGATCATCAAGCTGTTGCAGATGTAACTCGAATAGGTCCCAGCCAAGAAAAATGGGGTTGGATAATGTTTGAATGTGGACTTGAAAATCTAACCATAAAAGGTAAACAATTTGTTAAGGTCTGTTTTAATGGATAATATACTAATATTATTTTGATGAAATATTTTGAATGAAGAAATGTTTTAGTTTATTCTCTTATTACAACTTTCGATAACCTGGATCATCATATTAATGTAGAAAACGTGTTACCTGAGATTATTTACCAGAGATTTTGCTGCCATTCACTTGCATAAGTGAAACTTTTTTATCCAATGTGTGATTTTATGTATGAATACTAGTTAGGGCATCCAGACAAACTTACCTCATTGCCTGAACTAAGTAATTTGTAATTCAGAAAAAAAAAGTCCTGAAACATACATCAGACAGAGACACAAGTAGATAGATGGATGGATGGATGGATAGATAGTAGGTAGGTAGATAGATAGATAGATAGATAGATAGAGAGTCCTGAAGCTTTCTTGTTACTTGTATCCTTGAAAACTGGATCTTTGATTAATAGAACTATGCCATATTGAATGAAAACACTGTAAATCTTTTTGTTCAATGAAACAGATTGACTTACAATTATATCTGTTTTTCTTTTAAATTGTAGAATAATCTTTTAAAATAGAAAGATTGAATTGTATTTGAGAATTTTAAGTTGAGTCATATATAACAGTAGTTGCATATACCTACAGTTTCATACCTGATAATGCAACTATGTATCATGCTATAAAGACAGTCTTGGTAAGAAAGAAAATCATTGTCTTTACGAGATTTTGTGTAGCTATTGTAGAACATCATTGAGACAATTATGCACTATTTTTAATAAAATAAATTCCTTTTTGTAGGAGGAAGACAGTCTGGTGCTGTTTTATATAATACCTTTGGAATTATGGGGAAAGCTAATGTCACAGAAAGAGGTGGAGTACTGACATCCAATAATTCTTCTGATTCTCCAACCGGCAGTGGCTATAATACTGATGTCTCTGATGATAATCTTCCATGTGACCGAACAAGTCCTTCCTCAGACTTAAATGGAAATTCTGTTTCTGATGAACAAGTTGGTGAATTTCTAATAATAATAATAATGCTTTGAAAAAATTACTCAGAAAACTGCATGCCCAATTAAAAATTAATTACCAGAGTACATTCACTTGTCGTTTTCTATTTTGTATTTATATGTGTTTAAACGTTAGTCAAAACATTTTGTAGAATTCTACTTTTATTGTGCTTTTTAGATACTGCGTATTTTTACAAATCAAAGGTTTGTGGCAACACTACCTCAAGGAAGTCTATGAGTATTATTTTTGCAATAGTATGTGCTCACTTTGTGACTCTGTGTCACCTTTCCCTAATTCTCACAGTATTTCAGAAATTTTCACTGGATAAAAAGGCTGGAAAGGGTCTAGCTCTTCTTTTTCTCTCTTCCACCAACTAGAATACTTGACAGAATGTCAGACGTCTTCCTTGGTCACCCTCATCATACTCTCCATGTTGAAAGTCCTTTTTGAATTTGCTAACGTTATTTTCTTTGGATTCTCTTATCTTTCTTTATGTATTTTCTCATGCAGCCCTTTGTTTTTCTTGAATTCTCTTCTTGAGTCTTACTTTCTTCTTGCTTTTTATCCACACCTTGACTTATATCATTTTGGAGGGCAACTCTTAATTTGATGATGCTTCCATTTCTCCACATGCCTACTTTTAGCACTATCCTTTTCCTGAGCTTCTGAACCATATTTCTAGTGGCCTTTTTGGGTATTATTACTCGAATGTACTATGCTGCTGCTATTGTTATCTAGTTGGTTCTGACTCATGACAACCATGTATAGAGTTTTCAAGAAGCAGCTGGTGGTTGGATTTGAACAGACCACCTTGTGGTTAGTAGTCCAGAGATTATACTATGGAGACACACTAGAACTCCTCTGATGTGCCATTGTTGTTAAGTCTGTTTCCACTCATAGTGACCCTGTATAGGGTTTCCGAGGCTGTAAATTTTTGCGGGAACAGAAAGCCTTTTCTTTGTCCCACTGATGTACCATAGACACCATGCATTCAGTCAGCATAAAAGCAAATTTGTTATTAATATGCTTGAACCTGCACATGCTATTTTAATTATTTACCTATTATCTACAAAATTTAAAAGATCCCTTTTTAAAAATTTAAGTTTCTCAAGATTATCTGGTGCCTGGTTTATAACTCCTTGTCTGAAACCCACGAAGTCAGATGTGTTTGAGAATTGGAGTTTTTTTATATGCTGCATAAATTCCTAGTGGGATCGGAAATAATGTCGCATCATGAAACATTTAAATATTTCTGCAGCACCACATGAATAAATACACCAAATGGAATAAGTAACCTCTTACTCATTTAATAAGATTTTAATGATGTTCTTAGAAAAAATTTCAGTTTTCTAGGACCCTTGTGGGTTTTGGAATTTCAGGTAAGGGACTATGTACTTATATTTAGTGACTACTGAGTAAATTTACTAGGGTCTATATGTAAGATAAGCATTGGACTACTAATCCCAAGGTTGGCATTTCAGACCCACGAGCCACTCTGTGGAAGATGAGGTTGCCTTCTCCCGTAAATAATTACAGTCTCAGAAACCCTATATAGAGTCATTATGAGTCGGAATCAACTCAGTGGCAGTAGGTTTGCTTTTGATTTTTTGGTAGTTCACATTGTCTTGTGACACTTAGGATCCAAAGCTGCTTTGTCGCTACTGTTCATTCTGTGATCATGCCACAAAAAAATGCCAGTCTTTTATTTATTTTTACCTACCTATATAAGGAGCTCTGGTACTGTAGTGGTTATGAGTTGGGCTGCTAACCTCAAGCTGTTCCACGGGAGAAAGATGAGGCTTTCTGCTCTCATAAAGATTTACAGCCTTGGAAATTCTATGCAGGGTTGCTATGAGTCGAAACTGACTCCACAACACACCACCACCACCTCCCTATATAAAAGTGAAATAGAGACATGTGTAAAAGGCAGATGACACTTGTTTAATATTGTGCTTCTGACTTCCCTGTATTCTGAAGAGTAGTGAATGAGGTTTTTTTGGATGTTTGAAGTATTCTGTTAAAATGGAATAGAAAATAAATTGCAGTAGGAAGGCAGAAAACCCGAATTCTGTCACCCATTTTTCTACTTTATAGTTGTGTGTTTTCTGACATAACCTCTTTGTCTTACTTCATCCAGAAAAAAATGCATAACATTTCTAAACAAATGTAGTTGAATTAAGTGATCAATTAAAGCCCTTTAGTTATAAGATCTGTAATGTAGCAGGTTTATAATGTAGCAGATTTTAGACTATGCTCTTTGAAGTTTCAAAGATCTACAGATATTTCTCAGAATCAGGAAAGGATTAGCTGATCAAAGTTCACAATATTATATGTAAGGATGTTGGTTATCTGCAGAGTTTGATTTAATGAAAAGGCTTTGCTACTTAAAATGTTCTATTAGAGATTTTAAGTTAAATTTATAGACTTTGTCAATATGCTTTTGGCATTCTGTTTTTTATAGGATGAAGGAGTTGAATCTGATGATTTAAAAAAAGATCTTCCTCTAATGCCGCCGCCTCCAGATTCATGTAGCATGAAGTTAACCATCAAAGAAATTTGGTTTAGTTTTGCAGCTCCCACCAATATGAGATCTCCTACTCATACATTTTCTAGGTAAGAAGTTTTAAAAAATGTAATATTATTTCTTAATGTGTCTTCTTTATTTATGTGTGGTTAAGCACACAACTTTATCCAAGAGATCTGTGGTTTGAACTCACCAGCCACTCCCTGGGAGAAAAAGACCTAGAGATCTGCTCCCATAAAGGGTATAGTGTAGAAAGCATGGGGCAGTTCTACTTTACCATGTAAGATTGTTATAAGTAAGAATTGACTAGAAAGTACAATAGTGTTAGGTTTGCCATCTTCTTTCCATATTTCATACTTCATACTTTCTGTAGACATTACTCTCAGTTTGCTGCCCCTTCTTTATTCTAGTGCTTCAGTTTTATTTTTACATGCCATGCAATCTTGGACTTTTCGTCTTTAAAAGCTTTTATACTTTTCTTTTTTCCCCTTTTGTTTATTCTTTGTATTTCATAGTACAGTTTCGTAATTTATCAGCTGGTCAAAAGGAAGTAATTTTGCTTGAGTAAAATAGCCACCAAATTAAGTAGGTATGGGAGGTTGAAATACAAATCTTAATACTTGTTTTTATGATTTTTTTATATTTTAAAAGGCAGCTGAACCTTTTAAGCACTGCAACCCCTGCTGTTGGTGCATGGCTTGTTCCTATTGATCAACTCAAATCATCCCTAAACAAGTTAGAAACTGAGGGAACCTTGAGAATTTGTGCTGTTATGGGATGCATAATGACAGAAGCATTAGAGGTATGTCTTTCAGCAATACATGGTATTATGCAAACTTTATTGATGAAATTGATCCCTTATTGTTACTCATTGTTGGAAAACATCACACTGTAACTTCTTAATTACTAAATATATTTATAGGATCTTTGATATATATATGTCATTATAAATTTGTCATGTGCTGTGTTTCAGAATAAAAGTGTACACTTTCCCCTAAGAAGTAAATATAACAGACTTACAAAACTTGCCCGCTTTCTCCAAGAAAATCCTTCATGTTTACTATGCAATATACTGCATCACTACCTGCACCAGGCAAATTACTCCATCATTGATGATGCTACAATGGTGAGTTACTAAAACCTAATGTTAACTTTAAAAATGCCTCTTTTCTGTTGAGGAACCACTGACCCAGGGGGTTGGGGGATAAAACATTGAGAATATGGAGGAAAATTGAGTTATAGAAAAGTTTTAAACTAATGTTTGGAAATATATAAAAATCACACCCTTGTCAGATTTTTCAATAGGAAAGGCAGTCAGCACATTAGCAGTGGTTATCTTAATGTGGTATTATTTGTGACTTTTTTTTTAAATTCTGTTATGTACTCCTCTACGTTTTCTAAAATGTATCTAATAAATACATTAAATTAGAATGAAACTAATTTTTTTTTTTTTTAATTCTGAATTGAGTGAAGATCTTCAGACAAGAGCATCAATTTAACATTCAGCAAATCTTATGCTTTGTTTCATTTCAATGATGGCAGTCCCCTCTATGTAACAGCAGTAGCCTCTTTCCAAGTCTTAGATATTTGTGGGATATAATA
>NW_006408606.1:8757303-8782086 GCF_000296735.1 Chrysochloris asiatica | reverse complement strand
GGTTCTGACTTACAGTGACCCTGTATAGGGTTTCCAAGACTGTAAATCTTTATGGGAGCAGAAAGCCTTATCTTTCTCCCTTGGAACAGCTGGTAGTTTCGAACTGCTGACTTTGAGGTTAGCAACCCGACTTCTAACCATTTATATGTTGTTGTTGCTAAGTACCGTGGAGTCGGTTCCAACTCATAGTGACCCTGCACAGGGTTTCTGGGGCTGTAAATCTTTACAGGAGCAGAACGCCTCATCTTTCTCCTGCAGAACTGCTGGTAGTTTTGAACTGCTGACCTTGAGGTTGGCAGCCTGACTCGTAACCACTACGTTACCAGAGCTCATATATATATATTTGGACTGCACTCTTCCTTCCTTACCCATGCATGAACAGAGACACAGGATACTTGCCTGTGTCTTCACCTGTCTTCATCGTTTTGCCAACCTCACTCTTCTTGTATAGTGCCCTCCTCATATTGTACATTGCCCTCCCTATTACCCAAGCTAACATGTGTCTACCCTCTAGTTAGTGAATGACTCTCCCTTCTCTCCAACCCCTGGAAACCATCAAGGAATGTTTCTTTTAATACGGAAACCTTTTCTTGAGTTTTTACAATAGTGGACTCATACTTGAGTATACTCATACAAAAAAAGCTCACAATATTTGTCCTTCTGTGATTGACTAATTTCACTCAGCATAATGTCCTCTAGGTTTATCCATGTTAGGAGATGTGTCATTGATTCATTGCTATTCTTTGCCGTTGCACAGTATTCCATTTTATGTGTGTACTAAAGTTTGTTTATCCACTTTTCCATTAATGGGGAATTTAGGCTGTCTCCATCTGTTTGCTATTGTGAATACTACTGCATTGAACATTGGTGTGCAAATATTTACTCATGCCCTGGCTCTTATTTCTTGTGACTATATACCAAGTAGAGGGATTACTGGGTCATATGGTACTTCTATTTCCAACTCTCTGAGGTAATGCCACACTGTTTTCCAGAGTGGTTTAACAATTTTACAGTCCCACCAGCAATGTAGGAGGGTCACAGTCTCTCTACAACCTCGCCAACATTTGTTTTCTGGTGGGGTTGTGTGTGTGTGTGTGTGTTGTTTTCTATTTTTTTCAACTTTGTTACTAATGCTATTATGAGATGATATCTTATTGTTGTTTTGATTTACATTTCTCTAATGAACTGTAAGGTCGGTGGTTCAAGCTTACCAGCTAATCCTCGCAAACCCTATATAGGGTCGCTATGGGTCGGAATCGACTTGACGGCACTTAACAACAACAACAGTGACTAATGATCATGAACATTTCTTTATATGTTTGTTGGCTACCTGAATGTCTTCCCTGGTGAAGTGTCTGCTCATGTCCTGTGCCCATTTTTTTATTGGGTGTTTGTCATATATTCATAAAGGTTTTGTAGTTTTCTATCAAGTTTTGAGATTAGTCCCTTGTCTGATACGTTGTTGGAAAAACATTTTTTTCCAGTCTCTTATCTCCCTTTCTACTCTTTGGGTGTAATATTTTGATGTACATAAGTGTCTAATTTTTAGAAAATCCAGTCTTCTATTTTGTCTTCTGCTGTTTGTGTGTTTTTAATAATGTTTAGTAGTGTATTTATGTCATGTAGTAGAGCCCCTGTTCTTATTTTTTCATTGATGATATTTATACTTAGACTTTACATTTAGATCTTTAATCCTTGTTGAAAACCAAATTTTTAATGATTGAACTTTATTTCAATTTTCTTTATAAAGAATCCTTTTCCTAAAAAAAAATCTCAATTCTGTATTATCTTGCAAAGAATTGAAGCAACCATAAAAATAAAAATACAAGTTTAAGGTTATGAAATATCATAATTTTCAAGTTGGTTTTTGCTATTTTATATTTAATTCTTCTTAGCGAAAAAGGAAATAGAATTTTGATCTCAACTGGCATGAATGAAATCAAAGTGATTTCAGAAGCATATCCATTTTTTTTTAAATATATAAAATTTATGGTTTGGGATTTTAACTAGTTAAATTCACTTAAAAGTCTTAGTTGTATGTGCATTTATTATCACTAATGTATTTCTTATAAATCTTCAAATGCTTCATTAGTAAACTAACTCCCTTTGTTTTATTTTTACATAGGAGAACTGAGGATAATTAAGTTGGGGTTTAATTTGTGAAAGGACCAAGTACTCACTTGTGTAGTACAATCTTGAATTAAGTGAACTATGTACTGGTAATGTAGTGGTTACAAATCGGGCTGTGAACTGCAAGGTCAGCAGTTCGAAACTACCAGCTGTTCTGCGGGAGAAAGATGAGGCGTTCTGCTCCTGTAAAGATTTACAGCCTCGGAAACCCTGTACAGGGTCGCTGTGAGTCAGAACCGACTCCACGGCACACAGCCAACCAACATGTAGTTTAGTTCTTGATTTTTGATTAAGCTTAGAACTTATTATAGAATACCTTAACAATGACAAATTAAGGTACTGTTGTCTATTATGTAATCTGTGTGGTACATCTTTTTGGTAATTTCCAGTTATATTTTAATAAAGTAAAACTAAAATCTGTGAAAACATATTGATTTTTCATCACATTTCTGAGTCTGAGGCAAAGCATTAGTACATACTTGAGGTCACAAACGTTTACCTTTACCATGAAAGGACTGAGTGCTTTATTTTGTCTCTTTGTCAGTGATGAAGTAAAGAAATCAAAGTAATTGAATTTAGTCTTATTTAAGCATTCAGTTTAAATTTATTCTGTGACCACCAAGGGCATTAGAAACTAAGGCCAGCCCACTTTGCAAATGTATATCACTCAGTTGTCTCATAAATCCAACAAACATTTTATTCTTATTTAGTGGTGCACATGATTTTCCTAGCCATTTAGGCATCTCAAAGACTCAACAGGCTAGTTAGAAACACAATTGTGATCAGTGTAAGCCCAGGAATGGGTATCTTTGCTAAGTTTTGTGTGGCAGAAAGGGTTATATGATCTATTCATTTAAAGTGATTTTGGGAAAGTATTTATAGAATGAGAGATAGGTCTTTAAAAGTTGGTAAAGGTTGCTAGATAAATGTTGTAAAGAGATGGTAAAAGGGGATGTTGAAGTGCATTGTTGATGTTGTTGTTAGGTGGTGTCGAGTTGGTTCTGACTCATAGCAACCCTATGCACAGCAGAAAGAAACCTGCTCAGTCCAGCGCCATCCTCACAATTATTGTTATGCTTGAGCCCATTGCTGCTGCCACTGTGCCAATCCATCTTGTTGGAGGCCTTCTTGTTTTTGCTGTCCCTTCACTTTACCAAGCATAATGTCCTTCTCCAGGGACTGGTCCTTCCTGATAATATGTCCAAAGATAATATGTCCAAAGTGGGAAAGACTATGTCTCCCCATCCTTGCTTGTAGGGAACATTTGGACTGTATATGTATGTATGAGTCAGTTCCGACTCATAATGACCTTTATAGAGTTCCAAGGAGCAGCTGGTGAGTTTGAACCACTGACCTTGTGGTTCAAGCCAACCTTGCAGTCCAGTACTTTATTCTATAGCACCACACCCCAGTACTCCATATGAAGGTGTGGTGGTGGTTATGTGCTGTGGAGTCAGTTTTGACTCATAGTGACCCTGTATAGAGTTTCCGAGGCTGTAAATCTTTATGGGAGCAGAAAGCATCATCTTTCTCCCACAGATTGGCTGGTAGTTTCGAACTGCTGACCTTGAAGCTTGCAACCCAACTTGTAACCACTGTGCTACCAGAGCACCTTATATAAAGGTGTAGAGGTGTGAAATAGGATGTCATATTTAAAGAACTGTGTGCCTACTGAAGTTTAGATTGATGAAGATGAATGACAGGAGATCATTTTGAAAAGAGAAAGTCCATAGATCACATAGGAACAGAAAATGGTACATTAAGCTATAAATTGCTAGCATATTGTATTTTAGGTTTAACAACAACATAAAAAGAGTCTAGTTTGTTACTATGCACATATGATCGAAGTTACGTCTTTTTGTATGCAGTGTTAAGATTGAACTTTAACCTGTGGATACTTACTTTGGGCATTGCCTGTTATTTACCTATTATGTAATCTTTTTATATTTAAGTCTGTAACCCTATAAATGTATTCTAATATATGTGAGGACGGACTTTAAACAGAGGAGTAACCTGATTTTCACGGAGCTCTGCTAGCATGTTGGATTATGACCTGGGCTGCTAACCACAAGGTCAGCAGTTCAAATCTAGCAGCCATTCTTATGGAGAAAGATGAGGCTTTGTGTTTCCATAAAGATTTACAGCCTCAGAAATCCTATACAAGGTCACTGTGTGTTGGAGTTGACTCGGTGGCACACAACCACCACTACCAAGATGATTTCCTTTTTAGTTTTAGAAAATTCCTGCTCTGTGGCATTCTGGAGTGTCTGAATTGGTTTGGAGGAGGGACTGTTGTTTTGTGTGGTAAAGCAACCTGACTCATAGCTACCCTGTATGGGGTTTGCAAGGAGTGGGTTATGGGTTTGAAACACCAATTTTGTGGTTAGCAGTCCAGTCTTATCCTACAGCTCCATACCAGAATCCAATGTTACTATATTTTGAAAAAACTTACTCTTTGCCTAGTGAATATTTCATTCTAGATAGCTCAGAATACATTTAGATTTTTTTCATTGGGACCAGAAAGTAAATTCTTCTTTAAGAAGAATCCCAATTTTGTACCCTAGGTCTAGTCTCACATTCTCCTAGTACTGCAGTGTTGTTTTTGACAGAAAGATGCAGCATTATTCTTAGTGTTTGGGTTCTGAAGTCAGTTTGACATTCTGTCTCTGGTGGGTAAACTTGGACAAATTACTTGGCATCTAAATTTTGGTTCCCTCTTCTTTAAAATGGAATTATGAAAATGGGATTATTTAAATTTGTGCAAACACTTAAGTAGTAACATTATTACTTTAAAGTTACTTCTAATGACATTGCTGTTGTTACAGAGTGATGGACTTCCTGCTTTGGTAACTTTAAAGAAAGGTTTAGTTGCACTGGCAAGGCAGTGGATGAAGTTTATTGTGGTGACACCAGCCTTTAAAGGAGTTAGCTTACACAGACCAGCTCAGCCCCTGAAGCCTCAAACAGCAGTGGACCATGAACATGAAGATGGACTTGGGCTAGATAATGGAGGTGGATTGCAAAGTGATACCAGTGCTGATGGAGCTGAATTTGAATTTGATGCAGGTAATTTTGTAAACTTGTCTTGACTGTTTTTCTACCCATCATAATTAGGGTGTTTTCTCCAGCCTCGCAATTAGGGTGCTTTCTCACCTCTCATAATTAGGCTAGTTTTGTTTGGATATGTGCATCTTCTATTGATAATGGTGTATAACTCTTTAAAAGATATTCAGACCCTTTGCTTTTCTCTGTAATTATAAACTGCTTGTTAATAAATCACTAATAAATATTTTAGTTGTATTATTGTACTGTATAATTGATGGTGCTTTTAATTGTGTATCAAATATCATAGCTTCATTGGGGAAGTGTGATTTTTTATTTAGTCAAAATAAATGGTAATAATGCTGGAATAACTATGAGGGAGCTTCACAAAGTTCACGAATCAATTGAATTGAAAGATAATTGAAAATTTCTGTGAACTTTTGAAACTCCCGCATATACTGATGTGGTTTTGTAAGTTCAATGTTGAAAAACACAAGATTTTTTTCCCTATATCTATCTAGTATAAAAAGCATCTTTGTATATAGCTAGAATGACCTGAGTGAAATACATTACCTTCTTCTAAATTGTATATTTGCATTTGTATGTTTATCTGCCTCCCTTTGCCACATTCTATCAGAAGAGGTTGCTGACTTTTTGCTTGGTGTTTGTTTGATCCTGAATGTTTTGGGCCTACATTTATACTCCAATCTGTAAGCAGTATGACTATAACAATACGTGTTGTTGTAGGGCCATTGATTTGGTTTGGCTCGTAGCAGCCCTGTTGTTGGTGGTGGATTTGAACCACCAACCTTGTAGTTCAAACTGACCTTGCATCTCAGCACTTGTCCTACAGTGCCACACCAGCACTCTGTAACACTGACAGTACATATGTATTTCAGAAATTTACATGCATACTTTTTTCTTTGGTACACATGTACTTTTGCTATTTTCATGACACATAATATTCAGTGACAACTCCTCACCTTATAGTATCTTGGAAAATATTGAAAGTACCAGTAATCTTAAAATTAGAGCTTTCAGAAGAATAGATAAATCCTGAGATAGCATCAAGACTGTGGTTGTCAAGGGTTGGAGGAAGTGGGAAATGGGAGATACTTTTTTAGTAAGAGGTATTTTGAAGCTAGATAGAGGTGATAGTTGTGCACCATTATGAATACATTAAATGCCTCTAAATTGTTCACTTTAAAAATAGTTAATTTTATGTGACTTTCACCTCAGTAAATTATTTTTTTAAATAAGCAAATCTTTATAGTATTGAAATATAATCTTTTACCTAGCTGGTTTTTCTTTTTTTAAAATAACTATGCAGGAGTATATGTTATATGAGAAATGTTGTTAAGTGTCATCTAGTTGGTTCCTACTCATAGTCACTCTGAATAGGATTTACAAGGAACAGAAGTTGGGTTCGAACCACTGACCTTGTGGTTTTCAGTCAAGTGCTTATCATATAGCAACCACACCAGGATTTATTTATTTTAAGGAGCTCTGGTAGCATAGTGGTTACAAATCGGGTTGCTAACCTCAAGTTCGGCAGTTCGAAACTACCAGCTGCTCCGCGGGAGAAAGATGAGACTTTCTACTCCCGTAAAGATTTACAGCCTCGGAAACCCTGTACAGGGTCACTATGAGTCGGAACCGACTCCACGGTACTTAACAACAGCAAGTATTTATTTTGAAAAAAATTAAATCCGCACAGATGTTGAAAGAATAGTACAGTGAATAGCCCCTACAATAAATATCTGCAAATGCCTATGTTCATCTGTGCTAATTCTCTACTTTCTTGAGTTTAATTGGATTGGTTTTTGGTCTATGTATAATTGGATTGGTCTTTGGTCTCTGGTGATTGGTGGTTATGTGCCGTGGAGTTGGTTCTGACTCACAACGACCCTGTACAGGGTTTCCGAGGCTGTAAATCTTTACAGGAGCAGAAAGCCTCATCTTTCTCCTGCGGAACGACTGGTAGTTTCGAACTGCTGACCTTGTGGTTCTCAGCCCGATTTGTTTGTAACCACTACGCTACCAGAGAGATTGAATAGATGCTATTTGTTCTTTCCATGAAACTGAATTAGGGAATTGAGATTGGGTAAAGAAGAAAAAGGAATATTATAGCATATTTAATAATTAATTTGTCAAGGAATATATAAATTTTATTGCAAAACTGCTTTTTGAGGTTAGCAACCCAACTTGTAACCACTGTGCTACCAGCGCTCCTTTATATATATTAAGCAAGAAAAATACATATAGCATATTTCATAATCAGTTTGTTAAGGGATATATTAATTTGATTGCAGTTATACCACCAGAAAAACTAGAGTTGATATTTCAAGAAAATGTGTGATAATCTCTACTTATCGTTTTTCACTATTTCAGCCACAGTCAGTGAGCATACAATGCTACTGGAAGGAACAGCTAACCGGCCTCCACCTGGTGGCTCTGGTCCTGTAACTGGAGCTGAGATCATGAGGAAACTTTCTAAGACTCATACTCATAGTGACTCAGCACTAAAAATTAAGGTATGCTGTTGCTACTTTTGGTTCGAGTTATATATTCAAACTTTTCACAGACAAGTCTTCAACTTTTGTTGCCTCAAATTTAAATATCAGGGTTCTTGGTGTGGTGTTGTAGAATCAGCACTGACTGCAAACCACATGGTCGGCAGTTCAAACCCAACCACTACACCTTGGAAACCCTATATAGTGTCTCTGTGAATCAGAATCAACTCAACGGCACTGAACAACAACATCCTAAATATCCAAATACTGTTTTTATGTTTCAGCTAACACTGTTTTTTTTCCCCAAATTTTTGTCATTGCTAATTAACACTAAATAAGGGTTACTTTAGTTACCAATCCTTATAACTCTCTTCAATTTATTAAATAATGTACCCAATAATATACATTATGAAAAAGATGGCAGTATCCTAAGGGCCACTTTAATGAGAAGCATTTGGAGAAGTATATGATCAACATATGCTTTGGATTAGGCTATTTTATTATTTTAATTATATTATTTTGTTTTATAGAATTTAACTGATAATTTGATGAGACATATATAGAAGATGCTTAGACTATTATCTTGAGAGACAAGCTGCCTTGATTTGAACCCTGACTCTGTGACTGACTTACTCCGTTACTGATCAAGTTCTATACTGAGCCTTAGCCTCCTCAGCTGTAAAATCAGTATTATGATAATAACCTACTTCAGTGGGTTATTGTGAGAAAAAAAATTCAGTTAACAAAAAATGCTTAAGACAGTATATGACACATCATAAGTGATCAATAAGGTAGTTGGTATTGTGGGTTATTTTTAATAGTATGTTTTTCTGGACACTAAAAGCAGCAGACAGTTAATACTTGAACGTTCTTTGAAAATCTGTGTTTCAACTTTAATACCCAAATTTGACCATATTAAAATATAAAATTTCTATGTGGAAAAAATGATTGGAACAGAATAGAGACACATTTGTTGTTAAGTCCCCTTGAGTCAGTTCCAACTCATAGCAATCCTGTCTAGAATTTCTGAGGAGTTACTGATGGATTTGACCTGCCAACCTTGCAATTCAAACCAACCTTGCAGTCTAGTGCATTCTCTTGCAATGCCACACCAGGACTCCTACAAGGGACTAATTTCCTAATATTGTAAAGAACTCTTCTTAATCATACCAGTAACAATAACAACAAAACACCAGAAAAATAGTTAAAGGATATAAATAGGCAGTTCACAGAAAGATGTGCATAAACATATGAAATTGTATTCTCTTCTAAAGAGTTAAATAAATGTACATTAAAATGAATTTTCAATTTCAACTATTAGATTAGGAAAACTAAAATGTTTGGTGGTGTTGGTGAAGATGCAAGAAAACACATTCTAGTATATTGTTGATGTGAGGTTAAACTGATACAGCCTTTTAGAAGAACAATTTAATAATATGTATCAATATTTAAAGGAGCTCTGGTAGCGTAGTGGTTACGAATCGGGCTGCGAACCTTAAGGTCAGCAGTTCGAAACTACCAGCCGCTCCGCGGGAGAAAGATGAGGCTTTCTACTCCCGTAAAGATTTACACCCTCGGAAATCCTGTACAGGGTCGCTATGGGTCGGAACCGACTCGACGGCACTTAACAACAACAACAACATCAATATTTAAAATGTGATGACCTTGGACCCAACATTTCTGTATCCAGGTATCCATGCTATATAAATAGCCATAGATACTCAAAGATTCATATTCAAGAACATATTCAAATGTTCGTTGAAGCATTATTTGTAATAGTAAAATAATAGAAATGACCTAAATGACTAGCCACTGGAAAATTAACTAACAATTTAGTGTATACAAATATAGAAGCTTACTATAAAGATTTGAAAAGATGAACTAGATCTCTAAGTGGATATAGAATGACCACAAATACATATATTGATTAAGGTAAAAATGAAATCTAGAATATTTGTATTTTAAATAAAGGATGCATGTCAAAAAGAACATATCAAGACCTGTCTTGCAGTACAACACTGTCTGGGATAGGATAAAATCCATAATATCCAAAAATAATTCTACAAACTTCTTCAGTTTGAAATTAATCAAATGTGCAATCAAGATGTATTGATAATTACTGATGATTGAAGTGCAAAGGTGGGAAACAAAGAGAAAGGATCAGTAATTGGAAAATGTGGCGTTAGTGATAGAAACAGTGCTAGAAATCTCATGAAAGAATTTTGAAAGACCAGTGACATTTGCATTGCAAATATCTTTCTTAAACAATATCAAAGATGACTGTGCACATGAACCTCACCAAATGGAATACACAGAAATCAAATTGACCACATCTCTGGAAAGAGACAGTAGAAAAGTTCCATGTAACCAGCCAAAACAAGGTCAGGGGCAGACTGTGGAATGACCATCAATTGCTCATATGCAAATTCAAACTGAAGCTGAAGAAAATTAAAACAAGCCCACAAGAACCAAAATATGACCTTGAATATATCCCACCTGAATTTACAGATTATCTGAAGAACAGATTTGATTCATTAAACACTAAAGACCGAAGCTCAGAAGAGTTGTGGTTGATCAAAGAACATCGTGCAGGAAGAAAGCAAAAGGTCAATTTAAGAACACAAGAAAGAAGGAAAAGACCAAAATGGATGTCAGAAGAGACTCTGAAACTTCCTCTCCAGTGAAGAGATGCTAAAGCAAGTGGAAGAAGTGGGGAGGTACTAGAGCTGGACAAAAGATTTCAAAGGTCAGCTTGAGAAGACAGAGTTAGATGTTATAATGAAATGTGCAAAGACCTGTAGTTGGAAAACCAAAAGGGAAGAACACATTCAGCATTTCTCAAGCTGAGGGAACTAAAGAAAAAATTCAAGCTTGGACATGCGGTATTGAAGGATTCTATGGACAAATATTGAATGATGCAGAAAGCATCAAAAGAAGATGGAAGGAATACACAGAGTTATTATACCAAAAAGAAATGGTTGTCACTGGTACTGCTGCACCCCAGAGCCCCAGAGTCAAAGCTGGTTCCAGTTCCAGTCTTGCCACAGCCCGCCTCCTCCTCTTTCAACATGACAGATGCCACTGTGTCCTTCGCCAAGGACTTCCTTGTAGGTGGAGTGGCCGCGGCCATCTCCAAGATCATGGTAGCACCCATCAAATGGGTCAAGCTGCTGCTGCAGGTGTAACATGCCAGCTAGCAAATCACCACAGATAAGTAGTACAAAGGACATTATCAATTGAGTGGTTCAGATCCCCAAGGAGCAGGGAGTCCTGTCCTGGCGTGGTAACCTGGCCAGTGTCATCAGATACTTCCCCACTCAAGCTCTCCACTTTGCCTTCAAAGATAAATATAAGCAGATCTTTCAGGGTGGTGTGGACAAAGTGGTGCCAGTTATGGCCACTACTTTGCCAGGAATCTGGCATCTGGTGGTGCTACCAAGGCGACATCCTTGTGCTTCATGTACCGTCTGGATTTCGCCCGTACCTGTCTAGCATCTGCTGGTGCTGAAAGAGAGTTCAAAGGCCTTGGTGACTGCCTGATTAAAATTTCCAAGTGTGATTAAGGATTTATACCAAGGTTCTGTTCTTGAAAACCCTATACAGGGTTGCTGTGGGTCGGAACCGACTCGACGGCACTTCACAACAACAACACCAAGGTTCTGTACCAAGACTTTAATGTGTCTGTGCAAGGTATTATCATCAACTGGGCTGCCTACTTTAGTAACTATGGCACTGCAAAGGGAATGCTTGCAGATACTCACATCTTTGTGAGCTGGATGATCACTCAATCTGTCACGGCTGCGGCCAGGTTGACTTCCTACCTATTTGACACTGTTCTTTGTCACATGATGATATAGTCAGGGTGCAAAGGAACCGATATCATGTACACAGACACCCTTGACTGCAGAAGGAAGATTACATGTGACGAACGCAGCAAAGCCTTTTTCAAGGGCGCATGGTCCTATGTGCTCAGAGCCATGGGTGGTGCTTCTGTGCTTGACTTGTATGATGAAATCAATAAGTACACATAAGTTATTTCCTAGTTTGGTTTCCCCTGTGAATGGGCATGTTGTATTATAGAGCAGATTTGAGAATTCTTGACAGACTGTCGGCTGTCTGTGTCCATGGCAACTATCTACTAGTTGAAAATGGGAAATAATAATATTTATCTGACCAGTTTTCTCTTGAAGTCATGTCCATGATGATACTGATGATGGTTACAGTCCATTATATTTTTTATTTCAGTCACTCCTAATAAAGAAAAATTTGAAGGAATAAAAAGATCTGAACACACACACAAAGAAATGGTTGATGTTCAACCATTTTAAGACATAGCAAGTGATCAAAAACCAGTGATCTGGAAGGAAGAAGTCCAATGTACATTTGAAGGCTTTGGCCAAAAGAACAAGGCACTGGGAATTGATGGAATACAAATTGAAATCTTTCAACAAACTAATGTGCCAAAAAATTTGAAAAACAATTACCTGGCCAACTAACTGGAAGTGATCCATATTTGTGTCCATTTCAAAGACAGGTGACCCAGCAGGATGTAGAAATCATTGGGCAATATCATTGATATCCCATGCGAGTAAAGTTTTACTAAAAATAATACAAAAATGGAAGCAACCATACACTGAAATGTTCTTTTTGATGATGAATGTGATATCATTCCTCTTCAATTTGTTATTCCCAGCAGAGTAAAACATGTGATTTTCAGATTGAAAATGGTCAATACCAGTCCATTTCAACCAACTAATGCCTAGCATAATGATCTTTATGCACTCCATTTCATTTTGACAACTTCCAATTTTCCTAGATTCATACTTTGTATATTCCACATTCCAATTATTAATGAATGTTTGCAGCCGTTTCTCCTCATTTTGAGTTGTGCCCTATCAGCAAATGAAGGTCCCTCTGGCTTTACTCTATTCATGTTATCAGAGTCAGCTCTGCTTTGAGGAGGCAGTTCTTTCCCAGTTGTATTTTGAATGCCTTCTAACCTAAGGGATTCATCTTCCTGCACTGTATCTAACAGTATTCTGGTGCTATTTATCATGTTTCGATATTTATTTTTCTGTTACTTTCAGACAATGCTTCGCTGCTACTCAGAGGTTTTCAGTGGCTAAACATTCAGAAGTATTCTTTGTGTCTTCTTATGAGTCTGCCTTGTCTGGAAGCTCAGCTGAAACCTCTCTACCTCGGGTGACCCTATAGACATTCAAAATATCTGGTGGCATAGCTTCCATAATCACAGTAACAATACAACCTACCACAGTGCAACATACTGACAGACAAACTGTGGGTGGTGAAACATACAGGGACAAAATGATGAAAGCACTTAGATAACATCAGACATCTTAAGGGAATAATTTGCTGGGCTTCGGACTCAGAACCATAGTCTTAGGGGACACCATGGTCAACTGACATAACAAAGTCCACAAAGACAATATTCTACATACATTGTGGAGTAGCAGTTGGGATCTTTAAAGCTCATGAGCCACCATCTAAGGTGCAACTATTGGGCTCTCCTTGTGTGGAATAAAGATGAGTGATGAAAATTTGAAGATGCGTGGAATCAGCTAGTCCAGTGGACCAATGGAACCTGTGAACATCAGTTACCATGACACTGAGACCAGAACTAGATGGTGCCTAGCTACCACTAGCAACTGCTCTGAAAGGGATTACATCAGAAGGTCCTAGATAGGGTGGGAGAAAATGTGGAACAAAACTCATAAAGAAAAGACCAAACTTACTGGTCAGAAAGATACTGGAGGAACCCAAGATTATAGCTCTGACCACCCTTCAGGTCTGGAACAGAAGTCAGCCTCATTTCTCAATTTTCACCTAAGCAGTAGACTGATACCTAGGGGGGACATCACCAGTAGTAAAGTATACTCATTATGTAATTAATGGTCAACCATTGAATATCAAAAGGGCAACATTTATCTAGGGGCAAAGATGAGAAGGGCGAGGTTGGATGGTGGAAGGGAAATAGAACTACAGAGAAGTCAAATAACTATTGTTACATGGAGACAATTGCAATTATTGAGATGAAAGAAAGTATATCAGTTTTTTAAGTAACACTGATAATCTTCTCTGTAAACCATCGCTCGATTTACAATAACAAGTTTTTTAAAAAAGGATATTTAAAAGCCCACAAGTTGATTGATGGGGCAAACTCATATTAGGCTCTGTTTTTTCTTTGCTTATATAGTGATATTCTGTAAAGCTTTCACAAATACCCTGATCATAAATTCCTGAGGTCCTGATGCTGTGTCTCTTATTTCTTTGGTGTTAATGAGTCCTTTGTTTTTTGCCATGTATTTGATATGCTTACAATCATATATCTTACCACCAAACTCCCTCTTCAGAGTTAGAAGAAAATTAATGACTCATTCTTAAAATAAGTGAAGACACTTCACTATAACTATCGTAATAAAAGCTTCCCTTTGTATTGAACTATAGAGTTGTAAAACATTTTTGCATATATTTGAGATTCACCACAATTGTAGAAGACCTAGTAATTGATGTTTGTATTAAGGTTTAAGAATAGGGGCAGTAATAGTAGTTGTTGTATTGGAAGTGGTTATTATATGCATGAGCAAGAATCCTATGTTGTTCCTTCCATAGGGCATTCACCCATATCATTCTCTGAGCTATACCAGCGGAGACACTGCCACGGATTCGCCTGTACATGTTGGGCGTTCTGGGATGCCAGTAAAGGAGAGTCCGAGGAAGGAGAGTTTACTCAGCTACCTGACTGGAAGCTTCCCAAGCTTACACAATCTCCTGGAAGGGACTCCCCAGAGAAGTAGTGCAGCTGTGAAAAGTAGCTCTCTAACGAGAACAGGTAGATATAACGATAACTTTGATCACTTTTGAGTTTTACAACAGGTCTTTCATATTGCACATTATCTTTGAGAAAATATTTTTTTAAATTTTTACAGTGTTGTGTCATTTAAATGTCCTTACACCCTTAGTGTGCATTTTTAAAAGGCAACGTTGGCCTTGCTATCAGTGAAAGGGTGTTATGAGGTATTGTCTAATCCAGCCAACTTCTGATTTCTCTTTATTAGTGCTTTTAATATCCAATGACCAACATTGTTCTGTGAGATCTTGAAAATGTCTGCAGATAAGCACCTTTACTTAACTTTCCAAAAATAATTGTGTTCTGCCTCTTAATCAAAAAAATGACACCAGCTGCCATCGAGTTGATTCTGACTCATAGCAACCCTGTTTAGTATTTCCATGGTTGTAAATCTTTACAGTAGCAGAAAGCCTCATACCTCTCTGCTATGGAGCAACTGGTAGGTTTGAACTGCCAAACCTGTGGTTAACAGTCCAGTGCTTATCCTACAGTGCCACTAGAGCTTCTTTTGTTCTGCCACTTAGTGTATAAGTAATGTCCTACTGAGTAAGTCTTTATTTACAGGAAATACAGTGGCCACTGATATGTTATCTGAACACCCCTTGTTATCTGAACCATCATCTGTGAGCTTCTATAATTGGATGTCAAATGCTGTGGGTAATCGAGGAAGCGTGGTACAAGAATCTCCTGTTACAAAGTCAGTGCACAATAGTCTTCCAACAGGTATTGAGTTATCACATTATTTGTCTTAACTGCATAAGGGACATGTTTAAAATTACAGAAGATGTTTAAAAATATCAAATTAAAAAAAATGTTTTAGATACTTTCTAGTTGAAATTGACCCATTTATGAAGTGCTTTTGATAGTATTGCAAAAAGTAGTAAGCAGTCACTCGGTGTTCATTAGGAAAGGCAAATATGGCAAATAGGAGAATGTATATACGTTAAATATTATAAAACTACCACTTAATGTGATTAGTTTAATTTTTAAGACACCAAAAGGATATCAGTGAATAAATGTAAGTGTAATTTCCACATCATGTGACTACAATACAAAGAAATACTTTAAGATTATCTATAATAACTAGTTTCCTTGTTTTCCTTCTGGTTTCTTAAGAAACATTTAAGTAATTCTAGAGAATACTAAGAGAAGATTCTTGCCCTTAGCGAGAGACAAGTGAGGGCCTTTATTAATTTTATAATAATAAGTATAAGTAGAAAGGAGACTGGATGGGAATTAACCAGACTTTTAAGTGGACATGCCTTTCCATTCTCTTTTTCTATTAAAGTTATTAATACCATTTATTTTTTGTTGCATTGAATCTATAGAAGATGAAAGATGATACTTCCGTTTAGTATTTGATACCTTCCTGATGCTATTCTCATTACTTAGAGAATATATATAGTTTAAATATAAAGAGAACTCTTTATTATGGCAAGTGCCCTTTGTCTTTATTGTGGGTCCTTTGCCTGATGAGATAAAACACAAAGGGAGCATAAGGAAAGAACAGAGACATTTTGTTTTTGTTCTGTCTCAGGAAAGCATAGCTTAGAAGAATGTATATGTGTGGTTTTGTGATACCTGATGACAAATGCTGCTTTTTGTAGCCCTGAACTCCATTCAGTGCAAAGCTGATGGGACATAAAATGCTTCTCAAAGACCTGGTCATAAACTTCTACATGTGAACTGACTGAGTTTGTGTATGAAGATGACTGGTGTTTTCTTAAAATTTGGTTTACTTTCATTTTCATTAAGTATGTCATGCCTGAAAATAAATTCAAAATACTAACTAATTTCTTTCTGTTCAGATTAATGGTTCTATAATGGAAGTTTCACAAATTTATCTAACTGTGCCATTTAAGTTGTTTTCTTTTCCAGTAATTTACATTTTACTCTTTGAAAACTTGTTCTGTTAGGTGTTGCACCCAATCTTCCTACAATACCTTCAGCTTCCGATTTCAACACAGTTTTATCTAGTGACCAGAATACTTTGGATGGTACACATTCTCAGCATAGTACTAGTCAAGATGACGTGGCTGGTGTAGAAGAAGCAAACCAGGGGTTTCCTGCTGTTCAGCTTGCTGATGCACAGGTGAGCCAGCCTCTTCTCTTAATTGTGTTAGTATGCTACTTAGCAATGGGATCATTAAACAATAAGGATGTTGGAATTCTAATGAAGATCTGTATTTTGTACCTGTCTGCCAAAAGCTGTCATGCAAAAAAGTGAGGAGCCTTTAAAAAGTATTTGACTTAATACACATGCACATAAACAGTTAAAATGTTACATGTAACATTTAAAAAAAAAATAGGTTAATTATAAATGAAAATGAAGCATCTATAGATGCTCATTAAAGAGAAAGGTGACATTTAATTTCATGTATCATTTTCTTAGTTGGAGGTACAGATTAGAACAGTATCAGGACTAGAAAGAAAAATTCAGTCTTATCAGGAAGTCTGTAAACTTTGTTAAGACTATTGAGTGAACAATGGGAAGACCTTGAAGACTAGAGCAGAGCAATAAAGTGACTAGAACTCTTTGTAGAATTATTATATAAGTAGAAATTAGTTGACTGATGTAGTAAGGTAAATGAGGTATTGAGATGGTATATAAAATCTATGGAAATGCTGAAATGGAGAAGACAAGGAACCAAAATTTTGGGTTTGAATTGTTGGTTGGGTAATTTAATGGCCAGTGAAGTCATTCAAGATGTTAAATTGGGATGAAACAGAAAAAGAAGAAAGTACGCCAAAGTCTTTCTTTGAAAGAAAGAAAAAGAACAAGGTCTTTAGTAGATATGGCTGAGTAACCAGGGGACATAAATAGATAACAAAGTTGTTAAAAGAGGGAAGATAGTTTGAACCTTGAAAGGAGGAATAATTTTCCATTGAGATAAATGAGAATATCTAAGAAAAATTAAACCCAACGGTATGTATGCCAAGCACGAGCAAGGGAGAGAGAACATCTCCCTAAAATTCTAGTCTAGATTAAAATTGTTTGAATTGTCTCATTTTAAGACTTCAGACATTCACAAGAATGACCATTTTTCCCCTAAGCACAAATAAATGAGAGGACCTATGGTGGTGGTCATGTGCTGTGGAGTTGATTCCAACTCATAGCGACCCTGTACAGGGTTTCTGACGCTGTAAATCTTTATGGGAGCAGAAAGCCCCATCTTTCTCCCACGAACAGCTGGTAGTTTCGAACTTCTGACCTTGTGGTTTGCAGCCCAATTTGTAACCACTACACTACCAAAGCTCCTTGAGAGGACCTACAGATAGTGGAAAATATGAACTTGGATCTCATTGCACAAATACCTTTTGTCCATTTCTATAAAAATTTTCGAGCTTCAGGATTACTAAAGCAAAATGTATAGTGAAAGAGTTTGAAAGGGGCTGAGGAAAACATTGGAGAATATCTGTATATGGGATGTCGGAGGAGGAAAAAGAGTCATGCAGTAGAAAATGTAATTTGTTTCTGTTGAGTTTTTTTTAAGCTTTTATTATGAATTGAGTGATAGTTTACATGAGAGAACATTGATTTTATACCCATCCTATTATGTTTTGTTTCATTACAATAATTACAATCCCCTCCATGCATCATCATTTAACAATATATGCTTTTGTTCCATCTGGGGTTTTGTTGTTGTTGTTGTTGTTGTTTGATGTATACATAGTCACTCAGGAATATATAATCATTTATACAACCAAAGGGCACATTCTGCAAGCCTGCCTTCTGGCTGTCAGCGTGCAGCCTTTCTCTTTCCATGAGTCAAGTCCTCATTTGCTCTATTTTTCCATGCCATCACTTCTGCCTCCATCTCTGGTGTTGTTGCTTCTCTGGTTAGGATCCCGTGTTCTGCTCATGCTGTTCTCTCTTGATGATCTTAGAGTCCCCTGTTCCTGGAATGTAAGATAAACTACTCCCCACTTTTTGTTACACAATTTCTACCTTTACAGTTGTGACAATCGCAGTTAATCATGATAACAGTTACTCACTATTAAATCAAAAGATTCCTATCCCCATCTCGTTTCACCACATCTAGATAAGATGAAAACTCTTCAGTAGGGATTCTACCTTCTCCACCTTGCTCTGAAAAACCAGCCACTTTGTGTTTTTATTACCTCCCCTCCCTCATTTTAGATACCCAGTGTCTCAAGTTGCCCATCCTTATCAATCCTGTTTACCAAGGTAATAGACTTAATCCTTGATGTGAAGACTCCTTCCCTCTTGGTTGTTATTTTGTGCTACTACATCCATAAATACAGGTCAAGACCATCAAATTGTAGCAATTTACACTTGCTTGCATTATCAAATATCTTTATCGTTCTCTAATCAAGCTCTGGTCATCAAGCCATCAAAGCTAGGTCTAATGCGTACTGTCTGCAAGTTTGTGCGTCAACCCCCCCCCCCCCCGGTGTGTCAACCCCACTTCATATCAGCCAGACTCTTTACTCTCAGCTCTAGGTCTCCATGGCTAGGTCAATGTCCCTGGGCTCAGGAGTTCCCAAGTCTCCCCAGACTTCAGACCAACAGCCTGGACCAACCAGCCCTTCCCTTTCTTTCTCTTATCTTGAGGTCGACAGGAGTCTATAGAACATGGTCAAACTCAGCCCATATCTTCATAACTGACTTTTCCCACTTCCACTCACATGTAGACTGATGTCACCAGCTAGCTTACATAGCTGCTTGTGTGTTCTCTTTGAGATTCAGTCTTGGAGAGGGTTTTGTCTTGAAGGGACTTGATTGCTTGCCTTGATGGCTCCCCAGCAAACATCTTGCTTGTTATTGTAATAGCCAAATAGGCTGCCAGTTTTGTTTTTGTTTTTTCTTGCTGGTCTTTCTTTCAAGAATTATCTTTTGTTTCTCTAGCTGTTCCAGACTGGTCTGCATGTCCTATTAAGTGGGAATGTCCCACCTCAGAAGGTTCTGGAGCTTCTGTTGATTCTTAGTATCTGAGAAATTTTGTTTACTACAAATTTAGTTAACTAGAGTAGTATATTCTGTAAATAAGTATGTTCTAAAAAATATAAAAAACTATCAGTAAATAAATGTTAAAAAAACTGTTAACCCAGTGACAACATTTAAACATAGGCCAGATATCTGTAATTGTTGTTGTTAAGTGCCATTGAGATGGCTCCCACTCAGAGCAACCCTGTCTAGGGTTTCCAAGGAGTGGCTCGTGGATTTGAACTGCCGATCTTGCAGTTCAAACCAGGACTCCATTTATAAATACATGAAACATTTTTATATTAAAATAGGAAGTTAATAAACCACTTTGTGAACCTAATACACCGATATTTATGGAAACAAGGTAGTTATTTATATCTTTTGCAAGAATTAGAATGATTTAAACTAATTTAAAATTTTACTTTCCTTGGATTGTCATTCAGTCAGGCTTAAAGAGTCTTTGTCCATATGATTAATTTGAAGATAAGTGATGCATAATATCTTCTCAAATATTAAATTTTAAGTAAGCTTGTAGAGTATTTATTATATGAGACCTCTTGCTTCACAATATTGTAATAATAATTACAGTCTGATCAGAAAAATAACATAGTGAATCATTATGAATTGAACTAATATGAATGATTATATTTTTTAGGTTGTTTTTAAACCTCTTCTGAGTCATACAGGGATCCAATCTCAGGATGCAGTGCCACTTTGCTACCGAATGTACTTTGGAGAGCACCTTTCATTTTCAGGGACTTTGGACTGCCTCAGAGCAGATATTGTGGATTCAGACACAGCCAAAGACAGAAAAGGCAAAAGAGCAAGAAGGTATGTTTTGTAGTGGTGGTATTTTTATCTAAAATTTTGTACCAACGTTATAATTTTGTTTTTATAAGTTTGCTTTCTTTTAGTAGAAATAGTAACCCCGTTTTCTTAATAATAAACTCAATGATTTTATCAGCATATTATAAGGTTTATATTTAGACAATTTTTGTACCATGTTAACATATGATGGCTATCCAAAGTACAAATGCTGATATACTTGTATCCACTTAGCATTTACTTATTTGCTTGTTACCGTAGTTGAATGTTAGAGCTTTATGGATTATAATTTTATATACTTACTTAGAATTTATTCTTATGCTCCATTTTGAGTTGACTTGTAGCAGATAGTATTTCTTGTTAGGAACAAACACTTGAGAATGGGAAATGCAAAGGTAAAAATAGAGTGATCTTTCCTGCCTTTCTTTATTGCCATAAATGGATCTTCAGTTTCCTTATTGTTTGCATAGGAAATAATATGCTCAATAGTAGGATTTAACTAGGTTTTTATATTATTAGAATTTTTTAAAATACTGCTTAAGTCTATAGGAATAGCTGTGCTGGCCTTGGTTTCATCTAATTCATTTATAATGAAACAAATTAAAAGAAGAATGAGCTTGTGTTCAATATATAGTTAAATAAAATATATTTTCATTTCATACCTTCTATTCAAAATTTTAAATAATTAAACAAAATTAGTTTTTATAAAAATGTATAATAACTACATGGAAGAATAGAATAGCTTTCTTAAAAATTTTAACACCTAAATGCCTGAGGCTGTTCTAACTTGGGAAAATGAAAATTGTATTGTCTTTTCTATTACACACAGATAGTCTTGCTTTTTATAGTAACATTGGATTATTTTTAAATGGCAGTACAAATGGAAACCATGCAAAAAGATCTTAATCTATGGGGAGATTAATCTTGTTCCATGACCTTTACAAATGTTGTCAAAACTTTAAACACTTTCTTGTTGTTGATTATAATTATTTAGTGAAATGAAAAAGATGATAAAAACTTAAGTTTGTTTCATGTCATTGTGATATTAGGTACTGTTGAGTTGGTTCCAACTTATAATGACCTTATATAGGTTTTTTTGTTGTTGTTGTTGTTGTTAAAAGTGTTTATTGTGAATTGAGTGATAGTTTACATGGGATAACATCAGTTTTACACCATCATTTCATTACCATGATTACAATCTCCTCCATGCATCATCATTCAACAGTATTTGCTTCTATTCCCTCTGGTTAGTTTTTTTTTGGGGGGTGGAGGTGGGAGGGGGTATATACACAAAAACACTCAGGAATATATAATAATTTGAACAACCAAAGGGCACAGCCTGCCTTCTGGCCGCCAGCACACAGCCTATCTCTTTCCATGAGTCTAGAGTCCTCAGCTGCTCCTTCTTTCCATGTACTCATTTCTACTTCCATCTCTGGTGTTGCTGCTTCTCTGGATAGGGTCCCACATTCAGCTTGTGCTCTTCTCCCTTGATGGTCCTAGGATCCTCTGTTTCTGGACTGTAAGATTAACTACTTTTTTTACTACAAAACTTCTACCTTTATAGTTGTGACAGTCGCAGTTAGTCATGATAACAATTACTCACTATTGAATCATAAGAATCTTATCCTTATCCCCATTTATTTTCACCAGACCTGTCTAGACAAGATGAGAACTATTTAGTGGGGACTCTGCCTTCCCCTGCACACTCTGAAACTAAACTCCCTTTTGAATATTTGTAAGCCAGTCACTTCATGCGTTTATCACCAATGTCTAAGTTGCCCTTCACTATCTACCCTGTATACAGAGGGGATGGGAATAATACTTGCTGTGAAGACTCCTTCCATCTCAGTTGGTATTTTGAGATATTACATCTATAAGTGGAATCCTTCCCGGTGTGGCTTTGTGGGCTAATGCATCAGACTGCAAAGTTGTTTGAGTTGCAAGGTCGGTGGTTCAAGCTCACCAGCAGCTCCTTGGAAGCCCTATACAGGGTCACTATGGGTTGGAATCGACTCGATTGCACTTAACAAGAACAACAACACATCCATAGTATAGGTCAAGCTCATCAAATTGTAGCAATTTACACTGGTTTCCTTTATCAAAAATTGTTTTTTTATCTTGACCCTGTATAGGGTTTTCGAGCAGTGACTCTTGGGTTTGAACTGCCGACCTTGGGGTTAGCAGTCCAGTGGTATTGTACAGCGCTACATCATATAATTTAGAACATTAAAAGCATTGAGAATTAAAGTGTTTTCTTTGTAAAACACTTACCTAGACTAGTTTAAATGTTCTTGCCACTCTCTTTTTGTCATATAATACAATACAAGCATCTGAAAAGATGCCTTGCTGAAATATCGTACTCCTTGCTAAGTATAAAGAACCCTGATGGCACTGTGGGTTTGGTGTTAGGTTGCTAACCTCAAGGGCAGCAATTCAAATCCACTTGCTGCTCCATGTAAGAAAGATGTGACTCTCTGATCCTGTAAAGATTTACAGTCTGGAAAACTCTGCACTGGGTCACTAAGAGTCAGAATAGACTCTATGGCAGTAGGTTTGAATTTTGGTTTCCTACATATGAGTCAGCTTCTAACATGTCATCTTTTGTACTGTCTATATCATAAAATAATACCAGAGTTCCTTTACTTTGATATTTGTTGCAGCATCATGTACTTTGAGATATCTGTATCTTTTCATCACAATCCCTTTTTTCTATTTATGTTAAATGTTTGCAAAATCCATGTGGGGACTATTTTGACTTCCCCTGACTTCACAAGGGGAAAAGAGAGTCAAACTCAAAATTAGCTCACGGTTGAATCCCATGAAGCTGAAGCCAGACGTGCTTCCACCCTAAAACCTTCTTTACCCTATTCTGACACCAAACATTCTTCCCACAACACTCTCTGCTTCGTATCTGAGTTCGATAACCCATTGTAATGGCCACACAGAATTCATAACAATACTCATGATTATGGAATTTATTAGGGAAGTGGACAGGGTATAATTCAGCATGGAAACCAACTCAGGATAGAGCAGTTCTCCAGTCAGGAATGCCTCTTGCTGCCCTACTGCAGGCAAACTTCACTCTTGTTTTCAGCCTCTTAGTCATGTGTTCCTTTAGTTTCTGCCCTGCTTGGGCAGGTGATACAAAGCCTTTGTAGCCAGGCTGTGAATGCCCAAAGGGTACATTCTGCAAGCAAGTCTCCTGCCTGTAAGCACTCAGCTTTACTCAGTCCATAAGCCTACAGTCTGAAGCTCCTGCGTCTCTACATGCCACCACCTTGGCTCTCAGCTGTTGTCTTTGCAGTCATTTCTGCCATCATCATCTTCTCTCTGCTGTTGTCTCTGCCTTCGCCTCATGCCCTAGCCTCTGAAAGTCTCATTCTCCACTGATGCTCTTCCTTCTTGATGACCTTGGGATCTTCTGTCTCTGCTTCTGTGATGACTCCTTCTAACCCGTCCCAGCCTTAGAGTCTTGTATACCTTATTTGCATAATCTCACCCAATCACTTGGCAGGAATTAAGAAGACTTTGGATAGAAAAGCCATATCAAGTAAATTCAAGGAACCAAACTTACCTTCACAAAGATCCTCTGGCTACATATCTAGAGTATGAGTCTGTGAAACAGCCCAAGTCAACATTTCCACAATCAGTTTTTTATTTAACTACACCCATGTTCTGTTGAACTTCACTTCCAGCTCTATCACTTTTTGTTTCTTTGCTACAGTTTCATCTGTATAGGTCAAATTCCTTTTTCATTTATCCATTTTTATAAGATGCCATGTGAGTTTAATACTGGGAGACAAGAAGACAGCACAACTACATGCTTTACTGTCTATGTGTGAACTGAATAACACATGCACATTGACCAGTCACCAACAAACATTGAAAAATGTGACATAATTGGTCACTAAACAACTGTTAAGGAGCCATGGTAGCACAGTGGATTAAGCACTAGGTTGTTAGATGAAAGGTTGGTAGTTTGAACCCACCAGCCACTTAAAGAGAAAAAGATGAGGCAGTCTGCTTCCTTAAAGACTTATAAATTTGGAAGTTCAAAAGGGTTATTGTGAGTTGGGATCAACTTGATTTTGGGTTTTGAGCATCTGCAATTTACAAACTGATTTGTGGACTGAGGAGGTGGAGAAATCTGTACCATATGCAGTTACAATAAATTTTGGTTACCATGTTGTTGGAGGACTGATGTAATAACTGTAGTAAATATAGCTTTATCAACTTCCTATTTAGAACTAAAATGTCTGAACTTAAGTTTTATATCTGGCTGTGCTCTTTTTCTCTGTCTTTATCTATCTGTCTGTCTATGTGTGTGTGTGTATATATATACACATTATGTATATATTTGTGTGTATTGTTGTTGTTATGTGCCGTGGAGTCGGTTCTGACTCATAACGACTCTGTACAGGGTTTCTGAGGCTGTAAATCTTTATGGGAGCAGA
>NW_006408606.1:8729694-8755929 GCF_000296735.1 Chrysochloris asiatica | reverse complement strand
TACTCCCATAAAGATTTACACCCTCGGAAACCCTGTACAGGGTCGCTATGGGTCGGAACCGACTCAACGGCACTTAACAACAACAACATATGTATATATCTAAGTGAAAAGGGCTTAAAACATTTACTGATGAAGATATAGATATCACATACACACACATATATATAGACACATAACATACATAATAAATATCAGGAGCATGGTGACTCTAAAACTCTAAAGTATAAGCTATGGACTTGTGAACTACAAGTCAGCCATTTGAGCCCATCACTCACTTCTTGGGAGAAAAATGAGGTTTTCTGTTTCTGTAAAGATTCACAACATCAGAAACCCTATGCTGGGTTGCTAAGAGTCGGAACTGCTCAACTGCACTTAAGAACAACAATATAAATATATATATGGAGCCCTAGTGTGGCACTGTAATAAGTACTTCAAGACAGATCTTGAAATACTCTTTTTGATGATGAATGCTATGCCATTCCACTTAAATTTGTTGTTGCTGGCTAATAAATCATATAATTTTCATATTTCAAATGACCAATACCAGTCGATTTCAGCTCACTAACAACACCTAGGATATCAAACAACTTCCAATTTTCCAAGATTCATACTTTATACATGCTGTGTTCCAATTATTAATGGATGTTTACAGCTGTTTCTCTTCAT
Source organism: Chrysochloris asiatica (assembly GCF_000296735.1). NCBI lineage: Eukaryota > Metazoa > Chordata > Mammalia > Afrosoricida > Chrysochloridae > Chrysochloris > Chrysochloris asiatica. Next base: position 8,755,263 of record NW_006408606.1, on the reverse strand, counting down.
TTTGATTTGTGCCCCATCAACAAATGAAGGTTCCAAAAGCTTTACTCCTTTTACATCATCACAGTTAACTCTAGTTTGAGGAGGAAGCTCTTACTCAGTTGTACTTTGAGCGCCTTCTAAGCTGAGGGACTCATTTTCTGGCACTATATTTGACAGTGTTCCACTGACACTCATAAAAGTTTTCAGTGGTTAAACATTCAAATGTGACTGCCTCTCCTTCTTTCTAGTTTATCTTAGTCTGGAAGCTCTGCTGAAGGCTATCCACCATGATGAACCTGCTGGTATTTCACAGCAACACACAAGGAACCCTGTATGGCAGACTGACAGATGAGTGGTGGTGGTCCAACCAGTTATACCACTTCACAATCTTTAATGTCATTTGCCACTCCTCCCATTCCTCATGTCTCAGGATTCTTCTGCCTGGTGGAATGTCTCAAAAACTCATAGCTGTCGAAGGAAATGATGCATGTAATTGAGAAAACTGTCAAGTCCCAAATCTGTAGTCCAGAGATCATCTAGAGGATTCTCCTCACTCATGTAGTCTCAGGAGCAGAGGAATTCAAATTGACAAATTAGACTACAGACTGCTGATTTTTAAGGCTGCATGATATAATGAATCAGGTTAGGTGATGAGCCAAAAGTGCCACAAACTGGAGGTCAGATGTAATGAGCCAGATGCAAGATCCATGGCAATAGAGCAAATTTTGCTAAAGCAGTCCTATAAATTGGACTCAGACCCATGCCCTCAAGGAAAACTAATGGTGGTAACTGGAGTCACAACCTCTAGTAACGTCAGGGCAGCCTCATTTTTTTTGTTTTTGTTGTTAGGTGCCATTGAGTCAGTGCCATCTCATAGTGGCCCGATGCACAGCAGAATGAACCACTGCCCAATGTTGTACTTTCCTTGAAATTGTTGTTATGTTTGAGTCCATTACTGCTGTCATTGTGCCAATCCATCTAGTTGGGGGGGTCTTCCTCTTTTTTTTTTTGACTCTCTACTTTATGGAATCATAATGGCCTTCAACAGGCCCTGGTCCCTCCTGATAACATGTCTGTGTATGAGGGAAGAAGTGTCATCATCTGAGTTTCTACGGAACATCTTTAGCCCCACCTTTTGTTTTTGTTACTCTTATTGTTTTTAAGTGCTGTCTAGTGAGTTCTAACTCATAGCTATCCTGTATAAGGTTTCTAAGAAGTGGCTGCTAAGTTTGAACCGCCAACTTTGTGGTTAGTAGTCTAGTGCTTAGTCTACAACTTTAGTCCTTATTCCTTAGTTTCACTTTAATCCTGTGTCCTTAACAACTCACTTCAAAATGGGTCCATAATCACCGGCTCAGAGGCTAGGATTTATAATACATCACAGAGTGGAACAATACTGCTAGGTGCTCATAATAAATCATTAGCTGCCTTGCACTGGCCTACTAAATACCTCATAATACTGCCACAAGCTAGTCATTCATCTATTTATACTTCCCTTTTTATGTTCCCAGATAAATTTGTTGAGCGATTCTCTGAGTCTACTGAATTTGGTAGTTCAGAATTTAATATTTTATTTTTTCCACTGATATCACAGCAGGTCTAAGTGTTCCATATTCTTGCTTCTAACTCATGGTTAACTTTCAGTTTTCAAATCTCCTATAATTTCATCTTAAAACTTTACTTGAATCTTTACCACATTACACTTTTCTTGGGCACTATGATCTTAGTTGTTAATAGCTTTATTTTGTTTTTATAGCATATTGTTCATTCTGCTAATTATTGTATGAACATACTTTCTTATTAGACTGTAAAGCTTAATAACAGTAAAGAACAGTTATTAACTCATTGAGCATAGAGTTTAACATGTAGTAACTCCTCATAAATTATTATAGTTTCCTTGCTGTTTGTTACATTCATTGAAAATCATTGTACATATTATGGGTTGTTTTTTTTTTTCTTAATGTTTTATTGTGAATTATGTGATAGTTTACATGGGAGAACATTAGTTTTACATTCATTCTATCATATATCGTTTCATTGCCATGGTTACAATCCCGTCCATGCATCATCAACCAACCAAAGGGTATACACTACAAGCCTGCACCCTGGTCATCAGCACACAGCCCCTCTCCCCCTCTGGGTCTAACATCCCCAGCTGCTCCATCTCTTTGTGTCATCATCTCTGCCTCCATCTCTGGCATCACTGCTTCTCTGGGTAGGGTTCCGCTCTCTGCTCTTCTCCAATGATGCTCCCAGGGACCTCTGCTCCTAGACTAAAAAGTTAATCACTCCCCTCCTTGCTATAAAATGTCTGCCTTTACATTTCCAACCCTCACAATCAATCCTGATAACAATTATTCACTATTGTAGTACAAGAGACCTATCCACATCTCCTTTCATCAGCCCCGCCTAGACAGATTGGATACTACTCATTGGAGATTTTACCTTCTTCCATGCCCTCTGGATCTAGGCTCCCTTTTGAAAGCTTGTAAGCTAGTCACTTCTTGCCTTTGTAGGCCCCCCCCCCTCCATTTTGGGTAGCCAATGTCCAAGTTGCCCATCCCTATCTACCCTGTGTATGGAGGGGCTGGGAATGATCCTCGCTGTAAAGATTTGTTCCCTCTTTTGATCTACTGTATCCATAGGTGTAGGTCAAGTTCATCAAATTGTATCAGATTACTCTTTTTTTTTTTCCTCTTCTTTCTTCTTCTGGTTGAGCTCTGATCATCCAGTCATTGAAGCCAGGTCAAAGGGGTATTATCTGCACATATGGGTGTTCTTGTGCATATGCCCTCTCTTCTTATCAGCTGGATGCTTCACTCTCCACTCTAGTCCTCTGTGGCTATGTCACTGACTCTGGGCCCAAGAGTCACCAGGTCTTGCTACACTGCTGGTCAACCAGGTCTCCACCCGGGTTCACAGGAGTCTATTAAACATTGTAGGGCTTAGCTCGCCACTTCATTGTTGTTTTTCCGTCACTTCCCCTTATCGGTGATGAGCATGCTCACCAATCAGACCGTGTTTTCCTGTTGACATATTATGGACTTTTAAAACATTTTTTAGCTTATATTTAAATTTTTGCCTCTTGATGCCCATAAAAGCTCCTCACGTCTGCTTTTGCCTAAATTTCTGCTTCATCATGTATTCAGTTTTTTTTTTCTTTACCCGAATCTTCTCGCTTTAAGACTTCCTTACCTTCATTGCATGTTTTCAATTCTTGAAAAATAATTTTATGTATATGCCTTTAAATTTTTGTGCTTTCTGTATGTTTTGCATATTTGTTTTAATTACTTTCTTCATTGCTTCCAACATGGCAAAGTTCATCATTTTTGTTTATTATAGCAAATAAAATTATATCAAGTAAAGGTGAAAGGAATAGTTAAGGGAGCTTGCTAAGTTTGGTTTCAATAAGGACGCTATAAGAAGCACGCTGCTCATAATTAAAGAAAATTCAGCTTTGAAAATGTCCAAGAATTAATTAAATAGCCTCTTGACAAACGTTGTAGAGGAAATTTAAGTAATCAGCTTAAGACTTGAATTGTTCTTGTTAAATATTGTTGAGTCGGTTCTACCTCATAGCCACACTGTATAGGGTTTCTGAGACTGTAAATCTTTGGGGGAGCAGAAAGCCTTATCTAACTCCCATAGAGTTGCTAGTGGGCTCACTCTGGCCACCCTGTAATTCACAGTCCAGTGCTTATCCTACAGAGCCACAATGCTTCCCACGTTTTGAACTAGTTAAACTTTTAAATATTAATAATTCTTTGTCACCAATGAGCTTATTGAACAGTGTTCTTAATTAAGTTGCTTAATTTTGCAAAGCTTTCTTGCTTGCCTTGGATTTTCAGAGGATCATATGATAGATGTGAAAGTACTTTGAGGTAATTTAAAGCACTCTATAAATATTTAAGTAGTAGTATAATTTCTGTTGTATTATCAGAGGAGTAGCAAAATAAATTGTTTTATCACTTACATAATTTCTTAACATTAGAAGGTTGATTTGGAAGCTGTGTTAGTCAGTTCTAGAGTAAGATCCAGAAGGAAGATTTAATGGCCAGTTCCAATGTAAGAAAAGGCTATCCTTAGAAAAAAGCATATTTTTCTCGACATCTTAATTAATTAAATTATTTAAATGCTTTATGGTATATTTCAATTTGGGGAATATTTTGCTTCTAAGTTAATAAAGAGTGTGCACATCTGGGAGAAACTAAAATCTTTTTCTCCTTTTTAATTATTAGGCAAGGCCATGTAAATCTTCCTCCACTTGAATTCAAACCAGCGTTAATGTTGGAAACCTTTAGCATCAGTGCTGTTGTAATGGAAAAATCAGTGTGTACTCCTCAGAACTCCACCAGCGCCCTCTCTTTTCATGATCTCAACAAGCGTTATTACAATACCTTCCACTGTAACTTTACTATTTCCTGTCAGTCAATAAGCCAGCACGTAGATATGGCATTGGTTCGTCTTATTCATCAATTTAGTACAATGATAGATGACATCAAAGCAACTCAGACGGACATTAAACTAAGCAGATATACAGCTGGATCAGCTTCCCCAACACCTACCTTCAAAACCAGAAAGCACCGTGATTTTCGCTCCTCTGACTTCAGTCGCAGTTCTAGAGGAAGTCTTAATGGTGGCAATAGAGTAAATAATGCAAAAAATAAAAGGACTAACAATGAGAACAACAAAAAGGAATCACGAAACAAAAATTCATTAGGAAGGTCTGAAAGAAGAACTTCAAAAGTGTCTAGGAAAGGTTCAAAGGATGTGGCAGATCACATGACGATTCATATGGATGACTCCGATTCAATTACTGTGTCAGAGCAAAGTGAGCCTTCAGCTGAGTGCTGGCAGAACATGTATAAATTGCTTAACTTCTACTCGCTTATCTCAGATCCAACAGGGATATTGGAAAAATCTTCAGAAACATTTGGGCCAGCAGGTAAGAGGCATGTTCATGTTTTTAAAATTTCTATTTAGAATCGTAATACTTATAAAAGACTGTTCATGTTTTCCTAATGTTACAAGTGGATAATTGGAAATATACAAATATTGGCAATCACCAAGTGGAGAAAATAGTAATGGCATTCAGATATTCTGCCATGCCATCTCCCATTCTGCCTTACCTTTATACATTACTTCAAGAATTCAGACAAACTGGATCTCAAATACCTGACTGTACAGTTTTCTCTCAGTGAAACTCTGGAAAAATGTTGAAAAAAATTTAAAATCATTTTGGTGGTAATGAAGAGAAAGTGAGATAGTTGTGAATGTGTAGAAAAGAAAAGTAACCTGATGTTTAGAATATTCTTCCCTTTCACGATTTTCATATCTAAACCTGTATGTTTTTATTAAAAAGGAGTTCGGAGTCCTACAGAACCAGCATGTAAAGTTGTTTTTGAGAATGAACAAGACAACAACAGTGTGACTAAGACACAGAGGAAACGTAGCTTAGTCACTTCTGAACCTCAGCACGTTACACTAATAGTGTTTGGGATTGGCATGGTGAATCGCACACACCTGGAGGCAGACATTGGTGGGCTAACAATGGAATCAGAGCTGAAGAGAATCCATGGCAGCTTTACCCTTAAGGAAAAAATGAAAGGTATGATAAATCTAATACTGTAGTACTAGCTCATGTCTTTGAAATTCATACTTCAGCAGGTTTTCTTCAGAAAGTGATACTTTTCAAATTTCAGATAGACCTGAATATAATTTAAGATAAAAAAAATTATGATATTTCATGAACATTTTCAAGTACATAAAGATCTAGGTTATGTACCTGATGTCCAGTGGCACTTAGGCTTCTAACTCTCTTATAAGATGGGCTCCTGGTGTGGTGCTGTAGGATCAGCACTGGACTGCGAACCACATGATCAGCAATTCAAACCCACCAGCTGCTTCTCAGAAACCCTGAACAGTGTCACTATGAGTTGGAACCAATTCGATGGCACTTTACAGGCAAAATAAGATGCAGGGAGACCTGATGGCACAGTTCTTAAGTGCTCTGTGGGTAATCAAACCTTTCTACTCCTTAGTAGAAAGATGTGACCATCTGCTTCGGTCATAGGAAACCCTATTAGTTGAAAGTTTTTTTTAGTGAAATGTTTCTGATAAAAAATTCACCAAAATAATAAAATGTATAAGATACTTGCTTTTCTTTATTGTTGTCATAGATATCTTATAACCTAGTATCACTTTAGTATATGTCTAAAAGGAAGTCTTATTTTGTGGATATAAAATGTCATTGGTTAACCAAATTATATTTATCTTGAATATGATCATGGCATTTCATCAGATATAAAATACCATCAGTTTAAAGATGTGTAATTATTTTTGCATCCCAGTTTCAGAAAAGTGAAATAAAAATAAGTTCCTGTTAGAATCAGTGGAAACTGTTCTTGCATTTTGAGTTAGGCTTGTGTTTTGAACCTACTAAAGAAGATTTTAGAAACTAAACTTTAATATAGTGTCTTCTCCTGTATTTGAAAAGAATCCTACAGGTTGTATTTCATGAGAAAATTGCCATTTGTCTTTTTGTTAATTTTATTGTTGCCAACTACATAATGTTTAAACAAAAGTTGTTTTAAACCTACTCTTTATTATATACACTTATTCTTTACTCTGAACATTTATTTTCTCAAAAAGTAATTTAACATTAAAAATAGATTATAACATTATAGAAATTCTTCAAGATATTAGATGCATTATAAATTATTTTTTAAAAATGCAAACATATCTTTAACTTTACTTACAAATATAGGCAAAAGACATAAAGTTACATAAATTCAGATAACTAATTTGACCTAAAAATTTGTTCAACCTCACTGGTTAAGATAATCTTTAAAAGTTAACAGTTTCTTCATATGTTGACTAAACAAAAATTGTTGTTAAGTGCCATCAAGTCAGTTCTGACTCATAACAACCCTGCATAGGGTTTTCAAGGAGCAGCTGGTGAGCTTGAACTGCCAACCTTACGGATAAAACTGATCTTTCATTCCAGCACATTAACCTGCAGTGCAACACCATGACTCCTAACAAAGATAAAGAATGCCCAATTTAGGTGAGGATGAGGAAATTAGACAGTTTAATTTACTTCTAAATTAACATTAATTGATTTAACTTCATGAAGGTTAATTGAATAGGTTTTATTAAAGTAATAAAGTATAAAGAAAACAAAAATCCTCACCACTGGACCAATAACCAATGTTTTTATCAATGGTGAAAAGATTGAAGTTGTCAAAGACTTCATTTTGCTCGGATCAACCATCAACACTCATGGAAGCAGCAGTCAAGAAATCAAACGACATATTGCACTAGGCAAATCTGCTGCACAAGACCTTTTTAAAGTGTTGAAGAGCCAAGATGTCAGTTTGAGAACTAAGGTGCACCTGACACAAGCCATGAATTTTCAATAATCTCATATGTATATGAAAGCTGGACAGTGAATAAGAAAGACTGTAGAAGAATTGATGATGCATTTGAGTTACGGTGTTGGAGGAGAATATTGAAAGTACCATGGACTGCTAAAAGAACAAATAGATCTGTGTTGGATGAAGTACAACTAGAGTGCTCCTTGGAAACCAGGATGACCAGACTTCATCTCTCATACTTTGAACAATTGTCAGGAGGGACCAGTCACTGGAGAAGGATATCGTGTTTGGTAAGGTGGAGGATTAGAGAAAAAGAGGAAGACCCCCAATGAGATGGATTGTCAAGGTGGCAGCATCGATGGGCTTGGGCATAGCAACGATTGTGAGGTTGGCCCAGAACCAGGCAGTGTTCTGTTCTGTTCTGTATAGGGTTGTTATGAGTCAGTACCAACTTAATGGCACCTAACAACAACAACATTAAAGTCTTCGACTCCTGGTGTGGTGCTGTAGGATCAGCACTGACTGCAAACCTCACTCATGCCTGCTTGCTCTCTTTCCCATTTTGCAGAGAGACAAAATGCAGTGGGCCTCCCTCCTGCTGCTGGCTGTGCTCTGCTCCTTCTCTCGGGCCCAGTAAGACCCCCACTGGTGGTTCCCTTACCTCCGCAGCCAGCAGTGCACCTACTAGGATCCCAGTGACCCCCTTACAAGTCCTATGAGCCTTATCCCTATGGGGTGGAGTAAGTTCCAGCCTATGCCTATCTATGGCTCTCCATCCCCACCAGAGCCCCACGACTGCCCCCAGGAGTGTGACTGCCCACCCAACTTCCCCACAGCCATATACTGTGACAACCTCAAACACAAGTACCTGTCCTTTGTTCCCTCCCGCATGAAGTATGTCTACTTCCAAAACAATCAAACCTCAAGGTCAGCAGTTCAAATGCACCACCTAGTCCTAGAAAACCCTATGTAGGATCTCTGAGTCTGAACTGACTTTGCAGCACTTAACAACAACAGTAGTTAAAGTACTGGGAGCACAGTAACTGCACGATAAGCAATGGACTGCCAATTACAAGGTTGGTGGTTTGAGCCCACCATTTGCTCTTCAGGAGAAAGATGAAGTTTTCTACTTACGCAAAGGTTTATTGCCTTGGAAACTCTATACAGTGTCGTTGAATCTTAACTGACTCAATAGCAGTTAACAACAACAAATTAAAAGTTTTGAAAGTACATTGAGTCTTTAATTCAGAAATTACAGTTTTAAACAAACCCGGGAAGAACTCCTGGCGTGGCACTATAGAATAAACACTGCACTGCTAACCACAAGTTTGGCAGTTCAAACCAACTAGCTGCTCTTCAGAAACCCTATAGAGAGTCGCTATGAATCTGAACTGACTCAGTGGCACTTAACAACAACAAACAACACACTCAGAAAAGGAAATAATCAGAATTATGTGAAAAGATGCCTGTATAAAGAAGTAGTCAAGTGTCATTAAGAAATTGTTTAAGTTATCTATACATGCATAGAAATAAAACTACTTAAAGGACATGTTTTTAAAAAGTAGTTCTGAAATTTAACAAATGTTTTTGTAACTTTAAAATTACCTATTATCACTGAATTATTATGAATAAAATACAGTTTTAATACGAAGTGCAATAATCGTATTACCCAATATTCAAATAATTTTTTTCCTTCACATTTAAGATGTTTTACATCAAAAGATGACTGAGACATGTGCTACTGCTCATATTGGTGGGGTTAATATTGTACTACTTGAAGGAATTACACCGAATATACAGTAAGTGTTCATTTGTTTTCAATATTCTCACACTTGTTTGTTATCGTTTTATAGGAAACTTAAGCTCTTTTGATAAATCCATATCTGTTCTGTTATGAGGTTTACTGGTTAGTAGTTTTGTGCCGTGGAGTCGGTTCCTACTCATAGCAACCCTGTGTAGGGTTTCTGAGGCTGCAAATCTTTATGGGAATAGAAAACTTCATTTTTCCCTTTAAAACTTGTTTTATTACCTACCCATCTGAAAACAAAAACAAAAATAATAAAAAATATGATTCCCAGTACATTGCAAGATTATCTAACAAGAAAAATGATTACAGCACAAATTTCAATTCAACATGGAAAATGCAAAAATGTGTTTAGTTCTAGTAATTAAAATACAATTATAGGAATAGAATATAGACTCAATTTTGTAATAATAAATAACTACTCATAGTCACACTGTTTGAAACCTTTCTCTTGCTGTTTTAACAATGAAAGAATTTAGTGAAAGGATCTGTGAAATATGAAATCCTCCTTATAGGTAGGCAAGGCTTTTATAGTGATTTAACAACAACAAAAAACAACTGAAATTAAATCAATCCAACTCATAGTGATCCTTTGTGTGTCGAGTAGAATTGTGCTCCGTAGGATTTTTAATAGCTGATCTGTTTTCCAACTCATAGTGATCCTTTGTGTGTCGAGTAGAATTGTGTTCCGTAGAATTTTTAATAGTTGATTTGTTTTTCAAAAACAGACCATCAGGCTTTTCTTTTGTGTGGCTTCGGACCACCAGCCCTTTGGTTACCAGCCAAGTGTGTTAGATGTTTACACCACCCAGGGCTCCATAGTGAGTTTGCTATGTTGTGAGTCAGTCCCAACTCATGGTAACCCAATTGTGCAGGGTAGAACTACTCCACAAAGCTGTGATCTTTCAAAAAGAGGTCAGCAGGCCTGTCTTCCAAGATACCTTTGGATGGGTGTAAACCACCACCCTTTGTACTATATATACAGGATTTTGCTATTCAGGTAATTAATCTGTAATTAATACATTTAACTACTTACTTTTGTCATTTGGATGTATATGCCTTGATTAGGAGCTTCCTTTCACTAGACCACATTTATGTTGTAAACTTAAAAATGTGTTATAACAAATTAGGTTAGATTTTAAGTATTTGCTCTTTCTTAATATTGTAAGTCTTGTACTACTATTATTCTATAATATCTATCATGCTTAATACCCAAGTGAATAAAGGTTAGACTCAACACTATAAAAATTAAACCTGAGAGGGCCTCAAAAGCCTGGTGGAAAAATGGAATTCAAAGATTATGGAATTTTCCCATGAACATTCCCCCTACACACATTATTCATAGATTGACTGAGTGAGTTAACAACTCTAGTCACTATTTTAAAAATCTGAATATTATGATAGCTGTCTTAGGGATTGTTTTATGAAATGGAAATTTATTAACAGGCTGTAGCTCTCTGCAATTAATTTTAGCTAGAGTCAGTACCCACAGAACCCAGGAGTCTCAAAACTTCCTGGAGAGCATCTCAGGTTTAAGCTATGCTGAAGTTTATTGGACCTGTATCTAGAACCAAAGTGAGTATGCTTCATGACTCTCCATGGTCTAGTTCAAAATTCTTTAGCAGTTGTTTCCTTGACCAGGAAATTCCAGTGGGTATAAGAGACAAGATCTTTCTCTCTTCATTCCACAAGCGTGAGGAGATACTATTACATAATAATTATACTCTTACAATGTGCCTGCGTAGTATCTTCCCATTTATTATTTTATTTAACCCTCACAATATTGTCAACTGGGCTGGTTTTATCCCCATTTTACAGAACGTAAGTTGAGATTTAGAAAATCAAAGTAGTTGAATAAAATACTTAAAACCCTAGTCAGTAAGAAGTGGTGTCAAAATTTGCACGTTTACCCATCCCTCTTCACCAGGAGGCTTCTGTAGAAAGTTATCACAGACCTTGGGTTCCGTAAGTTCTTCAGTAACTAAACTTGAAGTGCCATGGTTACTTTAACCTATTGAATGTTATTAAGTGCCATCCAGTCGGTTCCTACTCAGCAACTGCGTGTAGGGTTTCCAAGGAGTGGCTGTTGGATTTGAACTTCAGATCTTATAGTTAGCAATCCAGTACCTATTCACATAGTAAAACAAAATTCTTACATGTCTCAACTGTTTTTTTAATTCTATAAATGATCATTTCAGAGCATTAAGAGATCTCTTATTTCCATTATTCTGTATCTTTTAAGGCCTTTAAACTTGTAATGGTCTTTAAACTTGTAAAACAGAACATTTAAAAAAGTATAGGTTGTCACTGGAATTTTTAATTTTTTTTTTTTTTTTTTAATAAACCCAGTCAATGATTCCTTTACTGTTTTATTTTAAAGGTTAGAGATAGTGATTCTCTACATGCCAAACTCTATTAGTATTCAGATTTCCTGAATTTCTCTTTTGGCATTTCATTTTCAACTTCAATTGAAAATGAATGAAATGCAGTTTAAAAGGTACCTTAAGAAAAACATTTTTAAATAAGAAATTAGAAAAACTTTCCAGGTGATTGATTGCCAGTGACTAATTTTTGTATGAATGTTTATTTGCTTCCTTTTTGCTTCATCTGTAGACTGGAGGATTTTCCTACATCTCCTACAAGTACAGCCAAACAAGAGTTTCTGTATGTCATATTATTCTTTTTCATAGATTTGTGATTAACATAGTAATGAGTACTTTAAAAATGAATATTTTATTTGCATGGTTGTGAATATATATACACATGTATATATGCATATATATATATATATAACTATATACATATAGTTAGCTATTATTTTCTGGCTTTAATATAGTCCCTGTTATATATTAAAACTTACTTGTATTGAAGAAAGACACACAGGTAAGTACTACTAGTTTTGTTAATCTATTATTTTATAGTTGAAAAAAAGTAATGCCTTCTAGTTGTGTGTTGTTTGTGCTTTTTCAGTGCTTTTTTAGACATGCTACTGTTAAATTTTCTATTATCACAAATTTTTATTAGATTGACCTGATAATAGTGTAGTGGTGGTTACATGCTTCTGAGTTGGTTCTTACCCATAGTGATCTTTTTATCACTGAGTTATCTGGATGTGTAACAAACAAATATATTGATACCACAGGACTTTCTTTAGAGAGGGTACTTTTTGTTTTTTAATAAGTTTTTATTGTGAACTGAGTGATAGTTCACATGTGAGAACATTGGCTTTACACCATTGTTTTATTGCAATGATTAAAATCTCCATGCATAATCATTTAACAGTATTTGCTTCCATTCACTGTTGTTTTGGGGGGTTTTTTTGGAGGGGGAAGGTACACAGAAACACTCAGGCATATATAATAATTTGAACAACCAAAGGGCACATTCTGCAAGCCTGCCTTCTGGCCACCAGTAACCAATGAGAGGGTACTTTTTAATGGTTCAACAATTATTTACTAGGTTGCACATTATGTGAAGGACATTGTGTTAGGCTCCAGGGATGCAGCAGTAAGAAAATGAGAGCTGATCACTGTAGTGATCACTAATAGGCTCCTGTAGCCCCTTTTAAAAATCCTAGTTACAAGAGTTAAACATCGATGGTGCAATTGCCATGTGGAAAAGGCAGTTTCGATGATTTAAAAGTTGACAGGATAACGTGACAACAACATCCCCACTCACATTGCAGAGATTTGCTTGCAAAATTGAAATGAAGCAGGCAGTTTAAACCAGAGGCACAAATTAGTGTACTTCCTCTTCGTGTCTATAAATTTGGGGGCCTTCATTCTCAAATAGGTGCAGAGGTATAGAAATAGAGATAGAGATAATGAGGCCTCAAAGTAAGTCCTTAAATCATTCATTGAACCTGCATGGACAGGGCTGGCTGACCTACTTCTAAGACTCTGCTACATGAATTCAGGAAGTAAAGGATGGTGGGAGAAGGCCTAGCCTGATTAGGCACTGTGATCACTGTGGTCACTGAGGCTCACAGTAGATATAGGAGACCCTTGCCAAGTTCTTGAATTCTCTAACCAGATTTCTTTGTGTGGAGGTATGGAAAAAAAAGGTAGAGATACTAAGGCCTCAAAGCAAGTCCTCAAAGCATTTATTAAACCTGCATGGACAGGGCTGTCTGGTTCACACATGGACAGGGTTGGCTGGTCTACTCGCTGTGGACTTTTCACCATATATCAGGCATATTTTATATGTTACATGTTTTTATAGTCTTTAGAGATGTTTTTGGGACTACTTATATACCTCATATAGGTCATACTACATGCTGTATGGAGTCCTGGTGTGGCACTGTAGGCTAATGCCTCAGACAGCAAAGTAGTTTGAACTGCAAGGTCAGTGGTTTAAGCTTACCAGCAGCTCCTTAGAAACCCTATACAGGGTTGCTATGGGTTGGATTTGACTTCACAGCACTTAACAACAACAAAAACATGTTGTATGACCTATGTAAAGTGATAACTCTCTTTGATAATTATAATAAAATTATGAATTGATAACTCATGTTGGCAGCTGTTTAACTCCTCAGCCAGGGTCTCCTTACATATTTTCAATGTACTTTTTGATGAGTTAATCAAAAGCTTATAGCGTTAATCCTGTACAGTTTCTGATTTAATGCGGTCAGTGTAGTATTACCATATTGTCCAACTCCAATTATCATTTACATTGTAGTGGTGGGTGTCATTTACAGAGATTATAATGAGGCCATCTGGAGTTAGGCAACAGAGACCACCTGAAGTTCCTAACATCAAAATTTCTACTGGCATTATCACAGTAGATCCTACAATAGAGGAACAGTTAGCCCTATTCTTACTTTTGGTACATAATTAAAAATTCAGTGTTGTGTATGTGCTTGTAAAACTAATAATACCAGCTAGTAATTAGGCAAACAGACTTTTACAGATTATAAAAATAAAATCACGATTTACATAAGATGTTTCTTGATTGTCATAAAAGGACAGATTGTGTTGTAAATGTGTAATTAGTTTCATTCAGTAGATGGATACACTTCACAAGTAGTAAGTGTTTGGCATTCAGCACCATCTAGTGTGTTCTGACTCATGTTAAAATTGAAAATAGAAATATAATTGGTGACAGACAATGGTTTTATTTATTATATTAAATTGTTTTTGCTGTTAAGTGCCATCAAATCAGTTCTAACTCATAGTGACCCTGTATAGGATTTCCAAGGAATGACTAGTGAGCTTGGACAGCCAACCTTGCAGTTCAAACTGATCTTGCTGTCCAGCGTATTAACCTGCAGCACCATACCAGGTCTCGATTATATTAGATATGTTTCAAAATTCATCATTTCAGAACCTACCCTCATACTGAATAGACTAATTCTGTAGAATACTTTTTTTTTTTTCAGTCAGCAGTATTTTCTGAGAAGTAGTTGACTTTGTGGACGAAAGCAGTGTAATCTAGGAATCCTTTTTGAATGATTTATAATGCCTGGATTTCATTGTCTATTAATCATTAATACCTCTAGTAGAATCACTACTATAGTTTTTAGGGTTTACATAATGTAGAAGTTAAATGTGATAAATTGATTCTTTATATCCTTGAAACTATAATCGTTGAATCTTTTCAACCTGAGCAAAGAACTGACCTATAGTTAACAGAAATTTGTATGTTATGTGTTCTACTTAATCTATTTATTGTCAAGAACCCTTTGTCCATTTGAAAACTAACATTTATAATGTTGTGTTGTTAAGTGCTGTCGAAACAGTTCCAACACATAGCAACCCTGTATAGGGTTTCTGAGGAGTGGTTGGTGAGCTTGAACCACCAACCTTGTGGTTCAAACTGACTTTGCAGTCCAGCTCATTAACCCACAGCACCACACCAGGACTCCAACATTTATGTTAGAAGTTAACTTTATTATCTGATCCTTGCGTGGTACAATTCATTGATGTGGATCTTTTCTTTGTATATCAAGGACTGTTTCATATAAACTACAACAACATACTATCTGTGGAATTTCACAGTTGTGTGGGAGTCATTCTTCTGCTTTATTAATTTATAATCACAGTAACAACCACATCCCAGGCACTGTTCTAGACACTGGAAAGAGAAAGAGTAGGAAATCAAGAAAGACAATATATCTGCTTTTAGAAAATCCGTACCAGCAAAGGTTACTAATCTATAACCACAAATAGTAACCATACTCAATATGAATTGGACTTCTATCATTTCTTTGTTATCATTTGAAAGCAAAATAAGACACAAACAAAAACAAAATGCCACATGTCATCTTTCCTGTCACTTGTTTTTAACATGTTGGGTAATTTTTTTACTTAAAGAAATGCAGTGAATATTTTTTTCTTTCCATATTCAGTGTCTTTGACTTCTTTAGAAGTTAGGTTGTTGTTGAGTAGATTTCAATTTATAGCAAATATGTATTACTCCTGGTGTGGTACTGTACGATCAGCACTGGACTGCGAACCACAGGTCTGTGGTTCAAAGGTATGTATGTATGTAGTTTGCAAATATTTGTGTCTTTACTTACATACATGTAAGCACACACTTATTTTCTTCTATAACCTCTTTCTATTAAAAAATAGAATGCTATTCAGTACAGACCATGTAAAATAAATGTATTTCGTTGTTTTTGAAAACATTTTTTAAATATATAATTTGAAAGCATGAAAAATTTTAAGTGGTTCACTTCTTTGAAACAGCTAAAAATATTTCTCTTACAAAGTAATTTTTCAAAATTTATCTTTGTTTGGGTTTATTTTAATGGTCCTTCTTTTGTATTGATAGAACTGTAGTGAAATGTAGTATTGCCAAGTCCCAAGCCCTCTACAGTGCTCAGAGAGGGCTGAAGACAAACAATGCAGCCGTTTTCAAAGTAGGAGCTATCAGCATCAACATTCCTCAGCATCCTGCCACGTTACATAGCATGATGGTTCGAAGTTCTCACCAACTATCTAAACAGATCTCAGACCTCATTAGACAACCTTCTACAGCGTAAGTTTATTTCTTAAGGTTCTGTAATTCTATATAACACCTCAGGGTAACCTTTATTATGTTAACAGAATTTTGGAGGTAACTGAGGAATTGATTCTAAGTGTTGACTGTTAAACAAATTTAATTCAAGTAGAGAGTGGCCAAGATAAGTCATGGGAGAGTCATACTGAATATCTTTATGTCAAAATGCAGCTTTCAGTGTTCAATACCATATAAAGTTTAAGAGTTCCTAGAGATTTTGCTGGCATCATAAGAGGTAGACAAATTCCTTGTTTACTTTGAATTCATTGAAATTTGTTTGTGTACAGGGTTAAAAAACTGAACACTGGCCATTTCTGTAGTATACAAGGCTCTGGTAGCGTAGTGGTTACGAATCGGGCTGCGAACCATATGGTCAGCAGTTCGAAACTTCCAGCTGCTCCGCGGGAGAAAGATGAGACTTTCTACTCCCGTAAGGATTTACACCCTCGGAAACCCTGTACAAGGTCGCTATGGGTCGGAACCGACTCGAAGGCACTTAACAACAACAACAACTATATGAAATTATTGTGCATGGTTCAAGGCAGGATTTGTACATGCCACATGTTAGGGGCTAGTGACTCACACCTTTGCATAATAACTTTATCAGAAGCCCTTGTTCATGGTTGGGATTACTGAACTTTATTTCTCATCTCCAAAAATTCTCACTAGTGATTAACTAGTGACAATATAAATAAAAAGGTTAAATTGTTGCTTTTTGCTTTGTTTTCTTTATCCCATCCTATAAAGTAGAAAACATTTGTAAGTCTTGATAGTGTCCTAAAGCAGTGGTTATTATAGTTGTTCTCTATAGATCTTTAATTGTTGGTCAATATTAGTTCATGTCTGAAGTTGAAAACATATGAAGTATAAAATTACATGCTTCTCCAGTGAATGGAATATGGAATCCTGAATGTTCATATGCACCCTAGTTTTAAAATATCCTAAGGACTTTTAAAAATTATAATGTATTGGCAGACTTTGGAACCATACTGACTAGATTCAAATCCTGCGTTCACCACTTGATAGCTATGCTTCTTCATTTTCAAAATGGAGAATAATACCTACTCAAAGGGTTTTGTGTGAGGTAAATATTCATTTATTCAAACAAAATTAAGTCATACAAACCACTAAAATCAGAATATGGTATATGGTAAGTACTCAAATAATAATTGTTGTTGATGGTGTCATTATTACTACTCATAATAGCGTCAACAGTAGTAATAAGTATTATTTGTCCTGTGTACTATGAAAAGTAGTTTGCATAATGGTTAAGTAATGGGATTTGGAATCAGACAAGCTTGAGTGTAAATTTCGGTTTTGCATTAATTATATAAACGGCCTTGGCAATATAACATTCCATGAGTTCATATATTGTTCTTGTTTACTTTTTTTTTTTTAAGTTTTTATTGTGAACTGAGTGAAAGTTTACAGGGCTAATCATCAGTTTTACATTCAACAAATCATATACTTTGTTTCGTTACAATGATTGTAATCCCCTCCATGTACCATCAGTTAACAGTATTTCTTTCTATTTATTTTAGCTCTTTTTTTTTTTTTTCAAACACTCAGGCATATATAATAATTTACAACACCAAAGGGCATATTCTGCAAGTCTGCCTCCTGGCCGCCAGCTCTCAGTCCCTCTCTTTCCATGAATCTAGAATCCTCAGCTACTCCCTCTCTTCATGCCCCATCTCTGCCTCCATCTCTGATGTCGCTGCTTTTCTGGATAAGGTCCTGCGTTCTCTTGTGCTCTTCTCCCTTGATGGTCCTAGGGTCCTATTTCTGGTCTGTAAGATTAACTACTCCCCAGTTTTTGTTACAAAACTTCTATCCTTACAGTTGTGACTAGAGTGACAGGTGATACATCTTCAAAGAAAGATCATCAGAAACAACCCAAAACAAAAATGGCAGAGTGATTGGCTATTACAAAAATAAGCAAGTTGTTTCCTGGGAAACCATCAAGGCAAACAATCAAGTCCATTTAGGACAAACCCCCCCTCTAAGACTGAAACTCAAAGGGAACACATGAGTAGGCATGCAAGCATGCTGGCAACCACATTGGTCTACTGGTGAGTGGAAAGGGGTGAAAGGCAGCAATGAAGAAATAGACTGAGTTCAACCACGTTCCCTAGACTCCCATTGACCTGGAGATGAGAGAGAGAAGAGGAAGGGTAGGTTAGTTCAAAGTGTGATAGGACCTGGGGACACCTGAGCCTATGGACAAGGACATAGCCATAGAGGGCTAGAACTGAGAGTGAAGCATCCATCTGATAGGAAGTAAGGGGAGGCGCACAATAACACTCAAAATTGCAGATAGTGCCCATTTGACCTAGCCTCGATGGCTTGATCATCAGAACTCAACTAGAAGAAGATAAAAAAATAAAACAATTTTTGATACAGGAAACGAGGGTAAGTTGCTACAATTTGATTAACTTGACATATTCATGGAAGTAGTAGCACAAAATACCAACAGAGAGGGAAGGGGTCTTCACATCCAGTATTCCCCTCTACTTACAGGGTAGATAGGACGGGCAACTTAGACTTTGGCTCCCTAAAATGAGGGAGTGATAAAGGTACGAAGTAACTGGCTTACAAGGTTTCAAGAGGGAGTTAAGTTTCAGAGTGTGTAGGGGAAGATAGAGTCCCCACTGAATAGTTTTCAACTTATCTATATGGGTCTGGTAAAAAGAAATGGGAATAAAATTTTTATGATTCAATAGTAAGTAAGTGTTATCATGACTAATTGCTACTGTCTTGTTTACTTTAATGGATTGTGATTGTTTAATGACTCTTATGTTGTCATTAAGTTCTGTGGCATCAGTTCTGACTCATAGGGACCCTTTATAGGGTTTCTGAGGAGCGGCTAATGAGTTTGAATTGCCAACCATGCCGTTTACACCGACCTTGTGGTCCATTGCATTATCTGGAAGCACCACATCAGGACTTTAAGGAGGTCTAATTGTTTGGCTCTAAGGAGCTGTGGTAGCCTAGTGGTTATGAATTGGGCTGCGAACTGCAAGGTCAGCAGTTCAAAACTACCAGCTGTTCTGCAGGAGAAAGATGAGGCTTTCTGCTCCCATAAAGATTTACAGCCTCAGAAACACTGTATAGGGTCACTATGAGTCGGAACCGACTCCACGGCACATAACAATAACAAATTGTTTGGCTCTATGGGTTGGAACCAACTCAATGGCACTTCACAACAACAACAACAATTATTTGGCATCCTGGTGTGGCGCTATGGGCTAATGTGTCAGACTGCAAAGTCGTTTTAACTGCAAGGTCAGTGGTTCAAGCTCACAAGCTGCTCCTTGGAAACCCTATGCAGGACCGCTATGGGTCAGAATCGACTCGGCAGCACTTAACAACAATTGTCCTATTATTGGAAAGAAAACATCTCTTTACAGTATATTTTTGCAGTTTTTTCACTGAGAGTTCCAATAACTACCTAATTTGGAAACTGTTCTAATTGTGTTTCTTTTTATTTTATGTTTTAATTTAAAGCCCACAACCTGTAAAAGAAGATATTGCAACACCCTTACCTTCTGAAAAAACCCCAACAAGTGTTAATCAAACTCCAATTGAAACTAATGAATTTCCACAACTCCCTGAAGGCTTAGAAAAGAAGCCTATTGTTCTTAAGTTCAGCGCCATGTTAGATGGTATAGCCATTGGAGCAGCACTTTTACCATCTCTGAAAGCGGAATACAAGATGGGAAGAATGCGAAGTCATGGAATGACAGGTAACATTGAGTTTTGAATTCAGTCTCTTAAATTTATGATCTGTTTGAGAAATTAGTCACTTTTGATGAAAAGGTAAATTTTATTTTTAGATATTATATGAAAATGTAAATAATTTTGATTACAACATAATTAACTTTCATGTTCGCAAGTTAATTCAAAATTATGAATGTTGTTGTTGTTGTTGAGTGCTGTTGAGTCAATTCCAACCCATAGCAACCCTATATAGGGTTTCCGAGGAGCAGCTGGTGAGCTTGAACTGCCAACCTTGCAGTTTCAAACAGCTTTGCAGCCTGGCTCATTAACCCACAGTGCCACACCAGGACTCCAAAATTATGAATACATCTCCTAAATGGCCAGAATGGACCCTGCTTTCGTTTACACCCTTTAAAATCATTCATGAGGCCATTTTTCGGTTTTAAACTAATTTGAACAGTGAACTAATCTCTCCATCTTCAGAGCTAGGGTCTTATATCACGAATGACTTGGTTTGTTTTCACATTGACTGCACTTAAATCAGAGGTAATTTGACTCCTTATAAAAGCTTCTTCTATAAGGTTTGTTGGTCCTTATTTTGTTTGCTTCTTAAGGACCATTTAGTTGGTTTCCAGCTCATGTTGTTGTTATGTGCGGTTGAATTGGTTCCAACTCACAGTGACCCTGTAGAGGGTTTCCAGGGAGTGATTGGTGAGCTTGAACTGCTGACCTTACAGTTCACACCAACCTTACAGGCCAGCACATTAACCACAGCACTGCATCGGAACTCTACTCTAGCTCATAGTGACCCTTAAACATCATATCCTAAACTTGTTTTATTTTTTATTATGAAATATGTATACAAAAGGATATAAATATTACATGCACACATGTTACACATAAAAAAATGCAGTCCCACTGCCAAAGAGCAATTTCTGACTTACAGTGATGCCAAATAGGGTTTCCAAGACTGTAAATCTTTGTGGGAGCAGACAGCCTCATCTTTCTCCCATGGAGTGTCTGGTGAGTTTGAACCACTGACCTTGTGGTTAGCAGGCCCGAGTTTATTTAAATGTCTGTGCTACTAGAGCTCCCGATACAGCTAGATTGTAGGGTAAATGCATCTCCAGTTTTACTAGAAATGCAAAGCTAGTATTCAAAGTGCTTGCACCAGTTAACTTTTTTTTTTGGGGGGGGGGATTTTTATACATTTTATATCAGGGTCACTTTGGCAAAAAACTCATTTCCACATCAGATTCAGTATGCTAAGCAGTACTGTACCATGTGCTATACCATCCAGGATGAGGATTTTCTAATAAACTTTTTCTGTTACTAAAACTGCTTCCTATCATATCAATCAGCGATCTGCTTCAAGCAGAGAGGAGGGTAGGTGCCCATGAGTTTCTTGGGGGGAATCAACTTGTCCCCCCTTTGCATCTAGTCCCCAAAGAAAGTATTCATGAACAACAAGCAAGCTGCCCTGTCCCTGTGAGGCCCTTATAAAGGAACGGTACCCTAACCCGTAGGGACTTTTCAATGAGCCAGAGGCACCTCAGCCTGTCTCCTACCACCAGCGGTAGTAGGCCACAGCACGGTTGGCCTTGGCCATCTTGTACATGTCATGTTTCCTCTTGATCACCAGGCCTTGGTTGTGGAAAGCCTACAGCAGCTCATGTGATAGCTTCTCCAGCATCAGCGTCTGCCAGTGCTTCTTCTCCTGGCACTCAGTGATCATCCACTTCATGATCAGGAAGCGGTGATGCCGGTCGCCTAGGGGCACAGGGACCTGATAGCAGTGACTTCCCTAGAGTATGGGTACCAGCCCAATCACAGGCTCACAGTTTTTCAGAGCTTGGTGGAAAATGGTGTAGGGGTTGCATTCGATGGTTGCCTGTTCCTCTGCAGAAGCAGCATGGTACTTCTCAAACTGCTTCCTCTTCACCGTTTCTAGGGTCTATGTCATGAGGTTCCTGGCCAGCACTTTGTTTCCTCCTTTCATCATCATGTTGGTGAATTTACTGACCACCGGGTCTTCAAACACAGAGCTTGTTTTGGTCATGGAGGCAACCTTGATGAGCTGAATCTTCCTGAGATATCCAGTTCATACTTTTCTTCCTCTGTTGGTTCTGCCACCAACTTGTGGTGATACTCCTTGTGGGTTTGGGGAACCTGGAACTCGGGGCTATAATGGGTCTACCTCACCTGGGTTAGCCCTGAAAGCCATGGGACAGCACCCCGTACACTCAGGGCCAGGCCCAACCACCCTCGCCACACCAGTTAACTCTTGCATCAGATTAAATGAGAGTCTGTTATTCCATAGCCTTGTCAACCTGTATTGTCCGATTTTTAAATTTTTATTTGGTGACTGCAGAATGATACCTCATTGTGGCTTTAATTTTTATTTCCATGATTTTTAATAAATTTGAGCATATTTTGATAAGCACTGGACAGCTAACTGCAAGGTTGGCAGTTCAAACCTACCAGCAGCAATTTGGAAACCCTATACAGGGTCGCTCTGAGTTGCAGCTGACTCAACAACTCTTAAGAACAACAATAGCTTGTAGTTTTTGTTTGCCTGTTTGATTATTGAGTTGTTTACACTTGTTTCATGGAAATTCTTTTTAGAGTCTGGATATTATGTATATAAATGCTACATATTTAATTTACATCGTCACTCAGAGGCCAATCATTTCACTTTTTATTGTTGTGTTTGATGAATAGATATTCTTAATTTTGATGTAACTTACCAGTATTTCCTTATATGATTTTTATTTTTATTTTTGATGTTCTTCTCTTTCCAAGATCATGAAGATAATTATTTTATAGTTATGCTAAAATATTTTGAAGTTTTGCTTTTCATATGTTAAGTGCTTAGTGTATCTGGAATTTATTATTATTTTTAATTGGATGTAGGGTAGTATACATAACCAGGTATGTCAACACTAGTTATTGACAAATTTGTCCTATTTTTCAGTGATACATAATCATAATTACATGATATATAAAGTTGTATTCTACATAGAGATTTATTTCTGAATCTCTATTCTGCTTTGGAACCCTGGTGTTGCTGTAGGATGAGCACTGAACTGCTAACTGCAAGGCTGGCAGTTCAAATCCACCAGCTACTACTTGGAAATTATATACAAAGTTGTTAGCCAGAACCTACTTGGCAGCAACAACCAAATTCTGCTTCATTGGCTTCCTTGCTTCATTATCACATTACCTGATTTTTTCCCCCCCTTTTTTTAGGATTATCTTGGGTTTTTTCTTTTGCATTTCCATGTACATATTAGAATCAGTTTGTTATGGTCCCTGAACATGCCTTTAGGGATTTGTTGAAATTGGAATTTAATTGAATTTCAGAGAATTACTTAGGGAGAATGAAAATGTTATAATATTTATTTTTTTCTATAACTGAATTAATCTGTTTTTCTTGGTTTCTTTTAATATCTTACTATAAAATTAAAATATTTTCTATTTAATTTTTCTTCTGTGTCTTTTGCAAGATTTTCTTTTCTTAGGTATTTGAGTGCCTTGTGTAGTTGTTGCTGTTGCAGCTATTACAAAGTACTATTGTTATAAAATTGCATTTTCTAGATTGTTTACAGACCGTTTGGTGGTAAATAGAAATACACTTAATCTTTTTATGCTTATCCTATATTCAACAACTATATTAATGTATTTCACACAAATAAGTCATGAGTTATGCCAACTGCATCCACCCCCACAAGATATTTTCATAAGCATACTATGCTAATTTTCTTATACAGCAACATGTAAACAATTAACATAGCATGCTTATGAAAATGCCCTGGGGGACAACTTGGCAAAAATATATATACGTGCACATTATCGCTTAAAAATACAATGAACATTTATTAACGTTAATAAATTATACGTTCTTTGGTATCTTCTGTGTAGGTAGCAAATAATTCTTTTGTTTCTTCCTTTCTAACTTAATGCCTTTTAGTTCTTTTTCTTTTCTCATTGTGCTGGTTAGAGCTTCTATTACAATATTTAGAAAAAGGGATGTTACAGTCATTCTTGTATTGTTCCTGTTTTGTAAGAGAATTAATGTTTCACACATGAGTATGATGTTTTTTGTATTCTTTTGCTTCCCTTTATCAGATTAAGAAAAATTACTTCTATATCTAGTGTGCTAAGAGTTTCTATAAAGAATAATTGTCAGATATTATGTTTTGCCTCTGCTGAAATGAATTCTTTTCCCTTTATTTTGTTAACATGATAAATTACATTAATATCTTTAGAAAATTCATAAATATACATATATATGTATGCATTGCTGTTGTTAAGTGCTGTCGAGTCGGTGCTGACTCATAGCGACCTTGTATAGGGTTTCCAAGGAATAGCTGGTGAATTTGAACCATCAGCCTTGCGGTTCAAACCAAGCTGGTAGTCCAGTGCATTGTCATGTAACGCCACATCAGGAATCCTTATGTATATACACATACATATATATAGATGCACACCTATATTATGTTGTATTTGTCACCACCAGGGGCTTTTCTAACATTTGACGAAATCTTTAATAGAGTTGTTTTTTTTTCCTGTCTAAACATCTGTTCCTTCTTATTGCCAGACAGAAACACTCTAAAGTGAGTTTCTAGACTTGAAAGTCAGAGATATTCAGTCTTCAGGTAGTGAAGGCCAGAGCTGATAGTATGTTAGATTCACTTTGGCCATTTTTCAGGGCATCCATGAAATACTGGGGTCAACCAAAGAAGCAAGTCAAACCCATATGGCGATTTAGAGCTAGGAAGCTATAAATAATTAGAGACTGAGTAGCTTATTGTTAAACATCCATATAGGAAGGAATCTACAGTTCTGCAAAATGAAGAAAAGGGACCAAAACAAAGAAAATGACTACTTTGATAAAGAATGACTAAGTAGCTGAGGCCTAAGATAACCTTAGTGTTTCCATTTGATCATGCTAGACTCGTTGGGAGTCACAGCAACAGTGCCAGCTATTCCCCACCCCTTGTACGTTACAAGTGATAGGTTTTGAGTCTCCTGGTTTTGTACTGTGTTAGGCAATCAGGGCATTCGTGACCTCTCTAACCATTCACAGATGCACCAGTTAGTAAGTGACCATTTTCTTTTTATGACTTAGCTCATTAAGAAGTGAAAGCATTGTTGTGCAGTGAGTGAGTGTAATGAATATGATGTAATGAAGTGAGTAAATATAATGAAGAGAACGTGGAATGAGAGATATCATTGCTGATACCAAATGGATCTTGGCTGGAAGCAGAAAGACCAGAAGTGTAACATATATATATATGTTTTATTGACTATGCAAAAGTTTTGACTATGTGGACCATAACTAATTATGGATAACCTTGTGGAGAATGGGAATTCCAGAACACTTAATTGCGCTCCTTCAAAACCTGTGCCAGGCCCAAGAGGTTGTTGTTGTTAACTGTCACCGAGTCGGTTTTGACTCATAATGACCCTGTATAGGGTTTTTTTTTTAATGTTTTTATTGTGGATTGAGTGAAAGTTTACAGGGCACATCATCAGTTTCAAATTCAATAATTCATATAACTTTTTTCATTACATTGATTATAATCCCCTCCACATACCATCAGTTAAAAGTATTTCTCTCTGTCCATTTTAGCTTTTTTTAAAAAAACACACAAACAAAAAAACCCACTCAGGCATATATAATAA
>NW_006408606.1:8668475-8726788 GCF_000296735.1 Chrysochloris asiatica | reverse complement strand
TTCTGCCACAAATTCCCCCAGCTATAAGCCTTCCAACCTTCTAAGTATTCCTTTATATGTGGTTCAGAGTTCTGGGACCATCCCCTGAGCCTGCTTGGTTGGGTATTCTGTTTTTGTTGTTGGCGGAGCTCTTTGCTACATGTCCACCCAATCAGCCGTCTTGTTTGTTCTCCCTGTATAGGGTTTTTGAGGAACAGCTGGTGAATTTGAACCGCTGACCTTGTGATTCGAACAACCTTGTTGTCCAGTGCATTTTGTTCACATTGCCACACCAGGACTTCAGGACCAAGAGGTAGTTATTCAAAAAGAACAAGAGGATACTACCAGGTTTAAAGTCGTAAAGTTGTTTGTTAGGGTTGTATCCTTTCACCATATTTATCCAGTCAATATGCTGAGCAAATCATCTGAGAAGCTGGGCTATCTGAAGAAGAATGTGGCATCATGATTGAAGGAAAACTGATTAGCAGCTATAATACCTAGATACACAATCTCACAACTGGACAACTAGCAATATCATGATAAATGGAGAAAATAGTGAAGTTGTCAAATTCATTTTGCTTGAATCCACTATCAACATCCATGGAAGCAGTGGTCAAGAAATAAAACAACGTATTGCACTAGGCAATTCTGCTTCAAAAGATCTCTTTAAAGTGTTAAAAATGTATATAGGTTCACTTTTAAGACTAAGGTGTCCATTACAAACTGTGACATTTTCAATTGCCTCATATGCATATTAAAGTTGGACAATGCATAAGGAAGACAAAAGAAGAATTTATACCTTTGAATTATGATATTGGCAGAGAATATTTAATATACCATGGACATTCAGAATGCTCCTTAGGTGTGAGGATGGTGAGACTTTGTCTCACATACTTTGGACATGTTACAAGGTGGGCCCTCTCCATGAAGTAGGACTACATTCTTAGTAAAATAGAGAGTCAGCAAAAAAGAGGAATCCCTTAAAGGAGCTGGATTGGCACTGTGTCTGCAACAGTGGACTCAAATGTAGCTATGGTTGGTTGTTGGTTATGTGCCCTGGAGCTGATTCCAACTCATAGCAACCTTGTGTAGGTTTCTGAGGCCGTAAAACTATAGGGGAGCAGAAAGCCTTATCTTTCTTCTGTAGAATCGCTGGTAGTTTTGAACTGTTGACTGTGAGGTTGGCAGATTAGCAGCCTAACTCATAACCACTACGCTACCAGAGAATGGTACAGGATCAAAAAGTGTTTTGTTCTGTTGTACATAGGATCGTTGAGTCAAAACTCACTCAGATCGTTGAGTCAAAACTCACTAAATAGCACTTGACAAGAATAACAAACGAATATGATTTGTAAGAGGTGACCCTTGATTAGTATTTTGAAAAAGGAGAATATTATTTTTGGCTCACTTGTGAGCAGTGTTCTTTTGTTAAATGCCATTGACTTAATTAAGATTTGTAGCAACCCTGTTAGTGTTTCGGAGGAGAGATGGGTGGGTTTGAACCAATGACCTTGTAGATAGCAGCTCAGCACTTATCCTACAGTGCCACAACAGAGGACTAGGATACTTAATTGATGTGTGAGTGTGAGTGAAGAGAATTGGTAATATATAAAAGAGTAGATTGAGCTTGTTAGGTGTACATGCATATATATTGGGCAATACTGTATCTTGATTTTAATAAACCTTATTTTAATAAGACTTCTGATGCTCCTTCATAACCTCGTAGATCCACCAAAAAAAGTTCCACTGCCATAGAGTTGATGCTGACTCATAGCAACACTTCAGGACAGAGTAGAACTGCTTCATAGGATTTCTGAGACTGTCAATCTTTACAGGAGTAGACAGTCTCATTTTTTCTCTCATGAGCAGCTGGTATGTGTGAACCACTGACCTAATGGTTAGCAGCCCAATGTTCAATAAAATACATGATTGGAGAATTACAGGCTAAATAATAGTTGTTGATGTTAGTGCCTTCAAGTTGATTCTGACTCATAGCAACCCTGAGTATGGTTTCCAAAGAGCAGCCTGGTGGGTCTGAATTGCCAACTTTCTGGTAAGCAGTCTAGTGCTTATCCTACAGAACCACACCAGGACAGGTTGTATATTCATAATTGTTTAACAACTATGTGCTAGATTATAGATTTTAGTTGATTTAGACAAACTATCAATTAAAACTTATACTATATCCTTACCTGGTAAATGGTTCCATAAATAAGCACTATTAAGATCAATCCTTCAATAAAACTAGTCAAGTCAAAGCTTGAATTTTGTATTAAATTCTTTCAGTTGGAGAAATCCTGAGTGTGTTCTTCCCTTTTGGTTTTCTAACTCCGGATCTTTGCACATTTCATTTTAATACTTGACCTTTTCTTCTAAAGCTACCCTTTGAAATTTTCTGTTCAGCTCTTCTACTTCCTCATTTCTTCCATTCACTTTAGCATCTCGATCATGGAAAGCAAATTTCAGAGTTTCTTCGACATCCATTTGGTCTTTTGTTTCTTTTTTAAATGATCTTTTGCTTTCTTTCTGTATGATGTTCTTGATGTCATTCCATAGGTCTTATTGTCTTTAGTCAGTAGAGTCTAATGTATCAAATCTGCTCTTGAAATGGTGTCTAAATTCAGATAGGATAGGTTCAAGGTCATATTTTGGCTCTTGTGAACTTGTTTTCATTTTCTTCACCTTCAGACTGAACTTGCACATGAGCAATTCATTGATGGTCTGTTCCACATCTACACCTGACTTTGTTGTGGGTGATATATTGAGTGTTCTATCTCTTCCCAAGGAGCTCTGGTAGCATAGTGGTTTTGAGTCGGGCTGTTAACCTCAAGGTCAGTAGTTCTGTGGGCCAAAGATGAGGCTTTCTGCTCTCGTAAAGATTTACAGCCTCGGAAACCATATACAGGGTCACTATGAGTTGGAACCAACTCCATGGCACACCACCATCACCACCTTTATCTCTTCCACAGATCTAATCAGTTTGATTCCTGTGTATTCCATCTGGTGAGATTCATATGTATAGTCATCTTTGGTGTTGTTTTAAAAAGGTATTTGCAATGAACAAGTCACTGGTCTTGCAAAATTCAGTCATGTGCTCTTCATCCTTATTTCTATCACTGAGAATATATTTTATAAATACTGATCCTTCTTTGTTCCCAACTTGTTTCTACTCTTTTTGAGTTGTATTGCATAAGCAAATGAAGGTCCTAAAAGCTTTATTGAATGCAACAGAAAGCATCAAAAGAAGATGGAAGATATACACAAAATCACTGTACCAAAAAGAAATAGTCAATGTTCAGCCATTTGAAGATATAGCATATGATCAAGAAACTATGGTACTAAAAGAAAAAAGAAAGGTGAAAGTAACAGTGGTACTGAAGGAAGAAATCCAAGCTGTACTAAAGGCATTGGTGAAAAACAAGGCTTCAGGAATTGATAGAATACACATTGAAATCTTATAACAAACAGATGCAGCACTGCAGGTGCTTACTCATCTGTTATCTGGACAATCAATTGGAAGAGATTCATACTTGTGCTCATCCCAAAGAGAGGTGACCCAATGGAAACTGAAATCATCAAATAGTATCACTAATATGACACACAAGTAAAATTTTGCTGAAGATAATGTAAAATTGGCAGCAATAGTACATTGGCAGAGAACTACCAGAAATTCAAACCAGATTCAGAATAGGATGTGGAACTAGGGATGTAATTGCTAAGGTCAGATGGATATTTTTTCTTAAAGAAGAGAATTTCAGAAAGATGTTTACTTGTACTTTGTTGGCTGTGAAAAGTCTTTTGACTGTGTGGATAATGACATTCTATGGATAGTTGTGAAGAATGAGTATTCCACACACGTCATTGTGCTCATGAGGAACCTGTACATAGACTAAGATGCACTGAATGGCTTAAAATCAGGAAAGATGTGTGCCAGGGTTGTATTCTTTTGCATAATTTTTTTGTATGCTGAGCAAGTAATCCATGAAGATGGTTGTGTGAAGAAAAACATGGCATCAGGATTGGAGGAAGACTCATTAGCAACCTGTGATATGCAGATGATACCACCTTGCTTGATGAAAACAAAAAGGACTCAAAATATTTACTGGTTAAGATGAAAGATAACAACCTTCAATATGGGTTGCACCTCCATGTAACATAAACAAAAATCCTGACTACTGGACCAATAAATTACATCATGAAGAATGGAGAAAATATTGAAGTTGTCCAAGACTTCATTTTACTTGAATCCACTATCAAAACTCAGGAAGCAACAGTTAAGAAATCTAATGAAATATTGCATTAGGCAAGTCTGTTACACAAAACTTCTTTAAAGTGTTCAAGAGCAAATACGCCAGTTTGAAGACTAAGGTGCGACTGACCCAAGCCATGGTATGCTCAGTAGCCTCATATTCATTTGAAAGTTGAATAAGGAAGACCGTAGAAGAATTGATGCATTTGAGTTATGGTGTTGGAGAAGTATACTAACAGCACCATGGACTGCCAGAAGAACACAAACAAACCTATGTTGGAAGAAGTACAGCCAGAATGCTGCTTAGAAGCCCGGATGGTGAGACTTCATCTCTCATCCTTCAGACATGTTATCAAGAGGGACCAGTCCTATGAGAACGACATCATGCTAAGTGGAAGGTCAGCAAAAAAGAGGGAGACCCCCAAGGAGATGCACTGGTACAGTGGCTGCAGCAGTGGGCTCAACTGTACCAATTGTGAGGAAGGCACAGGGCCAGACAGTGTTTCATTCTATTCTGCATTAAGTCTGTATGAGCCAGAAATGACTTGATGGCACCTAACAACAACAGCAGTGAATATCAAAGAGACATGTGTTATAAATTTTATACTTTATGTTTATAGTGATTAAAATTTAATTTTATTTGTAATTTGCACTATTATCCAACTTTGAGTTGGGATTGGGAAACAAGTTTTTTTCTTTGTGTACTGTGGAATTGGTAGTTTAAAAAAATATGCGTACACTG
This sequence comes from Chrysochloris asiatica, assembly GCF_000296735.1. Lineage (NCBI taxonomy): Eukaryota > Metazoa > Chordata > Mammalia > Afrosoricida > Chrysochloridae > Chrysochloris > Chrysochloris asiatica. The sequence goes on along the minus strand of NW_006408606.1, from coordinate 8,721,818 downwards.
ATATGGTCTGATGAACTTGACCTATACTTATGGAGCATCAACTCAAAAGAAGGAACAAATCCTCACAGCAAGAAACATTCTCACACACACACACACACACACACACACAGAGTGGACGGAGAAGGGCAGCTTGGACATTGGATACTCAAATTGGGGGGGGGGACTACAAAGGCAAGAAGTGACTGGCTTACAAGCTTTTAAGAGGGAACCTGGTGCTAGGGAGCATGGCAGAAGGCAGAATCTCCAGAAGGTACTATTCAATCTGTCTGGGCGGAGCTGATGAAAGGAGATACAGATGGGTAACTTGTGATACTGTAGTGAATAATGCTTATCAGGACGGATTACGAGGGTTGGAAATGCAAAGGCAGAAGTTTTGTAACAAGAAAGGGAATGATTGATTCTCCAGGATAGGAGCGGAGGCCTCTGGGACCATCAATGGAGAAGAGCTGAGAGCAGGACCCTACCCAGAGAAACAGAGATGCCTGAGATAGAGACAGAGATGATGACGTGGAGTGATGAAGCGACTGGGGACTTTGGACCCAGAGAGGGAAAGGGACTGTGGGCTGAAAACTGGGGAAGGAGGAGGAAGTGTATGGGGCGGGTTTCTGGGATATACCCTTTGGGTAGTTGAGGATGCATGGAGGGGATTGGAACCATGGCAGTGAGATGATATACAATGGAATGAATGTAAAACTAAAGTTCTCTCATGTAAACTATTATATAATTCACAATAAAACATTAAGAAAAATGCTTACACCTCACTTATTGAATATCTTCTCGTGATATTTCATATTCATGACAATAGTAATAATATAGCCAACTATTTTGCATATTAACCAGGAGTCAGGTCTAGTGGCAAAAGCTGCAGAATATCACCTCCCTTGAGGAGAGTCTTCAGGTAGCCTCCAGGAAGCTGAGTTGTGCTGCCCCATGTCCTCCACTTCCTCTTGTTTGCTGCTCTGTCCTGCTGGTGGCATGTTGGTGGGGTGTCACATCCAGTTTCTGCACTCAACTGACCTCCATGTCCAAGGCCTTCAGGTTGATGTTCAGGCAGTACCCAGTCCTTGCCAGCTCACTTGTTGTTCTGGGTTTTGAACTTCTATGTGGCTTGAGGCTCTGCAGCTTAAAATTGCTGTTGTGTGGGAAGGGAGAAAAGAGGCATCAGGTGTATGTTTGGAAGAAATGCTTGCAGAATAAAAAGTGTGTGTGTTGTAATGACATCCTAAAGTGAATTAAACTTCAGACAAAGGGCCTGAAGCCTTTGTCTTGAGGGGGCTGGGTATGTAGCCCAGCTTCCTCACTGAAACCCCAACCCTCAGTGACTTTCTAGGCCCAGAGAGTATAGAGTAAGCTCCAGGATAGTGAAACAGGGCTTGCAGGGATGGAGCCCTGGAGGTAGCTCCAGGAGGGTAGCTCTGACCCAGCACTCGAGGAAGATGAAGTGGTTAAGCCCCTGGGCCCTCCAGTCACACAGCTCAGCTTTCTCCAGGTTGGTCTTCTCCAGCTTTACTTCTCTGCAAAGGAAGAGCCCATAACTAGAGTAGTCAGTGAAGAGCACAGCAGCATATCTTAGCTGTTACCGTTTCTATGATAATATTTTCTATGTTTAAAAAAAAAAAAAAAAGCAAGCTGTCTGAAAACAGAAGAGAGAAGAATCCTCCATTTTCACATAATGATAACGCCTTTGGAACCAGTGGGAGGTTAGATAGATAGATAGATAGATAGATAGATAGATAGATAGATAGATAGATAGATAGATATAGATATAAGAGGAGACTTCAAAAAATTCATGGAAAAGTTCCATTATCTTTTAATTCCAATTTTCCATGAACTCTTTGAAGCCCCCTCATTTATATATATTTTATATATATGGAGCTCTGGTAGCGTAGTGGTTACGAATCAGGCTGTGAACCGCAAGGTCAGCAGTTTGAAACTACCAGCTGTTCCGCAGGAGAAAGATGAGGCGTTCAGCTCCCGTAAAGATTTACAGCCTCGGAAACCCTGTACAGAGTCGATATGAGTCAGAATCGACTCCATGGCACACAGCCGCCACCACCATGTGTATATATATATATATACACTCTTTACTAAATTTATTTTAAAACTCATGGCCATTGAGTCAATTCCAACTTATACCAACCCTTGCAGGATTTCTTAGTCTGTAAATCTTTGTGGGAACAGAAAGCCTCATTTTTGAATGGCCAACATTGCAATTAATAGTCTAGTACTTTTATTACAGTGCCACACCAGGACTTATAGATATGAAATATCTTATAAACAAATTAAAAATATCTTCAGTTTTTTCTAAGTTAGACTGTGAGATATCTATTTTTCTTAGACAACTTTTTGGAACAAATATATTCTGAATAGAATGAGTGAATAAACAAAAGAACAAACTAATTTTCTCTTACTTCTTCCAGGTGCACAGACAAGGTTCACATTTGAGTTGCCAAATCACCGACTGCGTTTTACTTCAAAAGTGTCTGCGACAGATATGTCAACCATACCTCCTTCTGCCAGTCTTAACCTTCCTCCTGTTACTATGTCCGGGAAATACATAATGGAAGAACATGATAGTTATTCAGATCAGGTGTGGAGTATAGATGAACTTCCCTCTAAACAAGGGTACTATTTACAAGGAAATTATCTACGTTGTGTGGCCGAAGTAAGTTTGCTTTTTAATTTTCTTGCCTTTTGTAATTTAGAAGTCTTCGAACTTTGTTGTTGTTATTGTTGTTAAGTGCCTATGAGTCGGTTCCAACTCATAGTGACTCTGTATAGGGTTTTCAAGGTTTTAAATCTTTATAGGAGCAGAAAGCCTCATTTTTCTTTTGAGGAGCAGCTGGTAGGAATGAACTGCTGACCTTGTGGTTGGCAGTCCGATGCTTATCTTACAGATTTGCCTAATGCAATACTTCGTTTGATTTCTTGACTGCTGCTTCCGTGAGTGTTGATAGTTGATCCATGAAGAATGAAGTCCTTGACAATTTCAATCTTAGGGAAAGTAAATATTTTTAACCCTCCTTCAAGATCTCAATTTCAGTTACTGTGTAGATCATTCTTTTTCATTAATTAGTGTTTGGGATAGCTTATGTTTGAAAGAGTTGTGTTTAAATTTAATGTATAGTCAATAATGTTAATCTAAAACTCTGATTTTGTTTGGTAGGTTGGTTCCTTTGAGCATAATCTGACAACTGATCTTCTTAACCACTTGGTATTTGTACAGAAAGTGTTCATGAAGGAAGTTAATGAAGTAATACAAAAAGTTTCTGGTAAGTTGATCTGGTACCTTAAAGAATAGATTGTTGTTGTCAGGTGCCATCGAGTCGGAACCGACTCATAGCAACCCCATGCACAACAGAACGAAACAATGTCCGATCCTGGGCCAACCTCACTACCGCTGCCACACTTGAGTCCATCAATGATGCCACCTGGCTGATCCATCTCGTTAGGGGTCTTCCTCTTTTTCTCTGACCCTCCACCTTACCCAGCATGACATCCTTCTCGAGTGACTGTTTCCTCCGGACAATATGTCCAAAAAAGAATAGATACATGTGCTTATTTTCTTATTTCATATATCAGTTTGTGATGGTCCATATATCTAGTATTATCTTGAGTATTGATCCTATCATTTTGATTTAAATGTTAAGTGACTCTCTAGCAACTGTGCATTAAGTTTTGTTGTTGTTAAGTTGCTAAGTGCTGTCAAGTCAAGAACAACTCATAGCAACTCTGCATAGGGTTTCTGAGGAGAGGCTGGTGTGTTTGAGCCGCCAGTCTTGAAGTTCAAACTGACCTTGCTGTCCATTGCTTATCCTATAACACCACATCAGTACCCATCTATTTTATGTCTTCCCCAATTTTAGATTCTTTGCTTATTATTTTGTTATGTTTAATATACTGATTTGATTCATATACTTCATAAAACTCTATACCTTAACCTCGAAAAAAAAAGTTTTAAGTGTATCTGTTGACGAAAGTAGTCTTATTTGAGATAGTTGGATAACTATTAAGGTTTCTCCATATGGTGACTATATGCTGGCTACATGGTAAGTTTAAATTGCCTAGAGCAACTTTATTATATTTTTGCCATGCCTCAAAAGTAAAATTCATTTGAACTTCTGAAATATCATTCACTGATTTATGTTTCAGCATGAAATATATATTTGATTATAAGTATTTAATTGACCTTATAATTCAAAAAGAATGACTTGATAGCAAAGGACTGGAAGTAAATGTTATAACTGTGATGACTTACTAATCACAGTGAGAAACAGGAAGATCAGATTATGGTGCTAGAGTCCTTCAGTGACTGGACCTGAACCATTATATTCTAACTGTATAGACAACTAGAAATCTTAAATGTCAGTTATGTACTATCTAGCTGGCCACAGGATTTGATGAAGTATAGACATGTCATCACAACCAGAAAACATACCAGAGTACCTGGAATACGTTGAACCCTTGTAGCTTAAGTTTTTCAGTATTCTTAACCCTGTGTTTCTTTCCTATTGACTTTCTCATTTTTCTTGGGTTTTGTTTTCTTTTTTTCCTGGCGGTTTTCATTCATGTTAAATTTAACTTTAAGACATCTTTTATTGCATTTTAAGATTTGTGTTGTAACAATCATTTCTTGCTATGAATATTGTACTGAAGAATTGATTTTTACTATCTTATTTGCCTGTGAAGAATTTATAGGATATCCTGGGTTTTAGAAAGATACAGGCAAACATTTGCAAAGTTAATAGAAAAAAACTTATTTTGGGGTATTATGGAGCTCTGTTGGCTCTGTAGAGTAAATAGCGGACTGCTAGCCACAAGCTCAGTGATTCAAACTTACCTGTGGCTCCAAGGGAGAAAGATGAGGTTATCTGTTACCATAAAGATTCAGTATTCAGTATCTATGAGTTGGAATTAATGCAGTAGCAGTGGGTTGGGTTTGGTTGTTGTTGTTGTTTTATGGCCAGTTTTTGAGACATCCTGGCGGTGCAGTGGTTAAAGTGCTTTGTTGCAAAATGAAAGGTTGGTGCTTGAACCCATCATGTGCTCTATGGGAGGAAGGTATGGCATTCTGCTTCTGTAGAGGAGTTCTCCTCTGCCTGTAGGTTCACTATGAGTTGGAATCAATTCCATGACTGCGGAGTTCTTTTTTTTAAATTACCATCTTAGAGAAATTCATAAAGAAGTGAAAAATGTTATAATTAATGTGAATACAATAGTTTCATTCATTTCTATAAAGTAAAATTACTGTGTAATACATTTTGTACGTTATTGAACTTTTGCTTTTAAATTTTAAGAAATTGTCTTTCTGAAACTAGATACAATATGTTTAAGACAGTGATGCTGTCATTATTAAGTGCTGTCGATTCGGTTCCGATTCATAATGACACCTGTGTAAGGTTTCTGAAGAGCAGCTGGTGGGTTTGAACTGCTGAACTTGTGGTTTGCAGTCCAGTGCTGATCCTACAGCACCACACCAGAAGTCCAAGACAGTGAAACATCAACCCTAAACAGATAGACCTATTTTGTTGCTGTTGTTGTTAAGTGCCATTGAGTTGGTTCCAACTCATAGTGACCCTGCACAAGGTTCCTAAGGAGTGGCTTATAGGTTTGAACTACCAACCTTTAGGTTAGCAGTCCAGTACTTATCCTATAGTGCTACACTTGGATTCCAAGTAGCCCTTTAAGATGTGGTAAATTTTTTTACATGTATACCTTCAAAGTTAGATTATCAAATGAACAGAAACTGAAATAGTGTGTTTTTTGTAAAGCAGTTTTATTAAGAGAATAAAAGTGATGGGACCCTCATAAATCTTGAGTCTTTGTTGTTGTTAGGTGGTGTGGTCAAGTTGGTTCTGAGTTATAGAGACCCCGTGTGACAAAACGTTACCCAGCCCTGCACCATTCTCAAAGTCATTACTATGTTTGAGCCCATTGTTGCAGCCACACTGTCAGTTCATCTCATTGAGGGTCTTCCTCTTTTTCACTGACCCTCAGTGTAAGCAACCATGATGCCCTTCTACAGGGACTTGCCCTCCCTATCATCATGTCCAAAGTGAGATGGTTATCTTGCAGTCCTTGCTTCCCAGGAGCATTTTGGCTGGACTTTGTGTGAGACATACATTTTTGTTCTTCTGGTAGTCCATGGTGTATTCAGTATCTTCACTAACACCATAGTTCAGATGCATCGATTCTTCTCTGGTCTTATTCATTGTCCAGTTTTCACATGCATGTGAGGTGATTGAAAATCCTAAGAGTTGGGTCAGGTGCACTGTAGTTCTCAAAGCGACATCTTTGTTTTTTAACACTTTAAAGACGTCTTTTGCAGCAAATTTGCCAGTGCAGTATGTCATTTGATATTTTGCTGCTTCCATGAGTATTGATTGTGGATTCAAGTAAAATGAAATCCTTGACAATAGTTCTTCCAGTCAGGATAGCTTCCCTTTCTTAGCTGTGTCCAAAGGCAGGCCTCTCTCTGCCCAGACAATGTTACAAAGCTCTTTTAGGGCTTTTTTAATACAGCGTCGCTTTGAGTTGTAACCAACTCGCTTTGAGTCAGAACCAACTCAATGGCACTCCAACAATAGCAGTTGGAGTCTTGGTGTAGCGCTGTAGGATAAGCACTGGACCGCAAGGTTGGTTTGAACTGCAAGGTCAACATTTCAAACTCACCAGCTGCTCCTCAGAAATCCTATAGAGGGTTGCTATGAATCAGAACCAACTTTATGGCACTCACTTAACAATAATAGAAATGCCCACAGGGCAGACTTCATCACCACAAGCCTTAACCTGAAGGCATTTGGCTCTAGCTCTGTGGATCAGCAAACCTAGTTCCCCAAATTAAATGTTTGGAGGTACCCCACTCTGCAAGCAAGCTTACTGCTCTAGGTCACTCAGCTTTACTTTCTCCCTGGACTGGGAAGCCCATTACTCTGTTTCATGCTCTGGTTCTTGGTTCTGCTGCTCCTCTGTCACTCCTTTGGTGTCACAGCTTTCTGTTCTTGAGTCAAAGACATTCCACTCCTGACTTCTCATTTGATGGTGTGAGATGATTCCTCCCATTCCTGCATCTGAGATGGCTCATTTTATACACATTTGCAATCGTAGTGAAGTCTGTTAACCACTGAGCTAAATCATATAATTTTATCAATATCTTATCCCACTTTTATTACCAGAAGTTTTTTGGTAGGAGTTAAAAGGACTATAGATAGAAGAGTCATTAATTGCACTGCACAAATTAGAGACATACCTGAACACAGGAAAAATGTGGTAACTGCTCGGCTGCACTTAACAAGTTAAAGAAAGGTAAGAAGGAAATCCTCAGGAACTAATGGCCTGATGACTGATCTAGACAAGACACTTGACCTTTTTGTATGTTTTTGTTGTTATGTGCTGTGGAGTCCGTTCCAACTCATAGCAACAATGTACTGGGTTTCCAAGGCTGTAAATCTTTATGGGAGCAGAAAACCTAGTCTTTCTCCCATGGAACAGCTGGTAGTTTCGAACTGCTAACCCTGAGGTTAGCTGCCCCATTCGTAACCACTATGCTACCAGAGCTCCTGCTTTTTGTATGTAGCATATAGAAAAAAATCATTTGCTAAAACGCCATAACTACAGTTTTTGTTAAGTAATGCTAATGTGGTTGAGAAAGTTGTTAGACCAACTATAGTTTCAAAATAGGTTAAATAAATTAATGGTGATGGTGGTGTGCCATCGAGTTGGTTCCAACTCATAGCAACCCTGCATAGGGTTTCCAAGGCTGTAAATCTTTATGGGAGCAGAAAGCCTCATCTTTCTTGTGTGGAACAGCTGGTAGTTTCAAACTGCTGACTTTGAGGTTAGCAGCCCAACTCGTAACCACTATGCAAATCAGAGCTCTTTAAATAAGTTAATAAATCAAATAAAATATTATAACACACCATATTTACACCAAAACCTGAAATAAAACTTGAGACAAAATGTTTTTTGTTTTTTTTTTAAAAAAAAGAAAGCACAAATAGATTAAACTTTTATACAGGTTTGTTTTTATTGGTTACTTAGATAAAATACCAGAGTTATTCATTATTTAGTTGAGAAAGCAAAAAAGATAGATTCAACATTCAAAATCAGACTTGTGTAGTTCTTGCTTTTGTGGCTTTTGTACCTCATTTTTCTCTTTAATCACTTGGAACATACTCATGCATATAGTCATGAAAGAAAGAAAGAACTCCTTCCCAGCTTAATGTCACTTACCCAGTTATAAAGTATCAAGATATAAGTAGAGTCATAAACATTTTTCAGTGGCAGTACTCTAAAAATCCTCAAAATGTAATATTTATTCCATGTAATCCTTCACACTCAAAAACATAATACAGTTAATATATTCTATATTTAGAGTAGAACGTTATGTCTCTGTATTTCTTTAAATATAAAAGGAGAGATTCGAAATTTATCAAATAATTGTCTTTAGAAAAATTATGAAGTCAAAGCTAGGAGCTGAGGAACTTATAAAGAAGCACGGATATAATTTAACTCTCTGGCTTAGGAAATTTATACTTTAGTTGGAAAAATTAGATATTTGTACATATAGTAATATAAACTTTTTAACATTGTGTAAATTTATGTGATAAGCATTTAAGTTTAAAGATGACTTAGCATTAGGAGCTTTATGGTTTTAGGACTGATTTGAATTAATGTTTGAGTAGTTAGTTCGATGCATTTCAGAAAGAGAGAGTTTCAAGAAAGAAAATAGCAAAAAAAGCACATTTATTTTATGAGCATGAAATAGCAGTTGTGAGGGAATGAGGAAAAAAGAAGACTCATAATAATTGTTGTGAGGCATGTGTAGAAATGAGAGAATATGAAGTTTGGTTACCAAGCAGCATAAGTTTGAACAGCAAACCTTACTGTGTTCAGCAAACACTGAATAGCAGGCTGGGTCCCGTTTCTTTGCCTTACCTTTGATGTAGCTTTTGCCTATCTCTGTCTCTTGCCATACCGTTCCTCCTAATTTTTTTTTTTTTTTTTTTCCTTTTCCTCTTCTGCTAGAAAACTGAAGTAGATTTTTATCATAATACTAATTGAATAGATTTTCCCCCTAGTTTGAATTACAAAATCTTATAAAAGATTCATTTCTCTCTTAAAACAAACAATACCTGCTTTATACCTGTGTTCTTCGTTCTTTTGTTATGTGGGTTGTTGTTGTTGTTGTTGTTAAGTGCCGTCGAGTCAGTTCCGACCCATAGCGACCCTGTATATGTGGGTATGTATAGCTTAATGTCCCTTCCAAGTGCGGATGTGTCTAGGGTCCAAGAAAGTTTGTTTTGTTTTGTTGTTTTCTTTTCTTAAGGGAAAGCAGCTCTCCTTTGTCTTACTATCTCTCTAGGCTCCCCCGCCCCACCATTTTTGTAAAGACCCCAAGTAGATGAGGCAGAGTACATGGCTGTAGGCTTGGGCTCCTGGACTTTGGTGGGCAGACGGTAGCAGTGGTGGCTGCTCCTGTTGCTCAGGTAGGTAGACTAGTGGGCAAGAGTGGGCACACTCCACTCCCTCCTTGCTTGCTTCCTCTAGATCCACTCCAACCATTTCTCTAGGCTCTGCCAGCAACCCAGGAGCCAGACCAGTGGCTGCCTCAGCAGCAGTGATGAGAAGTATAACTGGAAGCAGCCTCTCATAAAGTTTTATGATGTTCACACAACAACCAAATCGCATCGCCTAACATCCTATTTCACAGACCGTATCATGGAGTTGTGACACACACTTGTATATTTATATATATATTGTTGTTGTTAAATGTCGTCGAGTTGATAACAACTCATCGCTACCCTGTATAGAGTTTCTGACAAGCAACAGTTTGACCTTGTGGTTTACAGTCCAGTGCTGATCCTATAGCGCCACACCAGCAGTCCATATATTGTTGTTGCTAAGTGCCATCAAGTCGATTCCAATTGATAGCAACTCTTTATAAAGTTTCCCAGAAGCAGCTGGTGGATTTGAACTATTGACCTTGCAGTTCAAACCAACCTTGAGGTCCAGTATATTATCCTGCAGTGCCATATCAGCACTCCTGGGTTACTGAGTGGGCTGCTAACTGAAAGGTCAGCAGTTTGAATTCACCAGCCATTTTCACCAGCAGGAGAAAAATGAGGCTTTCTACTCCTATAAAGATATGCAGCCTTGGAAACCCAATACAGGGTTGCTATGAGTCAGATCCACCTCAGCAGTACATAACCACCAAATATATATGTATCCTTAGCAGTTCAAGCTCACCAGCTCCTCCTTGGAAACCCTATACAGAATTGCTATGGGTTGGAACTGACTCAACGGCACTTAACAACAACAACAGCTCTATATATGGAGTCCTGGTGTGGCGCTGTGGGCTAATGTGTCAGACTGCAACGTCGTTTGAACTGCAGGGTTGGTGGTTGAAGCTCACTAGCTGCTCTTTGGAAACCCTATACAGGGTCGCTATGGGTCAGAATCAACTCGACAGCACTTAACGACAACAACTCTATATATAGAAAAGCAGAGAGACTCTGTAGGATAAACACTGGACTGCAAACCAGTGAAGGTTCAAACCCACCGCCATTCCACAGAAGAAAAATGAGATTTTCTGCACCTGCAAAGATTTACAGCCTCAGAGACCCTATACAGCATAGCTATGAGAATAAACTAATTCTATGAGAGTAAACTATACCTATATAGGGTTTCCTAGGAGCTCTGGTAGCATAGTGGTTACAAATCAGGCTGTGAACCGTAAGGTCAGCAGTTTCGAAACTACCAGCTGTTCCGCGGGAGAAAGATGAGGCTTTCTGCTCCCGTAAAGATTCACAGCCTCGGAAACCCTATACAGGGTCACTATGGGTCTGAACTGACTCAACGGCACTTAATAACAACAACATATAGGGTTTCCTAGTCTATAAAAGGCCCCGCATAGAAAAACTTTTTTTTTCATTACATATATAAAAGTGATTTTTGCTGTCACAGTGCATGAGTAATTTCTTTTAGAAAGACCAGCACAAGACTGGTCCCTGTGAGTCAGACATTAACAAGATTCTGACTGTTTGACTTTCCTAACATGTTATACCACTCCATAATCCTTGATATCAACCACCACTCTTCCCTTTCCTCGAGTCCTAGGGTTCTGAGACATGCTACTACATCTCACAAAACTAACAGTTGTCAAAAGAAATAGCTTGCACAGTTGTGGAGGATGGCAAGTCCCAAATGCTTAATTCAGAGATCAGTCTGGAGGAATCTTCTCACCTACATAATCTCAGGAGTTCAGGAACCCAAATCAGCAGGTCAGACAAGAACCAGAAAGAAGCTGGTGAATCAGGTCAGGTGATGGCCTGAAAGTCCCACGAACTGGAGGTTAGGAGTAATGAGCCGGATGCAAGATCCAGAGCAACAGTCTTTATCATTTGAAGTCAGACCATGCTCCCAAGGGTAATGAAGGGTGGTGACTTGAGTCACACCCTCTAGTCAAGTGGGGACATCTTTAATCCTTAGATGCACTGTAATCTTTACTCCCTTAGCCCCATTTTAATCTTCATTGGTGGTGTTGTTAAGTGCCATTCAGTTGCTTCTGACTTAACGACCCTACGTAGGGTGGCTGATGGATTTTAACCACTGGCCTTTAGGTTCAAACAGATCTTTCAGTCCAGTGCTTATTGTACAGTGCTACACAAGAATCTTTATGCCTTAGCAACTAACTTCAAAATGGACGCATAATCATATGCATAGAGGCTGGACTTTACAATATATCACACAAAAGAAAAAAGCTGGCCAGAAGGGCCATAAGAAACAAATAGTTAAGCCTGCACACAGTCTTTATTATTAGCATATAATATCGTTTTACTTCCCCAATGTTGTATTTTCTTTCACCTTTTGTTTGCAGCACAACAAAATTTAAATAATAAAGTTCCCATCTTTTGCTTGTCAATCATCACTCTGTTTGCTTTTTTCCTCTCAAATTTTTTTCTAAATATATAATCACATAGATTATATGTGTAATGTTTTTGTTGATTATTTCTAAGTGACTCTTAAAATGTAATTTGACTAAGATCCTGTTAAACATTGGGTTGATGATTAGTAAAGATGAAATAAAAGTCATTATGTGTGGAGTTTTCAGATGTGCAAAATAGTTATTAGTTTTCTTTTTTTAGAGGATTGTCTCAAACCTCAATTACTTAAATTTTTCTAGGTGGGGAACAGCCTATTCCTCTATGGAATGAACATGATGGAACAGCGGATGGAGATAAACCTAAAATTCTCCTCTATTCACTGAACTTACAGTTTAAGGTAACATAAATAATAGTAATATTTAAATGTTTTTCTATTAATATATACTTATTATAGAAAATTCTTGTATATAAATGTGCTAAGTCAGAAATAAAATGAAGTGTTAACCACATCCAGTCAGGGAAAAGTTTTAAATAACTATTTGGATACATTCCAAGATTTTTTCTACTCACATGTGCCTATCTTATGTATTGTTTTAAATTTGTGGATACTTTGCCGTATCAGAACATTTAGATTCAGTTTATCTTTTGAACAGCTGTATTTATTACACAATTCATTTAACTACTTACCTTCTAGTAAACATTTCAATTTATTAAACATTTACTGCCACACTCGTTTAAATATTTTCCCAATTAAAAAAGAATATCTTAATAGAAGTCTTAATATTTTTGATAGTTATGATGTTGTTCTTGTTAAGTGCCATTAAGTCGGGTCTGACTCATATCTACCCTGTGTAAGGTTTCCCAGGAGTGGTTGGTGAGTTTGAACTGCCACCTTGTGGTTCAAAACAGCCTTGCAGTCCAGTGCTTTATCCTATGGCACCACACCTTTTTAAAAAGAAAAATATTAGCAAATAGACATGTAACTGTAATTAATGCATTTAATTAATAAAAGTCTGCATATTAAATACAAAATACTTAAATTTGTTGTTGTTAAGTGCTGTGGAGTTGGTTCTGAGATAAAGCAACCCTGTATAGGGTTTCTGAGTAGTGGCTAGTGAGTTTGAACCACTGACTTTGCAGTTTAAACCAACCTTGTGGTCCAGTGCATTATCCTTCAACACCACACCAGGACTCCTAAATGAAATGTAATATTTAAAAATGTTTCTACTGATAAGAGAAAGAAGGTAGCCAGTTTTATCAGATGATTGGACATATCCTATAAAATGTTGTAAAACATGGCTATTTTATTTATGAATATTGAAGAAGTGCATTTGAATGGGTGGTTCATTGTTGATTTATGATATTCCTTTTCCTCCTAACACATAATATTCTAGGGTATTCAAGTAACCGCAACAACACCATCAATGAGAGCAGTGAGATTTGAAACTGGTTTGATTGAACTGGAGCTCTCAAACAGACTTCAAACCAAAGCTCTACCAGGGAGTAGCAGTTATCTGAAACTGTTTGGTAAATGCCAGGTGGATTTAAATCTGGCATTAGGACAAATTGTCAAACATCAGGTGAGTACAAAATATGTTGATACTAATAGAACTATGCCTTTTAATATTTGAACTACTTCAATCTATGTTTATTATATTTATAAAACTTCCAAGATTCTAAACTTTCTGATTGTAAATTCTAATAAAAATTCATATAAGAAAACTTTTACAATTTTCATGGAGCACTGTAGCTGTGTATTGTTATAGTTTTGTGAAAATTAAATTTAATCCGTGATCTTCATAAAATATTTCATTGAATTTTTATTTTCTTATTTTTATCTCAATATTTTGTACTAACATTGGCCAGCTTTTGAAATATCATTACATTTATTAGTTGCTCTATAGGATATTGGCAAATTTTATATACTAGAATGTTCATATATAAAATCAAACCAATAGTCAAAAGTTATTCAGATTCTCTCTCTTTTTAAAAGGTAAATTGCTCATCATTAGTTTTTTTTTTTTTTTTTTCATTTCAACTTGTTTTGATTTAGCTAAAAACTGTTTTGTAGATTAAGGCCTTTTCCCCCTTTGGTTTTAAGAGCGAACTAGAATACTATGAGTCACCATTTTCATATATAAATAGTTTATATGGGGAAAATGAGAAAAAAAATTCTTCTCTCTAGAAAAACAGTTTTTGTTTTTGTAGGTTTGTTTTTCAAATGCTAGCACATTTTTTCCACCATGCCTCTATCAAATTATGCTACTACAGTGACTTGTATGTGGCTGTGATTCTGGAAGTTATGCCACTGGTATTTTAAGTTCCAGCAAGGTCACCCATGGTGGAGAGATATCAGCTGAGTTTCCAGATGAAGACAGACTAGGAAGAAGGAGAGACAGACTACTTCCGAATATTTAGCCACTGATGAATAGCAATAGAACATTGTGAGATAGCACCAGAATGTTGAATATTGAAATATGACAAATAGCAACAGAATATTGTCAGATATAGTGCCAGAAGATAAACCCCTCAGGTTGAAAGGCACTCAGAATGCAACTTGGTAAGAACTGCTTCCTCAAAAAAGAGTTGCCCGTAATGGCACAAATGGAGTAAAGCCTTCAGGACCTTTATTTGGGTCACAACTCAAAATAAAGATAAATGGTTGTAAACATCCATTAATAATTGGAACATGGAACATGTTTGGAAAATATAGCCTTGGTGACAGAAATGACGGTGGAGATCACATGATAGAATTTTACGAGACCAATGACTTCTTCATTGCAAATAGCTTTTTAAACATCTGGACTTCACTAGATGGAATACACAGAAATCACATTGACTATGTCTGTGGAAAGATATTGTGGAAAACCTCCATGTTATCTGCCAAAAAAGGACAGGGGCAGACTGTAGAACAGACCATCAATTTTTGGATTATATGAAGAACAATGTGGCATCAGGTTTGAAGTAAGACTCCTTAACAAACTGTGATAAGACACATTGCATTAGGCAAATCTGTTTCACAAGACCTCTTTAAAATGTTGAAGATCACAGATGTCAGTTTGAGGACTAAAGTATTTTCAGTAGCCTTATATACATGTTAAGGAGCTCTGGTAGTATAGTGGTTATGAATTAGGCTGCGAACTGCAAGGTCAGCAGTTTGAAACTACCAGCTGCTCTGCAGGAGAAAGATGAGGCTTTGTGATCCCGTAAAGATTTACAGCCTTGGAAACCCTGTACAGGGTCGCTTTGAGGCGGCACCGACTTGACGGCACTCAACAACAACAACATATACATGTTAAAGTTGGATAGTGAATAAAGACTATAGAAGAATTGATGTATTTGATTGGAGGAGAATATTGAAAGTACCATGGACTGCCAAAAGAACAAACAAATCTATTGGGAGAAATTCAGCCAAAATGCTCCTTAGAAGCCAGAATGGCTATACTTCGTCTCTCTTACTTTGAACTTATTATCAGGAGGGACCAGTCCCCGGAGAAGGATATCATACTTGGCAAAGTGGAAGGTCAGCGAAAAAGAAGACCCCAATGAGAGGGATTGGCACAGTGGCAGCAGCAGTGGGCTCAAGTGTAGCAATGATTGTGAGATTAGCACAGGACATTGTGAGATTATCACAGGTGTATAATATCACTATGTGTTAGTAACGACTTGACAACACCTAGCAACAACAACAACAACACATTTTGAGGAGATGAAGGAAGTTTTCATTATTTTGAAGTATTTAATAATACACTGCATTCAGAGACTGAACCTCAACCTTACTTCTGTATGGAATGTATCTGTGAATTCGTAAGTTGTGACTGTTCATTAATACAGTATGACTGTGCTTACTATATATTCCAGGTGTGTATGGTATAAAATATAAAGAACATATACTTGAAAAATGAAATTGATAAATGTATTTTTATTATAATTAAAATATTCTTTCCATTATTTGATTTTTTTGAGCTTTAAATTTTATTTCAGGTTTATGAGGAAGCTGGTTCTGATTTTCATCAAGTTGCCTATTTTAAAACCAGAATTGGATTAAGAAATGCACTCCGAGAAGAAATCAGTGGTTCTTCAGATAGAGAAGCTGTACTTATTACTTTGAATAGACCAATTGTTTATGCACAGCCTGTAGCCTTTGATAGAGGTAAGACAACGTCCATCATTATTGTCTTCTAGGATTTAGAAATTTCTATATATCATCTAGCTTCATTTTGCTTTCTGTATGGATATATGAGTGTCTGAGTCTGGATTTTACTGATAATGCCAAATTTTTTTGGTTTGCCAAACTAATGGACCCATTTATGTTTTGCCGTTTTATTTACTCATTCATTCTGTAAACATTTATTGTGTACTGTCTAGAAATAGAATAATACAAAGATAAAAAAAGAAACTCTAGACTCATGCCTTCAAGGACCTCTAAGTAAAGTATAGAGTAGAGTTAGAGGTGTATGTTCCAGAAACTGAAGGAGTCTCTGACTTT
Source organism: Chrysochloris asiatica (assembly GCF_000296735.1). Taxonomy (NCBI): domain Eukaryota; kingdom Metazoa; phylum Chordata; class Mammalia; order Afrosoricida; family Chrysochloridae; genus Chrysochloris; species Chrysochloris asiatica. The sequence goes on along the minus strand of NW_006408606.1, from coordinate 8,705,444 downwards.
GTCTGTATTGTTTAATGGAGAAAATTCTACTTGACATGAGATGTAAAGTTAGGAGTTTACCAGAAACACAAGGAAATGAAAGTTTATCTAATTGACAGTTGTTTTACAGAGCTTAGAATACTCTTTGGCATACAGAAATAACTAAATAAGTATCTAACAAAGGAGAGAGAGAATATGAATGAAGGTATATGAGCAGAGGCCTGAGAAAATGTAGTACCAGCTTTCATAAAAGAAAATAATGAGAATTAGGATAGGATATAACTGCCCCATGAGGGTTTTCAAGGCTATAATCATTAAGGAAGCACACACATTTTTCTCCCGCAGAAAAACTGGCAGGTTGGAACCACTGACCTCTTGATTAACAGCTGTGTACTTAAACACTGAATCACCAGGGCTAAGCCATGCCCAATAGTGAAGTTGCATGCCCACCTAAAAGAGCAAAGTCAAAATATTTGAAAAAAACATTTTGTCGACTAAACAAAGCAGTTCTGTGGTTCAGAACATCCTCCAGTTTGTGACGACTCCACCATGTTTGTTCCCTGGTCAGTCTTAATTATGCATATAGATTTCACTTATAACACATATCACACACCTTTGAGTGCAATGCTAGGTTACCCACCTGTATACATGACATCTCCACTTTGATTAAAAAGCACTTAAACTCAATATGTCTAAAATGAAAGTTATAAATGGCACCACTTTCTGTCTACTTATTATGCCAAAACTTGGCAACATCCCTGGACTCCTGGTGCGGCACTGTAGGATCAGCACTGACCTGGGAACCACAAGGTCAGCAGTTCAAACCCATCAGCCACTCCTCAGAAACCCTGAGGTTGCTATGAGAAACGGGGTCGCTATGAGTCAGAACTGACTCGATGGCACTTAACAAATGGTGACATCCTTGAAATCTCCTTTCCCCCCTATCATTCTGTCCGTCAGGACATCATGGTGATATTAACAGCTCACTCCTCTCAGCCATCATCCTAGTCATCATTTCTTATAAGCACTGTCAATAGCTTTCTTTCATTTCTTCCAGACCCCATCCTATCTGTTTTGTACACTACAGTCTGACCTGATATATCTGCCACCACCCCTGCAAAAATAAAACACTGATTCTTGGAGCTCTTAGCTGTGGCATGTAGGGCAGTATAAGATCTAGCCCCACTCAATCCTACTTCAGCTTCTTTCATATCACTGTCTCCACTACAAGGAGCCCCTGGGGTTACAACTGTCAAACACTCGACTATTAGCTGAAAGGTGAACCGTTTAAACGCCCCCCAGTAGCTTTGTGGCAGAAAAACCTGATGAGCTACTCCTATATAGATTGTTGTTGTTATTGTTGTTAAGTACCATGGAGTCGGTTTCGACTCCTAGTGACCCTTTACAGGGTTTCCAAGGCTGCAAATCTTTATGGGAGCAGAAAGCCTCATCTTTCTCCCACGAAACAGCTGGTAGTTTTGAACTGCCAACCTTGTGGTTAGCAGTCCAGTTTGTAACCACTACGCTACCACAGCCTAGAAAGCTTACTGTTAACATGTACTCAGTGGCACCTATCAACAACATTCTCTACTACAACAGTGTCTTAAGCTCCCTTGCATATGCTGTGGTTCAGCTTTACAATCTAATGATTGGAAAGGTCCCTCAGACTCAATTCAGGTACTTCTCCTCAGGGAACTCTTTTTTCTTTTCTTTTTTTTTTTGCGGGGGGGTGGGTGCAGTGCTTATAAGTTTTCTTTTCATCTATCACAGGAAAATAAAACTTAAGCCAAAAGTTTAAACAGCACATTTTAAATAATCTAATTGGTGTTTCCTCTCAGGGAACTCTTGTATGAATACCTATCTCTGTATCTCAGATTTCTTTAACATATAGAATAGATGTTTTTCCTTCAACAGTTTTTAACTGTAGTAACAATGAATTCGGTGAGGAAAGAAAAATCAAAGTTCTAAGAGGTCGATGGTTGTTAGTCTATCCCAGGCATTCAACAAATAATTTGTGTAAAGAAGGGAGTGAGTTTCTTTTTCCTTCTGCCATTATGTGTTCTACTGCTGCTGCGTCTTTGTTTTTCATTAATCTCAAGTTAACTAGCTCCTCCTTAATGCTGATGCTACAGTTCTCTGATACTAATATTTATTCATCTTACAGCAATGAATTTAATGTTCTTTTTTCCTTACCTTAAAATATCAAAAGCTGTGCTGTTTTGGCTGAATTATAAGGCTGCCTATGACAATTGGAATGAACAACGTATGGCCTTACATAAGGATATTCATATGGCAACAAAGGAAGTAGTAGACATGCTGCCTGGTATCCAGCAAACATCAGCACAGGCCTTTGGGACTCTCTTCCTCCAGCTCACTGTGAATGATCTGGGAATTTGCCTGCCTATCACAAATACTGCACAGGTAAAAAAATAAAAGTCATATTCCAGATTAAGAGGCAGGTGTTTTTACCAACCATTTCTGTGTATACAGAGTAGATCAATAGATTTTCTTTGAGAGATTATAACTTGAGTTAAATAAATAGCAAGATAGAATGGACTCCTTCAAACATTATTTATCTGTAACATTTTAAATTAGAATCTCTGATATTTTTCGCTGAAGCATTCTAACTTGCCCCAGGATAGTGATGAGAGTAATACCCATCTGATAATTTGTGATTTTTACTTTGGCAGATAAGAAAGTTGTTTTCAGTCTTTTTGGTAACAAAAAAGTCTTTGACATAGACTTGTTCGTAAAATGGAAATAAAAAGACTTCAAGAATATTGTTTAACAATCTTTAATAACTTCATCTATAGCAGAACCTTTTGTTGTTGGTAAGTGCCATCAAGTCGGTTCTAACTTATAGCAACTCTGTATAGGGTTTCTAGGAGCAGCTGTGAGTATGAACCATCAATCTCATGGGTAGTAGTCCAATGCTTATAATACATTGCCACACCAGCTATGTTTACAGCTGTATAAAGCAAGAATTTTCTCTTCATAATTTAGGACCAAATCTCCGGAATATTTATTTGCATGCACTTGTGTATGATAAGTAATAATTATAACAAATCTATAATGGTTTTGAATGAGTTTATCTGTAATGTTTTGTTTGGCAAGACAGTGTTAAGAAAACCACAGTGGCATGTGTCTCAGTAAATGAAAAATGGTGATAGTTTTTAATGGTACGATGGACAGTGCTCAGAAGTTACACATGTCTTAGGTGTATGTCATAGTGAGAGAGTTCCCATGACTGAAGCTGAAACAGGTGTGAGATAGTTAGCCCTTAGCAAGTTTAATGGGAAAAAAAGACATTATGTATGTGTGTATATTGTTGTTGTTGTTAAATGCCATCAAGTCGGTTCCAACTTATAGCCAATCTGTATCGGGTTTCCAAGGAACAGCTGGTAAACTTGAACCAATTACCTTTCAGTTCAAGCCAACCTGGTAGTCCGTCCGGTGCATTAACCCACAGCACCACACCAGTAGTCCATATATGTATATGTGTGTGTCCATATATATGCATAGAATCTTGGTTTGGTGCAAGGTCAGCAGATCAAACTCACCACCCACTCCTTGGAAACCCTAGACAGGGTGGCTGTGAGTCGGAATTAACTCGATGGCACTTAACAACACCAGTATATATGTGTGAGTATGTATTTCTATATATGACAAATGTACTGCACTTGATTTTTAGTGATGATATTTAGATTTGGTGCTGTATAGTTTTCTGTGTCTGTCAACCTGTGAGCTCGTTCAAGTCAAAGTATCATCACCTTTTGTCTTATTTCTTTAATGTACTTTGCAGTCTAATCACACCGGAGACCTTGACACTGGTTCTGCTTTAGTATTGACTATTGAAAGCACCCTCATCACTGCTTGCTCTTCAGAGTCTCTTGTTAGTAAAGGACATTTCAAAAACTTTTGTATACGTTTTGCTGATGGCTTTGAGACATCGTGGGATGACTGGAAACCAGAAATTCGTGGGGATCTAGTGATGAATGCCTGTGAGTGTCTTATTTTCTATATAAATTTTAGAATTTCTTTGTCTTGATTTGTAAAACTAAAAGATATTCAGTTTTAAGAGTGTTTTTAAATTTTGTGAAAAGGAAGACCAAAATGTATTTGTGAAAAACATAGCTTTTAGTAATTTGTATAAATAATGTACAAACTATATAAAGGCATTCTTTTTGATGGTATAACATTTGAAGGTTTGATCTCTCATTTTCCCTGTAATTGATCCATGAATGATCAACCAAACATCTTTGTTCTGTGGAGATCTTGAAAGAAAGTGATGAATGTCTAAGACTCAGTGCATCACATGACCTAAAATAGGTTATAAATAACCATGGTTGGTAATTGCATCCCTAGTTATTATTGACATTAGTGTTCATAAAAGTGCATGTAACTTACTTAAGCCTAGTGACTGTTGTTAAGATGACATCTTTGCTATCCTTACATATTTTGAAATATATTTCTAAGCAACGGAACTATGCTATAGATCCTTAACAGTTTACATTAAAGGTAAAATGTATGAGAAGTACTAAGTAACTTTTCACTTTTGACTCTAAATAAAAGTTTGAAAACCATTAACAAATAATAACTCCCCATCTAAGTATAGAATCCTATTGTGGCACCGTGGGTTAATGCACTGGACTGCAAAAATCGGTTTGAACAGCAAGGTCAGTGGTTCAAGTTCTCAAGCTGCTCCTTGGAAACCCTATACAGGGTCGCTATGGGTCGGAACTGACTCAACAGCAGTTAACAATAACAACTTCTAAGTGTATAGTCAACCAACAAAGTAGAACACTAACATGCTGACAATGTTAATGTGAGTAATAAGATTTTAGGTTTGGGAGGGTACTAAATGGCCACAGCCTTCAGTATGGGTTGCATCTCAATGTAAAGAAAACAAAAATCCTCACCACAGGACCAATAAACAACCTCCATATGAATGGAGAAAAGATTGAAATTGTTGAAGATTACGTTTTATTTGGATCAACCATCAATACTCATGGAAGCAGCATTCAAGAAATTAATTGCATTGGTATTGCACTGATCACATCTACTGCACAACAAGACCTCTTAAAAGTGTTGAAGAGCAAAGATGTCAGCTTTAGGACTAAGGTGCTCCTGACCCAAGCCATGGTATTTTCAATAACCTGATATGCATGCAAAAGCTGGACAGTGAATAAGGAAGACCATAAAAGAATTGATGCATTTGAATTATAGTATTGGAGGAGAATATTGGAAGTACCTTGGACTGCTAAAAGAACAAACAGATCTGTGTTGAAAGTAGTACACCTAGAGTGATCCTTGGAAAAGCTAGGATGGCCAAACTTCATTTCTCATGCTTCGGACATTTTGTCAGGCGAGACCAGTCGCTGGAGAAGGATATCATGTTTGATAAAGTGGAGGGTCAGAGAAAAAGAAGAAACATCCCGGCAAGATAAATTGGCAAAGTGGCAGCATCAGTGGGCTGCGTGGCAACAATTGCGAGGTTAGCCCAGGACAGAGCAGTATTTCGTTCTATTGTACATGGTCGCTATGAGTCGGTACTGACTTGATGGCACCTAACAACAACAATAACAACAAATGACTTTGGTTTCATGTTTTTGTTTTTATTTGGGGGAAGAGGTCATGGAAGCAGTGAGCAAAGTAAGTTGTTTTATTAGAAATTCCAATTATAAAATAGGCAGATTAGTTTTTATTCTCTGTCACTTCATAGGAGAGGAAAGCCTAAATGTGTTCTACCATGTTTCTATTTAATAGTTCTTCATTTCACTTACCTTCAACTGTAACTCATATTTCAAACTTTTCTGTTCATTCAATTACATTTTATAGGGTAATCTAGATTTATTTTATTCTGACTTCTTGTTATTGTTGTCTACCACTGAGTTGTTGTGTAACTCTGAGCCAGTCCTATAGGGTTCCCGAGGAAAGGCTGTTGGGTTTGAGCAGCCAGCCTTGCAGTTAGCAGTCCAGTGCTTATTTTACAGTGCCACACCAAGACTCCTGTGATTTGTAATAATGACTATAGAAGTTAATCTTTTGCCCCCAAATTAGATCTAGTTCTTAATTTGGCATCTTTAAATGAGACACAGCACAGATGCCAAATAATTCAATAATATAATTGGCATTTTAAAGCTGTTTCTATCTCTTTAAAAGCTACCAAAGAAAAGACCTTTTCTTCCAACATAAATTGTAGCATTTTTAAGTTGAGTCATTTTTCAGTTTTGAAAACAAATGTAACACCATAGTACTTAGAAAATGAATACCAAACTCAAATTTGAATAATATTTGAATACCAATTTAGGATTAGAGTGAATCACAAAAGAACATTTATTTTAAGACATGTATAGTATCACGTTTATATTTATATTTGGTTTTAATTATTGTTGTTGTTGTCGTGTGCCATGGGGTCGGTTCTGACTCATAGCAACCCTGTACAGGGTTTCTGAGGCTGTAAATCTTTACGGGAGCAGATAGTCTCATCTTTTGCCCGCAGAACAACTGGTAGTTTTGAACTGCTGACCTTAAGGTTCGCAGCCGGATTCGTAACCAGTACGCTACCAGAGCTCCTTTGGTTTTAATTAGGCATTCCTAAAAAAGGGTCTTAATTCTACCTTAAGTTTCTAATTTGTTTAAAAATTCTTTCAAGGATAGTATGTCCTTTGCTGTATAAAATAGAACTTAATTGACATCTTTTTATGACTTTGAAGTTGTCAAATTAAAGCTAAGTGATAGTAAATGTTTCAAAATTAAAATCAGATGTGTTCTAAGGATAATTTTTCTGACCTTATGAGATTGACATCATTGTAGTGTATTATTTGTATGCATACAATGTTCACTGTCAAAGAAGACAGGGATGATGAATCATGACTTTGACTTACTGTGGCAGTTCTTAGTTATTAAAAAAATCATTTTTGAAACATTTATATTTTCTTAAGTGTCCTTGACTGCTGGTAAGAATTGTCTTAGCCACCTGGATGTTGGTGGGAAGGCAACTCGAAGTTCAGAATTGGCCAGGTGTTGTCACGCAGATAATTAAATCACATTCAGAATGCAAACATGAATCTGTAGTAAAATTGTTAAAGTCATAGAATGAGATATTGTGAGATATGGAATGGATTCTTAGAGTTAGCTAAGGTAACCCTTTCATTTTGTAGATTATGAAACAAAACCTAGAGAAGCTAGTGATCCTGTTTGTGTTTAAGTAATTATCTTTAACTGAATAATTGGAATATAATATTGAATCTCGGCATAGTTTTACTGAAACCTATTTTTTTGCAGGTGTAGTTCCAGATGGTACCTATGAAGTATGTTCAAGGACAACAGGACAAGCAGCGGCTGGTAAGTTCACATATATTACTTTGGTGACTTATGTCAGAATTCTGCCCAGATTTTAATGGCATGAGGATCTTTTAGCTAAGCTAACTCTAGTGTTTTGTGTTTTTTAGAATCATTTTATAATAGTATTTGAACTTTTTATTTATTTAGTAGTTATACTGCTATGCGTTTTAAAAAAGACAAAAGTGAATAAGTTCAGAAAGTTCATGGGAAATTGTATAAAAAGATAATGGATTCTTTCCCATGAACTTTTTGAAGCCCCCTAATATAGTCGTGGGATGGATGGTAGCTCCTCTTAGGAGTTTGGAAGGAAATCTGCAGTTTACTGGAAAGAAGAAAGGTGTAACTGATTGGAATTAAGCCCATATTCTAGTACATCTCTGCATCTCACTACGGGAGACATTAGTTATTATGTGTGACCATTGTCCATCACATTCCTTAATTATTTTGTTGTTAAATGCTGTTGAGTCAGTGCCTACTCACAGCGACTCTGTATAGGATTTCTGAGGAGTGGCTCTTGGGTTTGTACTTCTGACCTTCCTGCTAACAGTCCAGGGATTAACCTACAGTGCCACACCAGGGTTCCTCCTTAAATATAGAATTATTTAAATTTCTATGTTAGGCCTTACAAAAAATGCCACTTCTTTATTTAAACAGAAAGTAGTAGTGCTGGAACCTGGACACTCAATGTACTGTGGAAAATGTGTGGGATTGATGTCCACATGGATCCTAATATTGGCAAAAGGCTTAATGCTCTGGGCAACACCCTTACAACACTGACAGGAGAGGAAGACATAGATGACATTGCTGACCTAAACTCAGTTACCATAGCTGACCTGTCAGATGAGGATGAAGTGGATACTATGTCTCCCACTATCCATACTGTAAGTAAATACTGGTAGAACTTTTCAGGACTGGGTTTTACACTGAGACAGGAGAATTAAGATATACTGATTGCTATTTACTATATAACATTTGCTGTTAATAGAGGAAGGCAAGGAAATGTTTGTATTTTATGTGTCTGTATTTCATAATATTTTAATTGAGTTCTGCGTCTGTTGACCAACTTTTGTTCTGGCTTATAGGACTAACATGAAAAGCAAAATGAACATCAATCTGTAGAGACAGAAAGTAGACTCATAGTTGTCTAAAGCTGGGATTAAAGGGGAAAATGGGAGTGATTGCTAATAGGCATAGGATTTCTTTTAAAGTGATGAAGACATTCTAAACTGAGAATATAGTGATGGTTACAAAACTTTTTAAATAAAGATTATTTTAAAAAACTGAATTGTGCATTTAAATGGGTAAATTTTATAGTGTGCAGTTACATCTCAATAAAGATACTTAAAAATGAAATGTCAAAAAAGCAAAGCATGCACACACCAAGTCCAAGTGTACGTTTTAAAAATAGTAATCAAATGTACTCTCTGCTTTCATTGTGGGATTAAGAAATTAAAAAAAAATTTTTTTTAAACAATTTTACCATGGAATAGTTTTGTTCTTGGGAAAAAAATGTTAAAAATTAATGTTACTGTTTATCATTTAGAGTTCAGATGGAAGTTCAGTAAGTGGAGATGGCCACAAACTCACCTTTGGGCAGCGACTTGTAAATCACCTCCTAGGCCTGACACCCCAAAATCAACGCTATTCTGTTCCTGCAGAGTATCTGTGTGACCCAGAGATGGGCTTCCCTAAGTCTAGCCAGTCCCATTTGAAAGCTTGCAGAGCTCACTCATGGGGAAACGTAGGTAGCATTTTTGAAAACATAGGTAGCATTTATGAAAATGAAGGGATTTGAATCACTGGTGAATTCCAATCATTGTACCTAATATAGCTGACTTTGATTCTTGCATGCTTCCTTTGATTTAAGGAGTTAATTTTGATTTGCTGTGTAACCTGAAGGTGGCAATGACAGATATCCTTTTGATTTTTCAGGAAGCTATCGATTATCGAAGACAAGGAACATCTGGCAGCCAGCCAGGAGAACTTAGAGGAAGAAAAATTGTGAAGCGTATAGTAGATATTAGAGAACTGAATGAACAGGCCAAAGTAATAGATGATCTCAAGTATGTATATGGATTTTTCATTAAATATAGTATGTCCTAGTATTAGAATGTGAAGGAAGTTGAATTTGGAGTAGTACAATCCCTTTCATTTATAAATGAAGACATCAAGGCCCAGAGAGGTTTAGGTTTAGTAATTAATTTACTTGTGATCATAAATTTATTAGTGATAAAGTTAGTGGCTGGAATCCTAGTCTGGCATTCTTCACAACTCCCAATTTCTGAACAGTTTATTATTGACTTTATATCATATGTATCTCTACATATGTAGATACATATACAACTAGGCATAAATATGAGGATAAGTGAAAAAGTAATTGCTATAAAATGATCAAAACATTTATTAAACGAAAATATCAAAATGGAAAGCAATTATTTTTCCATTATGCCCTGTCGTGTAGGTCTCTATAATTTTGAAGGTACTATTTCCATCTCTCTAGCCCTTCTCCACCACCACTCATCTATCAGTTTATTATACTATGGTGGCTTCCATTTTATTGTGATGCTGGACGGTATGCCAGCAGCCCTTAAATACCAGCAGGGTACACCATGGGGAACAGGTTTTGGTTGAGCTTCCAGACTAAAACAGACTAGGAAAAACCAGGAGCAAACACGTCAGAACGTTTAGCCACTGAAAACATTTTGAATAGCATGGAACACTATAAGATAGCATCAGACTATGAAACACTGAAACATGATGAATAGCACCAGAATATTGTCAGATACAGTGCTGGAAGATGAGCCCCTCAAACTGGAAAGCACTCAAAAATACAACTAGGGGAAAGCTGCCTTTTCAAAGTAGAGTTGACTATGATGATGCAAATGTAGTAATCTTTCAGGACTTTCATTTGATGATGAAGCACAACTCAAAATAAGGAAAAACAGCTGCAAACATCCATTAATAACTAAAACATGGAAGGTATGAAGTATATATCTAGGAAATTTAGAAGTTGTCAAAATGAAATGGAACAAAGAAAGGTCAGTATCCTAGGCTTTAGTGAGCTGAAGTGGACTAGTATTGGCTATTTTGAGTCTTGACAGTCACATGGCTTACTATGTCGGAAATGACAAATTGAAGAGGAATGGTGTCATATTCATCATCAAAAAGAACATTTCAAGACCTGTCTTGAAGAGTAACACCTACAAGGAAGGCCCATTAATACCATTAACATTCAAATATATGTACCAACCACTAAAACCAGTGATAATGAAATTGAAGAATTGTAACAACTTCTTCAGTCTGAAATTGATCAAATATGCAATCAAGATGTATTGCTAATTACTAGAGATTGAAATGCAAAGGTGCTAATTACTAGAGATTGAAATGCAAAGGTGCTAATTACTAGAGACTGAAATGCAAAGGCTGGAAACAAGCAGAAAATTAGTAGTTGGAAAATACAACCTTGGTGATAGAAATGATGCTGGATATTACATGATAAAATTTAGCAAGACAGATGACTTCTTCATTGCAGATACTTTTCTTGAACAATATAAAAGACAACTATATACATGAACCTCACCAGATGGAATATGCAGAAATCAAATTGACTACATCTATGGGAAGAGATGGTCAGAAATATCCATATCATTAGTCAAAACAAGGCCAGGGGCAAACTGTGGAACCTGACCATCAATTGCTCACTTGCAAGTTTAGGCTGAAGCAAAAGAAAATTAAAACAAGTCTAAGAGAGCCAAAATTTGACCTTGAATACATCCCGCCTGAATTTAGAAATCCTCTTAAAAGATTTGATGCATTGACACTAAAGACCAAAGACCAGAAGAATTGTGGGATAACATCAAGAACATCATATAGGAAGAAAACAACAGGTCATTAAAAAGACAGGAAAGAAGGAAAAGACCAAAATGGATATAAGAAGAGACTGAAAGTTGGTCTCCTGTGTAGAGATGCTAAAGCAAATGGAAGGCATGAGGAAGTAAAAAAACTGATCAGAAAATTTCAAAGGGCAACTTGAAAAGACAGAGTCAAATATTATAATGAAAAGTGCAAAGAAAGACCTAGAGTTAGAAAACCAAAAGAGAAGAACATACTCAGCATTTCTCAAGCTAAAAGAACTGGTTGATGGTCAACCATTTCAAGAGAAAGCATATGATCAAGAGCCAATATTACTAAAGGAAGATGTCCAAGGTACGTTGAAGGCATTAGCAAAATGCAAGGCACTGAGAACTGATGGAATGCAAATTGAAATCTTTCAACAAATTGGTACAGCACTAGAGGCACTCATTCATCTATGCCAAGAAATTTGAAGACAGTTACCTGACCAACTGATTGGAAAAGATCCATATTTATGCCCATTCCAAAGAGAAGTGACTCAGTGGAATACGGAAATCGTCAGACAATATCATTAATATCACATGCAAGAAAAATTTTGCTAATGAGAATTCTCAAATGGTTGCAACAGTACATTGACAGGAAACTGGCAGAGGTTCAAGCAAGATTCAGATGAGGACATTGTACGAGGGATATCATTGCTGATGTCAGGTAGGTTTTGGCTGAAAGCAGAGAATACCAGAAAAATGTATAGCTGTGCCTTACTGACTATGCTAAGGCTTTCTACTGTGTGGATCATGACAAACTTTGGATAATATTGGGAAGAATAGGTATTTTAGAACACATAATTTTGCTCATGAGGAACCTGTACATATACCAAGAAGCAATCATTCAAACATAGCAAGGTGACATTGAATGGTTTGAAATCAGAAAAAGTGTATGCCAGGGTTGTGTATTCTTTCACCATACTTATTCAGTCTGTATACTAAGCAAATAATCTGAGAAGCTGCATTATATAAAGAAGAATATGGCATCAGGATTAGAGAAATACTCATTACAAAGGAATGGCTGGTATATTTGAACCGCTGACATTGTGGTTCAAACCAATCTTGTGGTCCAATGCTTTATCCCACCACACCACCCCATGACTCCTGCTGAAAGCATAGAGAACTTAAAATACTTACTGATGAGGATCAACGACGGTAGCCTTCAGTATGAGTTGCATTTCAATGTAAAGAAAACAAAAATACTCACCACTGGACTAAAAATAACATGATAAGTGGGGAATGATTCAAGCTGTATAACATTTCAGTTTGCTTGGATCCACTGTCAACACTCATGGAAACAGTAGTCAAGAAATTAAACCACATGTTGTTTTAGGCAAATCTGCTACACACTTCTTTAAAAGTGTTCAAGAGCAAGGATGTCAGTTTGAGGACTAAGGTATGCCTTAACCAAGCTGTATGATATTTTCAGTAATTTCATATGCATGTGAAAGTAGGACAGTGAATAAGGAAGACTTGATGCATTTGAGTTAAGGTGTTGGAGAATATTAAAAATACCATGGACTGTTTGAAGAAAAAGCAAGTCTGTGTTGGAAGAAGTACAGCCAGAATGCTCCTTTGAAGCCAGGAAGGCGGGACTATGTCTCGCATATTTTTGATACATTATCAGGTGGAACCAGTCCCTGGAGAAGGACATCATGCTACGTAAAGTGGAGGATCAATGTAAAAGAGGAAGATCCCCAATGAAAAGGATTAGCACAGTGACTGCAGCAAAGAGCTCAAGGTTAACAACGATTGTCATGATGGTACAGGACTGGGTAGTGTTTTGCTCTCTTGTGCACAAGTTGCTATGAGTTGGAACAGACTTAACAACATCTAACAATAACAACAACAGCAGCCCTTCTCCAAAGAATTCTTTTGTCTTTGATTTGTATCACATCAAAATGGCACTTTGGGCATCCTCTTGGCCTCCAATCACGTTCCTTTTAAATGTTGTTTGTGTTTTGGGGAAAAGAAGCCTGAAGGAACAAGATCAAGGCTGTAGGGTGGATTGGGTAAAGTTTCCCAACAAAATACTTACAAGACAGCTCTTGCTGCCATTACAGAAGGAGCAGGTACTTTGTCATGATGGAAGAAAAATTTCCTCAGCACAACTTTCCTGGCCTTTTCTTCACTAATGCAGTTTTCAGTTTTCCTGAAACTTCTTCATAATAAGCCCCTGTGATCATTTGTGTCCTTCAAGAAAAATCTATCAAGATTACTTCTTTGAAGACCCATGAAACAGTGACCATCAACCTATGGGTCTAATCTCTCTGCCTTGAATTTAGCTGGCTGAGAAAATCCCTTTGGAAGCCTCTGTTTTGATTAAACATTTTGGGTTTTTTGAAGGTGCCTAATGAGCCTAAGACAAGTGTATTACTGAAGAGCCTGTCTATAGCCAACCACTGTTCACAGAAACACCTTTAAACAGGTTTTGCCTAGAATAAACCCATGCGTGTCTAAAGTGGAGCCCAAGTAGCAATGCTCTTTTACTTATTCTCACACATGCACTAGGCTTTTACTAGCATTAGTATTTAAATGAAATATTGGAGAAAAACAAATCTAACATTTATTGAGAACCTACTCTGACTCTGGTATATTTATATTAATTTAATCCTCACAACATCTGTAAGGTTAGGTGGCAATATCCAGATTTCAGTGATAAGAAAACATGGCTCAGAGAAGATAAAGAATAGGAATTTGAACTTGTATATGTCTGTACTCAGAATGCATGCTTTTTTCAGTTGCCAGTAGTAGCAATTCTTAATGCAGAGATCGAAGGTGCGTGAATCAAGAAGAGGGAGTAGGTGGCAGTCATTTTTTTCCGTATCCATTGACTGCTGGATAGTAATGATTAGCTAAGTAAATACTTTCTCCTTGATGCTAAATATTCTTCTTGCCAAACTTTGAAGTTTTTGTGTTTTCCAAAAAGGTTATGCCTCATCTTTTCTAATCTTCACACACCTACATCTGTGTTACTATACATTAAAGGACTTAGCACAAATATATATGCATTTTTCATAACAACAGATACCACCTAAATACTTGTCTATAAATTAATTACACAGTGATTCATATTTTCCAGTTGGCTTACATTACAGTTTTAGTTTTATTGTCAGTGGAAAAAGTGACTTGTAACAAAATATACTTCTTCCTTCTTCCTTCAAACTCCTTTACCTGAGGTTTAAATTATATGTAGAATTTTACATAAATTTTTCTTCAGTCTGTCCATACTTTTTATGAGATGGTTAGAGACACTGTTAATGCATAAATGTATAAGAACTGTTTCCTCAAACATTTCAGAAAGTTATTTGCAGTTTGCCGGAGATGTTTTAACTGTAGCCTTTTCATACATAATTTTTGATGCTCTTTTAAGTAAACAAATTCAATAGGAGCAGGTAAAAATCAGTTTTCCTTTGTTACTTCTTACCACTAATTTCCATATTTGTCTTGTAACCAGAAAATTGGGTGCAAGTGAAGGTACCATAAACCAGGAAATTCAACGTTATCAGCAGTTAGAATCTGTTGCTGTGAATGACATTCGAAGAGATGTCCGTAAAAAGTTACGGAGATCTAGTATGCGAGTGAGTAAATGAAGAATTTTATTGAAGTATAGACTTTTTGTTTCTTTGTTTATAAAACTTATCTATGATGTTTATAAGTAAGCTTGCTGGCATAGTGTTTTTAAGTTGTTAACTCAACTGTGTGCTTTGAAAATCTTTTTGAGATATCCATATTTCCTCTATCCCATTCTCATGACAAATTTTCCCTCTCAGCCAGTGCACACGCTCATCTCTTTTATCTCTATTATTTTCAGATTTAGTTGCCTCCAACTAGAGTTTAATCTCTTGTGGAACAAACTGTTTGTCTTTGATCCTAGTGCCTACCACATTATCTGGTACAATTAGAATAAATATGGTAGAAAATAATTATAAAACTTATCCAAGTGGGCATAGGTTGTTTCATGTCAAGATGGTCTTGTTAGTGAAAAAAGAACCGTACTTCTTGTTTGATAAAATATGTTCTTTTAATCTTTTTGTTTGTTTTAGTAAATAAGCTAAAACTCTCTTGTTTTCCCCAGAATGAGATATTTGAGTGGTACCCCAATATATGAAACAGATTAAATTAGAGCTGATGGGGTCAAAGGTAGGAGAATAGGCTGTAAGAAATCCTGGGGCTATCAGTTTGACCTTAATCACCCACAAAATCCTAGAAAATGCAAGTTTTTCTATTATCTACAGGGTCGCTCTGAATTGAAACTGACTCCATCGCACATAACCACCACCACCACCACCTTATAACCAGGAGTCCTGGTGTGGTGCTATGGGATAATGCACTTGACTGTAAGGTCATTTGAACTGCAAAGTTAGCAGTTCAAACTCACCAGTCGCTCCTTGGAAACCCTACTCAGGCTTGCTATGAGTTGGAACTTGCTTGATGGCACTTAACAACAACAATCTAATAATATACCTAACAGTTTTAATAAGTAATTAAAATATTAATTTTGTGCTGTTTATATGGTAGTTTATATCTGGTAATTGTTAAAAATAAAAACTAGGTAGAGAAGATTAGAGAAAATATTGAAATTACATCTGATTTCTTAGCACTTGTCTCATATGACATTTTCCCTTTATATCTCTCTGTCTTCCAAATCTCAGCTGTATGAGAATCTTCTTAACATCTAGTCTGTGCTCCATTCCCCACAAAAATAAGTTAGGAGAAGAGTTTGAAAACAGTGAGAATATTCAGGTTACTTCTTTCTTACCTTTACTATACGAGTTTTGCGATAGATAATACTTAGATGACTAGTAGTTTCTCGCCTACCCCATTGCACCTACCTCCCCCAGTTTCTGTCCGTTTTCCTCCCAACCTTTCTTTTGCCTTTAACGTTCAATTTTTCTCTCATTTCATTTTAAATATTTTCCTTTCTTCTCACCCTGTTTGTATTTTCCCTATGCTGAATCTTTTCTTTCTTTTCTATTTTCTGTCAGGCCAGCTGGTGGCTGGTATTTTCATTATTGCATGACCCTCCTAATTGATCTTGATACTAAAGAATAGCTGATTCCTCATCTACTTTGATCTACTTATATTGTGTAGTGACTTTTTTATTTTTTACTTTAGTAATTATTTTTAATTTTCCTTGAGCATCTGGACTATGCTGAGTGGTATTGCTGTTGTTGTTAAGTACTGTGGAGTTGGTTCCGACTCATAGCGACCCTTTACAGGGTTTCCAAGGCTGTAAATCTTAACGGGAGCAGAAAGCCTTGTCTTTCTCCCACAGAACAGCTGATAGTTTCGAACTGCCAACCTTGTGGTTAACAGCCCGATTCGTAACCACTGTTGGCTAATAATATAATGTGTACAGATCTGTCTGTAGTAAAATATAATAGCATGAATTCATATATGAAATATCCTTTTTAAAATACTATTAGAACACTATGGTTTTTAAAAAATTTTTTAATTAAAAAATTTTTTTTAATTTTAAAAATTAAAAAAAAATTTATTACAATCCCCTTCCTGCAACAACATTTATCCTACTTCCTCCCTGTGACTACCCATTTACATCTTATATTTCATAAATGAGCAAGGCAAAAGTATTTGATGTACACTTCAAAAACAATACAAACAATATATATATATATATATCCATTTAAATGTTCGAAGGGCACAGCCTGCCAGCCTCCTGTCCACAGGCACACAGCCACTGTCTACTGTCTTAGCTTTTCTAGGGAGGGATGTCATGCTCAGCTCATGCTCTTCCTTCTTGATGGTCTGTTAAGTGACTTTTAAATTTGCAATTTAAAGTAACTTGTTATTTATTGCCTTGGGTGAAACACACTAGCTTGTTTAATAGTAGACTATGTTCTTTTATAGGAAGTAAGATATAACATTGATAACTGCACAAAGTCATCTTTTTTATCTTTCATTTCATTAGGCTGCTTCCCTAAAGGATAAATGGGGCTTGGGGTACAAACCAAGTTATAGCCGATCAAAAAGCATTTCTGCTTCCGGAAGACCACCTCTTAAACGAATGGAAAGGGCAAGGTAATGTAGATTTCAACCAATGAAATGGACAGAATTGCTGACACTTTTATCAATATTCACTACCTGATTTTATTGTGCTCGAACTTGAAAAAGCATAACATTAAGAGAGCAAAAAATGGGCAATATGAATATCAGTAGTGCTAGGTACCCTGGCTGCACTATAGGATAATCCATGTACTGCTAGCCACAAGGTTTATGGTTCATACCTACTAGCTGTGGCTTGATTGGGAAAAAGATAAGCCTGTCTGCTTCCATAAGATTTGTAGTATCAAAAACCCATATGAGTAAGATTTAACTCACATGAGTCAGAATTGACTCAATGGCAGTGAGTGGGTTTGGATTTAGGTAGTATTAAAAAGAAGTTTATTTGAGGAATTTGTGTATCACACTTATACCAAAGTATAGCATGTGCATTTTAGTAATGATGTGTACAGATAGTACTCTCTAGAGAAGTTCTATGTGTAAGTTTACAGACTATTTCAGATATAAAAATGTGCATATTATTAGCTACTACTCTAAATTTATCAATGAGAAAAAGTGTAATTAAATACACACACATTTCTTATATTTGGCAAAAATGGAACTTTTACATATTATTGAAGAAAAATACTGTTTTACTGGAAGCAGCAATCAAGAAATCAAACGATGTATTTATTGAATTAGGCTAATCTGCTGCAAAATATCTCTTTAAAGTTGTAAACACCAAAGATACCAGTATGAGCACTAATGTGTACTTGACCCAAGCCATGGTATTTTCAATATCGTCCTATGCATGTGAAAGTTGGACAATGAATAAAGAAGACCATAGAAGAATTGATACATTCAAATTGTGATATTGGAGAAAAATATTAAAAGTACCATGGATTTCCAGAAGAACAAACAAATATGTGTTGGAAGAAGTATAGACCGAATGTTCCTTAAAAGCCAGGATAACAAAACATTATTTGGAGGGGCCAGTTCCTGGTTGAAGGACATCATGCTTAGTAAAGTGGAGGGTCAGCGAAAAAGAAGATTCCCAAGGAGATGGATTGATGCAATGGCAACAGCAATTGGCTCAACTGTAACAATTGTGAGGATGGCACAGGATTGGGCAGTGTTTCGTTCTCTTGTTCACAGGGTTGCTACATGTTGGAACTGAGTCAGCAGCACCTAGCAACAACAGCTATAAATGAGCAGTATAAAGAAGTGAGAATTATTTTTTATATGGTTTAGCTTTAGAAAGTCTTGTGTCAGTCAGTACATTGAGTCTTTTTATATGGGATTCTAAAGTTTAAGAGCTTAAAAGGAGTTTTGGTGTGGTGCTGTAGGATAAGCACCAGACTGCTAACTTCAAGGTAGCTGGTTCAAATTTACCAGCCGCTCCTCAGAAATGCTATATAGGGTCACTAAGAGTTGGAAACAGTTCGACTGCACTTAACGACAATAACGTTTAAGAGGTGTAATAACAAAAGTTAAATCCTTCCATAAAGAACATATTGAGAAATAAAATTTTAATGTCATTAATGAAACTTTTATGAAGCCCAGGAATGTTCTTTTTTTAAACTATATATATTGTTTCATAACTTTGTATTTTACTTACAGTTCTCGAGTAGGAGAACCTGAGGAACTCCCAGAAATACGTGTTGATGCAGCATCTCCTGGCCCCAGAGTAACTTTCAATATACAGGATACAGTAAGAGAGATATTATTTGTCACAGATACGCATTGCTAAGTAGTTTTTAGTAAATATGCAACTTCAAAGTACTAATTCCTGCCTAAAACAAAAGTGTGACTACTGATAGTTGAAGTGTCTGTACACTATTTACATGTGCCATCATTTAAGAGTCATGTTACAGATGCATGTGTCTTGCCTGTAGGATAAAAACTCCTTAACTGTTGGCTCTTAGGTAGTAAAGTTTTTGTTAAATATTTTTTCTTTCTTTTAATATGAGAACTGCCTTAAACTAGGCCTTTTACATAAAGGTAAATAGGTAATATGAAAATAATATTAGTACTTATTTGTGTATTTTGTGCAGAATACATATAGATAATAGGAGAAGCCAAAATAAAAAGAATTTGAAGTTGTCTTCTAATTTCACGGCATGTTAAAATGGTGATTTTGTTTTGTTTTTTATTTCTTTACTCATTGTTTTTCTTTATTCATAATTTTTGTTTTGTTTTGTTTTTCCAATGTTCTTATTTTAATTAAGTTGAAAAATACAGTATGGGGAAGTACATCACAATCCAGCTGTCCTGGGGCAGGGTATTTTCAGGTACTTTTTAAGAACAACATAAATTTTGCTTTAAAACTAATTAACTGCCCTGAAAATCTGCTTTCAAATTGTCTTCCTTTCATTTCAAACTAAACTCAGATTTCAAAATATTTTCCATAATACATTTTAAATTAAAAGGCTTAAGATTGTTCTAATTCTTTCTCATCATGTACCTTTCATAAACCCTTGCATGCATATATTATATATATATGTAGACATACATATATACATATAAAATTTAATATTCACTTTCAGTATTTAAAATGCATAACAGTAGAATATGCTCATCAAGTCATAAACTATAAACTGAACTTTACTATAGTTGCTTACTGAATCCCTATGAGTCTTTTTCACTACATTCAATTGCAAAATGAACTTTTCCTTAAACAACTAAGCTTACTGAATAGTTGAAACTAGTATCACATCCAACCCAGAACAACACATTAATCATTGAATATTATATCTTTGGAGTCCTGGTGTGGGCGATAGAATAAGCACTGGACCACAAGGTCAGTTTGAGCCACAAAGTCAGTGGTTCAAACCCACCAGCCACTACTTGGAAACCCTATATAGGGTTACTATGATTAAGAACCGACATCACAGCATTTAATAACAACAACATCGTTTCTTCTGAGTCACTGGTACAAAAGAACATGAATTAAAGAGCCATTAAAAAATTATTTTAGTCAAAATAGTGTGGAAAATGTGCTACCCTAATCACTCACAAATTGAATAAACATTCTTGATAAAGTAAATATTTTCCCTAAATATAAGTTATAAAAGTAAAAATGAATTTAGGAGTTCTGGTAGCATAGTGGTTATGAATCGGGCTGCTAACTTCAGAGACAGCAGTTTGAAACTACCAGCTGTTCCACGGGTCGCTATGAGTCGGAATTGACTCGAAATAAAGGCATATAACATATATCTATAAATGTTAGATATATGTTATATGCCTTTGTCTTTGTGTAGAATTTTTCTGTAGGTTACTTTAGAAAAACGCAAACTGGCACTTATTTCACATATATTTTGTTTCCCTTACCCAACTCTCTTAAGCTAGAATCTCTATATATATCCTGTTGTTTTGTTGTTGTTAGGTGCCATCGAGTCAGTACTGACTCATGGCAGCCTTATGTACGTCAGAACAAAACACTGAATTTAGTCAAACTGAATTTTCCTTTGGAACTCTTAAAATATATAGTGAACATGACAAACATCATTTTTGTAAAGAACTTACTATGAACCAAGTTAATTGGTTTCAGTGGATTTAACTAGCTATGTAATTCTTACTATTTGGATTTATTCGAGTCTTATTTTTAAATAGCAGTGTACCCTGCTTTAAAATAATGGTA
The DNA here is from genome assembly GCF_000296735.1 of Chrysochloris asiatica. Taxonomy (NCBI): domain Eukaryota; kingdom Metazoa; phylum Chordata; class Mammalia; order Afrosoricida; family Chrysochloridae; genus Chrysochloris; species Chrysochloris asiatica. Next base: position 8,684,579 of record NW_006408606.1, on the reverse strand, counting down.
TATAGAAACCATAAATTTACAAAAAGATCATTTATCTATATAAACTCTTACATGTTTTAAAAAATTGAAGGTGTTCTGAAAAATAATATTTTATGTTCACATTTACTCAGTAGCACATATATAAAGTAAAGAACAGCTAGATTATGCAATGTTTGGCATTTAGATTGCAGGTTATCACTATGTGTCCAGTAATAGCATCCAGTAGTTTTAAAGAATTGCATTACCTGGCACATTAAACTTTACAAATAGTTATAACATTCTCAAACAATATTAACCAACCCTGTGGAATTGGAAATAGAAATTAAGTCATAGGAAGTTTTGCTCTTTTTTGACCTATTTAAATACAGAGATCTCCCAGTACAATCCTTAGTGACAAAGTGTTTAAATTCTGTTTGCCATAAAATGCAACGTTTTTGTTTGATTGCTTGATACATTACTCAACTATTTATACATCTCTCTTCACCCCGTTGGAGTCCTGGAGAAACAGTATGATAAGCATTATGACTGCTAACTATAAGGTTAACTGCAAGGTTAGCAGTTCAGACCCACCAGCTTTTCCTTGAAAACTCTACACAGAGTCATTGTGAGTCAGAACCGACTAGATGGCACTTAATAACTTCATCCCATTGTTGTTGTTCAGTACCACGGAGTCGGTTCTGACTCCTAGTAACCCTGCACAGGGTTTCTGGGCTGTAAATCTTTACAGGAGCAGAACGCCTCATCCTTCTCCCACGGAACCGCTGGTAATTTCGAACTGCTAACCTTGAGGTTAGCAGCCCGATTCGTAACCACTACGCTGCCAGAGCTCCTCATCCCATTAGGGGTTGTTTTTATATCCACAAACATCATGAGATGGTAATGCACTCTACTGACAATGCATGTTTTTGATCACTAATTACTCTTGCCATTTTGACTTTACAATTAATCCCATTATCTTCTTTGTTTTCACAGCATGTTTAAATTCTACTTTAAAGAATTGTAATGTGCACTAATTAATAGCTGTGTATCTAAAGTAAAAGTTCACTCTGATTTTTATTGTCAGTGGTGTGACTTTCTGTGGTTTGACATTCTGCTTCCTTCCTTGGTGAGCCATTGTGTGTGCTCCAAACTCTGACCTTTCTTTCAGTTCAAAGTGAGGAAATGTAACTCAAGAGCATTTAAAAATGTTACTCTCTCTGTAGATAGATAGATAAACATATAGATAGATAGATAGATAGAGAGAGAGAGAGAGAGAGACAGATAGATACATTTTTTTTCATTGAGAAAGAACTTGTAATATGAACCTGAATGATTTTGTTTTTTCCTTTTTTACAATCAGTTTCCTGAAGAGACGGAATTGGACCTTTTGTCAGTAACCATTGATGGCCCATCTCATTATTCATCTAATAATAGTGAAGGATCATGTTCTGTGTTCAGCTCTCCCAAAACTCCAGGAGGCTTTTCACCAAGCATTCCTTTCCAACCGGAAGAGAGTCGACGAGATGATAGTTTGTCTTCTACCAGTGAAGATTCTGAGAAAGATGAAAAGGAAGAAGACCATGAAAGAGAAAGATTTTATATTTACAGAAAACCCTCGTGAGTAACTTTTTTGTTTTATGATCTTTGGTAGTTTTCAGAATATAGAACTAAGCCTAAATTATTACAAATACCTTAATAGTTGTAGAAAATGGTCTTAATGTGCCTAGCCTTAGTAAGATTAAGAACCATATTCATGGTTTATTAATGAAATTTAGCTCAATATGGTATTATTTTTCTTTCTTTCACTCACTGTTCTTCTAATAAAATCTGGAAAGTATCATTTAAACTTTACAATTTGAGAAGTGAAAGCTCCTTCAAAATTAAACTATGTAGTTCATTTACTGATATTCAGACACTTTAAAGCAGTGATTGTGATTGTGTTCAGCACCTAATGTATTTCTTGTTATGTAACAATTACTCAGTATAAAACTGCTGAACAAAATGGACAGCTAGCTGCAATGTTGATGACAGCTACTCCTCCGAAACTGCAGTCATTGAGTCAGAATCGACTCAACAGTACACTGACAATAACAAGGCAGATAATTTGTGTGAGTTCATAAAGCAATAATTATTTACAGACTACTATACACTATAAAGTAAATGAAAATGAGTTGTTTAAAACTCTTACTGTTTTATTGTAGTCATACATCTCGTAAAAAAGCAACAGGTTTTGCTGCTGTTCATCAGCTATTTACCGAACGCTGGCCTACAACACCGGTCAACCGGAGTCTCAGTGGCACAACTACAGAGAGAAATATTGACTTTGAACTTGATATACGGGTTGAAATTGATAGTGGGAAATGTGTACTCCACCCAACCACTCTCCTACAAGAACATGATGATATAAGCTTGAGAAGGTAAGATATAAGTTGAAAAAGAATAATTCATCTGTTGGAGATACTAGTCAGATATCACTGAGTTACAATAAATACTTTTCCTCAGGTCCCAAATGCAGATTATTGGATCTAACTATAACTGAAATGGTTGGATGGTTTTTTGCAGTTGGATGGTTTTTTGCAGTATACAGTTTTTAGAAATAAGCATATAACGTTTTCTGACATCTAGAACTGTAGGTCTAATTTTAGAGTCTGGCAAATTTGTTAACTAAAATTGTTATGTCTTTAAAATGTTCCTTTGACTTGAGTTTCTCAACTAATATTAAAATTATTTAGATTTTATTTATAAGTAAATAGTTATTTAGAGTTTAATCAATTTGTTGTTGTTGTTGTTAAGTGCCGTTGAGTCAGTTCTGACCCATAGTTACCCTGAACAGGGTTTCCACGACTATAAATCTTTACAGGAGCAGAAAGCCTCATTTTTCTCCCGTGGAGCAGCTGGTAGTTTCGAACTGCTGACCTTGCGGTTCACAGCCCAATTCATAAAATTTAGCTAATATTGATTTCATTTTATAAAACGTACAGTACTAACAGGTATCACGACTATTGAGTTTTAGTAAGTTTATAGAGAAATAAGGAAGATTGGGAACAGCCTCAACTGGAAGTCTTCAGTACTCTGGAATGCTGTTCAGGAGCAAACTACAGCTTTATCGTTTGCTTTCATTGTTAGCTAGATGGTGAAATAACCAGATTTAACATGAGATTAATCGTTCTTTAAATTCATTTTGCTTCTCTTTGTTCGTCCAAAAAAGAACAGTTAAAAATAATAATTGATTAGATGGGTGGGAGTGAGATGGATAGGAATATAAATAAAACAAAAATGGCAGAATGTTGGCAATTATTAAAGGTAGGTACATGGGTTCATTATACCTTTCTGTTTATTTTGTATATTTTGAAATTTTCCATAATTAAAGATTATTTAAATGATCTTTTTGTATGTGGTGCTTATAAAATGAGAGAGTAGATTAAAAACGTACTGTTTACTAAGTTAAAAACCACTCATAAATGCAAAAATTATAAAAAGGATGTTAGGAGTCCTGGTGTGGTGCTGTGGGTTAATGCACTAGACTGCAAAGCTGTTTAAACTGCAAGGTCGGTAGTTCAAGCTCACCAGCTGCTCTTCAGAAACCCTATATAGGGTCGCTATGGGTTGGAATCAACTTGATGGCACTTCACAACAACAACAACAGTTTACCATTGTTGTTAAGTGCCATCAAGTCAGTTCCAAGTCATAGCAACCCTTTATAAGGGTTTCCAAAGGAGCTCTGGTAGCGTAGTGGTTACGAGTTAGGCTGCCAACCTCAAGGTCAGCAGTTCGAAACTACCAGAGGTTCTGTGGGAGAAAGATGAGGCGTTCTACTCCCATAAAGATTTACAGCCTAGGAAACCCTGTACAGGGTCGCTATGAGTTGGAACCGACTCCATGGTACTTAACAACAACATAGGGTTTCCAAAGAGTGGCAGGTGGGTTTGAACTGCGGTTCAAAGCGACCTTGCAGTTAGAATATAATAATCATAAACTATAATAAATTACTGCTATTAGGTTCAACCTAATAATGTTGAACTATTCATGTGAAACAATCAAGGAGTCCTACTGTAGCACATTATGACTTGGTATGACACTGGTATGGCACTGAAGGATAAGCACCAGACTGTTAACCACAAGGTTGGTGGTTCAAACTCACCGTCCGCTCCTTGGAAACTTTATACAGGGTCACTATGAGCCAGAACTGACTTGATGGCACTTAGCAACACCTGTATACATTGTTTAGTGCCCCAAGTTGACACCGACTCATCGACAACAGAACAAAGCACTGCCCAGTCCTGTGCCATCCTCCCAATTGTTACTCTTGAGCCCATTGTTACTGACACTGTGTCAGCCTTATCATTGGGGGATCTCTCTCTTTTTTATTGACTCTCCACCTTACCAAACATGATGTCCTTCTACAAGGACTAGTCCTTCCTGATAATGTGTCTGAAGTATGAGAAACGAAATCTCATCATCCTGCCTTCTAAGGAGCATTATGGCTGTACTTCCAACACATATTTGTTTGTTCTTCTCCAACACCATAAACTGAAATCATAAATTCTTCTATGGTCTTTCTTATTCATTGTCCAACTTTCACATGCATATGAGGCAACTGTGAAAACACCATGATTTGGGTCAGGAGCTCCTTAGTCCTCAAACTATATTAGAGGGCTATGTGAGAGGGCCTATACAAGAGGGCTTCAAAACAGTTCATGGAAAAGTTAAAAGGTAATAGAATTTTTCCACAAACTTTTGAAGCTCCCTTTCTTAGTTACAGATTGCAACATTAGTGCAAGGCATTAACCCTATTAGCTAGGAACAGTGATAATCTTTACTTCAACTTCATCAGTGAAGGACTATAATTCTGTTTACTATACAAATAAGTTTTCTTTTAAGGAAAAGAGGTAAAAATTTCCTTTTTTTAAAATGACAAAATATTTTTCTGTTTATAGGAGTTACGATAGAAGTTCTAGAAGCTTAGATCACGATTCTCCTTCTAAAAAGAAGAAGTTTCAAACTAATTATGCTTCTACCACCCATTTAATGACTGGTAAAAAAGTACCTTCATCACTGCAGACAAAGCCTAGTGACTTGGAAACAACCGTATTTTACATTCCTGGAGTTGATGTAAAGGTAATAAATTAATTACTTTTTTTTTTTTTCAGGATATGGGATTTGATTATCAACAGCATTATTTATTTTGTCATCTATAGTCTTTATTTGCTCATTACATTAAAAATTAGACTTTCTGACATTTTTCTCTAATATAGTCATATTCTTAACATAAGAATATCCAAATTGCAGGTTGTCATTTTTCTTATACTGCTTTTTCAATGAAGGTTTGGCAGAAAGAAGTTAAAAAATAACAGATAATTCAAGGGTCTGACCATATATATAGTTGCAGATGTTCCTACTCTACCCCTTCTTCTTCATACCAGGTATTGACATTTCTTAGGTTTTAGAGGAAGCCATCTGGATGTTTTTTCCTTTTATACGTTGATATTCTTAGGATTTCCACAATTGTGAATTGTTATTGGGGCACACAGCCTCATTTTTCTCCCGCAGAGAGGCTGGTAGGTTTGAACTGACTACCTTGCAGTTGTCATTCCAACGCTGTAACCCACAGGGCTCCTTGCACGTTGATATTTATTAGTAACATATGCATTCAATCTTGTCTAGTTTAACTTAATTAAGCAGCGTTTTTTAAATTGTGGAATTATAGGATCCTAGATTTTTAAAATGGAAAGAACTGGAAAGATTATCTGGAATTAACTTTTAATTTTGAAAATGAAAGAAAAGAAATTTGCAAGAATTACAAAACCAACTGAAAAGATCTAGAACTAGGTCTGCTGACTCTTGCACCAATATTCTTTCTGTCACATTGACCGATGTCATTTTTTTTTCATCTGCATCATTTTAATTTTAAAATTTATTTTAATTTTAAAATTTGTTTTAATACAGTTACATTACAATTCTAAGACTCTAAAGACTGAATCACCTAATGCATCAAGAGGATCTTCCTTGCCAAGAACACTCTCTAAAGAATCCAAGCTGTATGGTATGAAAGATAGTAGTGCAACATCTCCTCCTTCTCCTCCTTTACCTTGCACTGTCCACAGCAAGACTAACACCTTACTACCTCCCCAACCCCCACCTATTCCCTCAGGTATTTAAGGAAAATATACTTTTTGTTTTTGTTTTTTTTGTAATGTAATTTTTAGTCACCACCTACTTGCTCTATTGCTAAGTTTCTTTGAAATTTAAATGTTAAAAAAGACAGTGATTTGTTAATAATGACTGCAAAAGTCATATGGAAGACTCTGGGTTATTTAATTTTGGGTTGTTTTTGGTTATTTTGGGGTTATTTTTCAAATTGCTATCATTTTAGAATATCAGACGTTAACATAAACAATATACTAAATAGTTTACTTAATTAACTACGCCTAGTGGTTATGAATTGGGCTGTGGACCTCAGGGTCAGCAGTTCGAAACTGCCAGCTGTTCTGTGGGAGAAAGATGAGGCTTTCTGCTCCCGTAAAGATTTACAGCCTCGGAAACCCTATACAGGGTCGCTATGAGTCAGGACCAACTCCACGGCACATTACAACAACAACAACAATTTTTACACAGTTCAAATTGGGGAGTTTGTGACCTAGATGGTGATATCAAACCTAAACACTTTCAAGATAGAGTACACTGGGTTTAACTATTTCTCTGTATTATCTGTTTCTGCATAACATATTCCTTCATAACTAAGTGACGTCTAACCACAAACATAGTTTTTGTATATCAGAAATTCAGGAGCAGTTTGGCTGGTTGAATTGGACTTTTTCATGAGGTTGCAGTCAAAGTGTTGGCTAGGATTTGCAGGCATGCTAGCACTTGACAGGGGTTAGAAATTGCTTCTAGCGTGTCCCATGCATATAATTGACAAGCTGCTACCTCAGTTTCTCCCCACATGGAGCTTTCTACAAGGCTGCATGGATATTCTTGTGATATGGCACCTGACTTCCCTCAGAGGAAGTCACCCAAAAATGAACAAGACAGAGCTGCAATTTCTTTTATGATGTAGTCTCCAAAGTCACATATTACCACTTCCACATTATCTTACTGGTAACACAGGTCAGCCTTATTTACTGTGGAAGAGAACCACACAAGGGCATGAGTACCAGAAGGCAAGGATCATTGGAAGCCAAATTGAGATGGCTGCCACATGGCATAATATTAATACATTAAACGTTCAGTAGAATTGCTAAAGAGGACATGTCAGGGTGGGCAAGAATTATTTGAAAAAGTTTATTTGGAAGGTATAACTAGATACATAGATTTTTTTAATGCTAATTGTATAATAATGCTTAATATGAGGAAGCTTCAAAAAGTTCATCAAAAAATTCCATTTTCATTTCATTTTCCAAGAACTTTTTGAAGCCCTTTTGTATTTTTTGTGTTACTTTTCAATTGATATGGCTTATCTGTGTCCATTTAATACAGGATAAATATTATCCCTGTTGTATAAACAAGGAGAGATAAGACACAGAAGTTGAATGTCTTTTTGTAGGTTTACACAACTAATGTAAATGTTGAAGTTGGAAACATATGCCAAAGTTAGCTAAGTTTTAGCTATTTTACTCTTTCTACTGAAATGAAAAATAGGTACAAGGAGAGATGACAACTGAGGTAGGGAATAATTATAAATTATCAGCAAGGACATAGGACTGAAAATAATGACTTTCCTCATTTGCCACTAAAATTATTAGCCAAAGTACTCTAATCTTACTTCTGAAGTAGGAAAACAACAGAACAAAACAAAACAAAACTAATACTGTTCAACTAAAGTTGAAAAATTGGACCAAACTTTGTGAACTAGAGCAAATAGGGATAAGTATTATATTAAACATCATTAGTCATCTTTGTACACTAACATTAATATTTCATTTCTTTCAACCTATTTTTATTGCTTTCTTGTATGGTCTTAAATATCATGTGCTTCAGCTGATTAAAGTCTTTTATTTCTAATTTCTCACAAAACTGTATCTTGTTATATTTTATTGGGACCGTTTTACTAAATTCGCATTTACCAATGTTCTAGCCAAAGGAAAAGGAAGTGGAGGAGTAAAGTTAGCCAAGTTATATGCCTGGGTAGCACTTCAGTCATTGCCAGAAGAAATGGTCATTAGTCCCTGCCTATTAGACTTTCTGGAAAAAGCATTGGAAACTATTCCAATTACACCAATTGAAAGAAATTATACAGGTAAGCATCTTCCTTATATACTTACTCCTTCATCTCATGGATCTTGGGTCCCTGTACTTAAAAAAAAAAAATTATGGGTTAATGCGCCAGACTACAAAGCCATTTAAACTGCAAGGTTGACAGTTCAAGCTCACCAGCTGCTCCTTGGAAACCCTATATTGGGTCGCTGTAGGTCGGAACCGACTCGATGGCACTTAACAACAACAATTTATGACACTTTTACATAATATATCCAATGATAAGTATAAAGTAATTATAGAACTGAAAAATAACTGAGAGACCGTCCTGTTGTTGTTGTTGAGTGCCAAGTCAGTTTTGACTTACAGTGACCCTGGATAGGGTTTCCAAGGAGCAGCTGCTGAGTCTGAACCACCGACATTGCAGCTCAAACTGACCTTGTGGCCCAGTGCATTATCCTGCAGCACCACACCAAGACTTCAAGAGATTGTCTAGTCCTTATTGATGAATAAGTAAAGTAAGTCCCTGTGAAATTGTATGCACAATTAAATAATAACAAAATTAGCATCTTCTGCTTCCTAGCATTGTGCTATATCTGTTAACCTGTCATAGATGTAAGGAGCTACTTAGCGTAGTGGTTACAAATAGGGCTGCTAACCTTAAGGTTGGCAGTTCGAAACTAGCAGCTGTTCCATGGGAGAAAGATTAGGCTTTCTGCTCCCGTAAAGATTTGTAGCCTCGGAAACCCTATGCAGGGTCACTATGAGCCGGAACCAACTCCACGGTATTTAACAACAACACATCATAGGTGTGACCTTAGGTTGGAAAAAATATACTACAAGACTGAGGCATTGCATAACAGAAGTACCTAAATGGGGAGTAAGATTTGGAACCCATATGATATTGGGAAAAGCAAGTGTTACATATTTAATGAGTGGTTCATGACTAAATTTTCTTTAAAAGATGTCCTCATTTCCCTGATTTCCTTAGGTTCTTACATTAGCATTTCTCTTGAACAGGAATCTCCTTAAGGACAAGGGTGTGACCACTATTTTCTTTTTAAGTGTGTGGAATGTTGCTGTTGTTAATTGCCATTGAGTGGATTCATTGTTGTTAAGTGCTGTCAAGTAGGTCCACCCATAGCAGGGACCCTGTATAGGGTTTCTGAGGAGTGGCTGGTAAGCTTGAACCGTGGACCTTGCAGTTCCAACAGACTTTACAGTCCAGCGCAGTTACCCTCAGTGCCATACCAAGACTCATAGGGAGTCGAGTATGGGGTTTCGAGGAATGGCTGGTGGGCTTCAACCAGTGACCTTGCTAAAAACCTTGTGGTCCAGTGCTTATCCTACAGCACCACAGGATTCCAGTGTGAGGCACTGCAGCAGGGGAATCTGAGTTTGGGGAAATAAGCAAGAAATCTGAATAGGAAAAGATGTGTGGAGTATTAGGATAAAAAAGAAAATGTACCTGGGTGTCCATACCCCTGATCTTGGTAATAACATGAGAGAAAAAGATATTACAATAGTTTCCCCTTGTCCTAACAATAAAACTTTAAATATTTTAACAGCTGTCAGCTCACAAGATGAAGATATGAGCCATTTTGAAATACCAGAGCCTATGGAAGAATCAACAACATCATTAGTATCATCTTCAACATCTGCTTACTCTTCCTTCCCTGTAGATGTTGTGGTTTATGTGCGAGTTCAGGTAATACACTCATCTAGTTCTTTTTAATTTAAAGAAAAAAAAAATTATTGGAACATTTTCAACAGTGTTTCTTTTTAAAGATACATGTCCCTTTAGAATAATTATAATGGCTTAGAGGTTGCCTGAACTTCTGGAAAGTAAATGTAAAATGTATGAATATGTTTACTGTTCTGTTGAGAAGTTTTATAGAGATTTGAGTTTTTAAAATTTAGATCTCACACTTTGGTGGTGAAAAGAAAAATGCATAGACCTCTTTAAAAAATAATTTGCTGTTTGGTCCCTTCATTTTTGCCATTGTAATCTGTTTGGGTAGGTATAAAAATTATAGAAGCTAAATTATCAGATATAAAAATTATGCAATTAAGGTATCACAATACTCCCTTTGTTAAATTTATACTTAAGACATGTATAATTTTTAGAACTTTTTATTGTGCATGGAGTGAAGGTTTACAGAGTAGATAGTCAGTTTTACATTCAGTAAATCACACACTTCAGTCCATCTCAATCATAGTCGTCCCCTTAACGTAGCATCACCTATCCCACGTCCTCCCTCTAGTTCATAGTTCCATTATTCCTTCTTTCCCAGCCTGTCTGAAGTTTTTTCCTTTGGTATGTAAATCTGCCTTTTTTTTTTTTTAATTTTTTATCTCATTTAGTTGACCACTCTGTGGTGTGTGTACCTCACTAGTGTTGTTGTCACAATCTATGTACCTATCTATTGCTTGGCTGAAAATGATCCACTGGGGTGAGTTTAGTTCCAGAGCTGAAAAATGACCAAAGGTTATAATCTTCGGGTTCTGCCAGTCTCTCTCTGACCAATAAGCCAGGTCTTTTTATGGTTTTCAGTTTAGTTCCACGTTTTCTCCCACTTTGTCAAGGATCCCTTGCAGAGCAATTGGTCGTGGTAGCTTGGCACCATCTAGTTTCTGGTCTCAGTCATGGAGACTGATGTTTGCTTGGGAGACCTTTGGGAGCACATAACAGAGTCTAGTTGATGCCATTTATTAGGTAGAATTTGATCAGAACTTGTATCCAAACTTCTGGGCTTAATTTACCCTTAATTTAAATTTTAGAATCTCTAAAATGAAAGAGTCATTAATGATCAATTATTCCAAATATTTTCTACAGCAACAAGTTAGCCAAGAGAACTTTAGTCTGGCCTTCTAGTGTTTTCAAAAGCATGCAGAAAACAATTGATGAGAACTGGGTGGTGAATGTCATTATCAGAACATAGTTTTTCAGTTGGATATAAGGGAAATTACCTACTTTTAAAGAATATGTTATGTACAAGTGTTATTATAAACATTTAAAGTTCTAGAATATCCAGGTGTGGTTCTGTAGGATAAGCACTGGACTCATACCCACAAGGTTGGTGGTGTAAATCCACCAGCCTCTCATTGAAAACTCTATACAGGGTTGCTGAGTTAAAACTGATTGGATAGCACTTAACAAAAGCAAAATATGTAAATATCTAAATATTTATCATGGAGAAATGACTTCTCAAAAATACCGTTGTGTTAATACATTATGGTTCATGTTTCATCTGTCTGTTTGAAAAAACTAGGACATTAAACACAAAACACTCTTCTCAAGTAAACATGGTAAAAATTTTATATGTGTGAACTGAAATGGAAATTAATTTTAACTTTTTAATCTGATACATTTTTAGCCATCCAGTTCTTTAGAATAGCTCCCCCCAACCTCTCTTTTTTTTAAATTGCCTCTTGTTTTGTTTTTAGCCATCACAGATCAAGTTTAGCTGTTTGCCAGTATCTAGAGTGGAATGCATGCTAAAACTGCCATCCTTAGACTTGGTGTTTTCTTCAAACCGAGGAGAGCTGGAGACTTTAGGGACTACATATCCTGCTGAGACTTTGTCTCCTGGAAGTAATGCTCTTCAGAGTGGAACAAAGACCTCTGCAAACAAAACTGGATTACCAGGTACAGAAACATTTATTCCTCTGGTATAAAGCTATGTTGGTTGTAAATTGAGTCACGTGGGTAAGTTCATTTCCAAACCTGAAGAGTGACTACAGGCCATAGTCTCAGAGGTTCCACCAGTCACTGTAATGAACAGTAAGTTTAGTAATTGTTATGATTTTGAATTTTGTTTCACATTTTTCTTCCACTCCGTCCAGGATCTTCTAATGTGATCCCTTTCAGAACAGTTGGTAATGGTAGCTGGGAACCATCTAGTTTGTCTAGTCTTAAGAGTTGGAGAGACTGATTTTAGCATAGTTCATTAGTCCATTGGACTAATAGTTTCTACGTGTCTTCAATTTCATCCCTTTTCTTTCCTCTGCACACTGAGAGACCAATAGTTGCACCTTAGATGGCTGCTCATGGCCTTTTAAGACTTCATTTGCTACTCACCCAAGTGGGATTTAGAACATTGTCTTTATGGACTATGGTATGCCAATTGACCTTAATGTTCCCTCAGACTGTGGTTCTGAGCCTCCAGACACAGTGACTCATTCCCTCTAGGTGTTTCTTTATGTCTCAGAAGTTTTTATAACTTTTCCATCTGTATTCTGTACCACATTCATAGATACATTTGTAACAAATGTAAATAATCATGTACAGATAGTCTCTGTCAAATATATATATATATATATGGGTATACACCCACTGTCGTTTCCACACCTGTTCAGCTAGAGTGTCTGTTCTGTTTGTATTTGTGCATCTACTCACTGAAAACTCATTGCAGGATTGTGTATTTAACAGTATTTACCTCTGTTGCCTTTAACTTTTGCTATTTTCCCAGTGTCTTTCCTTGCCTTCCTCATTTTGTTTATCATCCTCTATAAGAGTTGTTCAACTTTTTCTTAATGAAAAACTATTACATAAACTATTAACACTAAATTACTATAGCAATGTATATGCACTGTACTAGGAGGGAGCACAGTTGTGTTATAGGATAAATCCAATGACTGAGAACCACAGCTGACAGTTCAACTGTATTAGTCACTATATGGGAGAAATATGGTGCTTTCTGCTGCTGCAGAGGTTTGTTGTTGTTGTTGCTAAGTGCCGTGGAGTTGGTTCCTACTCATAGCGACCCTGTACTGGGTTTCCAAGGCTGTAAATCTTTACGGGAGCAGAAAGCCTCATCTTTCTCCCGGGTAACAACTGGTAATTTTGAACCGCTGACAATGAGGTTCACAGCCCAATTCGTAACCACTACACTACCAGAGGTTTAGAGCCTCAGAAACCCTATAAAGGTAGCTCAGTAGCACTTAACACATCACCACCATGCTAGGAATATATAGTGAAAAGAATACGAAATATACATTTTGAAAACACAAGTATACAAAATGTATATTTTGTTTCAAGAATATACATTTTGAAAACACAAAAATGATAAATCATCATAAAACATTCAAGAGAAAATGATGAGATACATGTATAGAAAGTAGGTTGTCACAGGAGTCATACTTTGAAGGAATCTTTTATGGTATGGAGTCCTGGTATGACGTTGTGGGTTAATGCGCCAGACTGCAAAGCCATTTGAACTGCAAGGTCGGTGGTTCAAGCTCACCAGCTTGCACCTCGGAAACCCTATACAGGGTCACTATGGGTTGGGATTGACTTGACAGCACTTAACAACAACAACAATGGTATGGAAGGAGCTCTGGTAGCATAGTGGCAACAGTTGGGTTGCTAACCTCAAGGTCCGCAATTCGAAACTACCAGTCATTCCATGGGAAAAAGCTGAACTTTCTGCTCCCGTAGATTTACAGCCTTGGAAACCCCATGCAGGATAGCTATGAGTTAAAAACAACTCCACGGCATACCACCACCAACAATACCATTATGGTATGGAGTCCTGGTATGGTGCTATGGATTAATGCACTGGACTACAAAGTCAATTTGAACCGCAAGGTTGGCAGTTCAAGTTCACTGGCCACTCCTCAGATACCCTATACAGAGTCGCTATGGGTTGGAACTGACTCAACAGCACTTTAACAACAACAGCTATGATGTAGGTTCAGTTTTAGAGTTTGGATATATAGTAACGTAAATAACAGACATGGTACCTGCTAACATGGAACTTGAATTAAAGAAACAGATAATAAACAAACATGCATATTTTAAGTGAAAATGTGACATATATGAGTATGAGATAGTCAAGCAGAGAGTTAGGAGAATGAATATTGCAGGTGGTGGTGTTGATAGGTGCCAAGTCGGTACCAACTCAGAAACCTTAGATACAACAGAACAAAACACTTGTCTGGTCCTGTGCTTGAGCCCATTTTTGTTGCCTCTCTTCGAACAATCCATCTCATTGGTGGTCTTCCTCTTTTTGACGGACTCTTCCGTTTTACCAAGCATAATGTCCTTCCTCATGGACTGGTCCCTCCTGATAGTGACATGTGAGTTGCTGTGATTCTGAAAGCTATGCCAATGGCATTTTAAATACCAGCAGGATCACCCATAGTGGACAGGTTTCAGATGAGCTTCCAGACTAAGACAGACTAGGAAGAAGGAGAGACAGACTACTTCGGAATATTTAGTCACTGAGAACTTTATGAATAACAGCCGAACACTGTCAGATAGCACCAGAATATTGATTATTGAAACATGATGAAGATCACCAGAATAATGTCAGATGCATTGCCAAAAAATAAGACCCTAAGGCTGGAAGGCGCTCAGAATATAACTGGGGAAGAGCTGTCTCCTCAGAGTAGAGTTGACCATGATGACGGGTATGGAGGAAAACTTGCTGATGGGGCATAATTCAAAATGAGGGGAAACAGCTGTAAACATCCATTAATAACATTACAGGTTGTTGTTAAATGCTGTCGAGTCAATTACAACTCATAGCAACCCTGTATAGGGTTTCCAAGGAGTGACTGGTGAGTTTGAACTGCTGACCTTGCAGTTCAAACTGACCATGTGGTCCAGTGCTTATCCTACAGTACCACACCAAGACTCCATTACAGGTTGTTGTTGTTGTTGTTAAGTGCCGTCAAGTCGGTTCCGACCCATAGCAACCCTGTACAGGGTTGTAAATCTTTACAGGAACAGAAAGCCTCATCTTTCTCCCGCAGAGCGGCTGATAGTTTCGAACTGCTGACCTTGCGGTTCGCAGCCCAATTTGTAACCACTACGCTACCAGAGCTCCTTAGGATACAAAATCCATGAAGCAGGAAAGACTGACAACTTTGAAAAATAAAAAGAAGCAAACAAATTAGAAGTATAAGGAGCATGTGAACCAAAAAACAGATTGACATGAGAATGGTTTTGAGAAAAAAGAGATATATTTGTGGGAAAGTTAGGGAAAGCCACTGAAGTTGCAGCAGAAGACTTGCCTGGTTCTAATTTATACCTTTAAAACAACAATCTAGCTTCTGTGTGGCAGTTGCTTGACGGCAAATAAGAAAGGCGGAACAATTGCTACTGCAACCTACTTGGCAGAATTAAAGATTGGTTAGGCTAGACCAGCAGCACTGGAGATTGTGTGGAGTGGAGAGACTTGATATATATTAGACAGAGAAATGATATGGTGATAATAGTACCTGATAGGAAAACAGGAGTTGTAGGGCTGAAGAGTAACTCACTGATTTTTGGTTGAGCTATTTTCATGGACACATCACTTACTGGAGATAGCGAAAACCTTCAGAAGAAATGCAAATTTTTGAGTAGCATGAGAGAGAAATGAAGAGTTCAGTTTTGGATTTGGTAAGCTTTAGATCCACCACTCGTCTGTCAGTTTGTTATACTGTGGTGACTTGTGTGTTGCTGTGATCCAAGAAGCTATACTACCGGTATTTTGAATACCAGCAGGGTCACCTTGGTGGACAAGTTTCAGCTGAACTTCCAGACTAAACCAGACAAGGAAGCACACGTGGACTACTTGTAAATGCTTAGCCACTGGAAACCTATTAATAGCAGCAGAACATTGTCAGATATACTGCTGGAAGATGAGCCTCTTAAGTTGGAAGGCACTCAAAATACAACCATGATGACATGAATGGAGTAAAGCTTTGGGGACTTTTATTTCCTGATGGGGTACAACTCAGAAAATGAGAAGAATTGTCGAGAACCGGCCTCTACAGGGGAGTTTGGTTCATGAAGTTGGGAGATCTGGCGGCGACAGCGACAGATAAAGAATACACACCAAGACGCAAAGAGAGAGACACATAGACACCCCGAACTAGAGTGGATGCGTAACTGGCATCAGACAGATCC
Source organism: Chrysochloris asiatica (assembly GCF_000296735.1). Lineage (NCBI taxonomy): Eukaryota > Metazoa > Chordata > Mammalia > Afrosoricida > Chrysochloridae > Chrysochloris > Chrysochloris asiatica. Next base: position 8,668,528 of record NW_006408606.1, on the reverse strand, counting down.
TGCATTGTAAACATTGTGGCTATGCATACTGTTTGCACACCTTGCCAACTGCA
>NW_006408606.1:8654376-8667710 GCF_000296735.1 Chrysochloris asiatica | reverse complement strand
CACAGTGGAGACATTGAGAGAGGCACATTAGGAAACCCTTTTCTCAGAGGCTACAGTTACAGGGGTTCGAAGCATAGCATGAATTAAGAGGACTAAAGAGAATTATACAGAGTTAGCCCCACAGTGAGTTCGTAAATGCCAATGAACCCGGGACGTCCAGAGGTTACTTCCTTGAGCCCACAGGGTCTCTGGCCAGCATGTAGGAGCGCGGCCACGTGCTGGAATTTTCGTCCATGACACTGGTCCTCAACACCCCAATACCTGCAGTCTGCAACAAAGAATCAGTTGCAAAAAATTTATTAATAATAATGTTGTTAGGTGCCATCGAGTCAGTACCGACTCATAGTGACCTTAGGCACAACAGAATGAAACACTGCCCGATCCTGGGCCAACCTCACTATTGTTGCCACGCTTGAGTCCATCGATGCTGCTATTTAGCCAGCCCGTCTTGTTGGGGGTCTTCCTCTTTTCTGGAGTATGAATCTCAGAAAATTAAAAGTTGTCAATAATGAAATGGAATGAATAAAGGTCAATATCCTAGGCGTTAGTAAGCTGAAATGGACTAGTATTGGTTATTTTGACTCTGACAATCACATGGCTTACTATGTCAGGAATAACAAATCCAAGAAGAATGGTGTCATATTTGTAGTCAGAAAGCACATTTCAAGATCTATCTTGACTCCTGCAAATAAGGCCTGTTAAGGCTTAATGTTTGACTCTTCTGGTTCTAACTCCAAGGCTTAATAGCCAACTGTCCTTTTTAACACTGTTTGCTCTCAGTATTAATGTTACCTGTCCCAGCATCTGCAGGTACTAAAAATGGAAGCTTTAGGTCAGTGTATGAGAGATATTTTGACACTTGGTAGAAGACAGAGATTAGTGTTTCCCCTTCCATGTTCCTAAGGAGGAGAAAATCCTTTACATTAGTACTGTAAAGCCTCTGAGAAACTGCAATGAAGAAACCTGTTTAAATATATTTAATCCATTGTTCCCTTCTTCCCTTTTGCATAATACCTGTTAACATTCCCTGGGAAATAGCTATGTAGTAGACTTACCAGAAAAATTTTTTTCTGAAGCCATGAAAACTTCTAGATTGAAAACACCCAGACAACTAATGACTCCAAGCAAAACAATGATATTAAGAAGGTACTTGGGCCTCTTCCCTCAGAGTTGGATGGGAGCATTACTGGGCATTTAAGGAGCTTATAGCAGGGCCTGCAGCGGGAGGCTTGCTTGTGAATGTTTCCAAGATCCCTTGCTCTCTGGAAATCTTAAACCAGTGGAAGGTCCCAGCTTCTGCTAACTTAACACTGTGGCAGGTCTTTAGACCATTGTCTTTTCTTCTATTAAAATAAGATTGCTTATTTGATATCATTCAAAGGACCAAAATAAAATTTCCGAAAAAAGATCTTAAAGATCTTGAAGTACAATGCTGTCTGTGATACCGCAGTTATTCAAGTTTACACACTCACCACAAAGCAAGTAATGGTAAAATTAAAGAATTATAACAACTTATTCAATCTGAAAAATCAATCAAATGTGCGATCAAAATGCATAAATAATTACTGTTGAGTAGATTGCAAAAGTTAGGAACAAAGAGGAATGGATCAGTAGTTGGAAAATACAGCCTTGGTGATCGAAATGATGCTGGAGATGCCATGATTGAATTTTGCAAGACCAGCAGTTTATTCGTTGTAAATTCTTTATTAAAACAACATAAAAGTCGACTTTTATACATGAACCTCACCAGATGGAATACACAAGAATCAAAATGATTACATCTGTGGGAAGAGATGGAGGAAAAGCTCCATATCATCAGCCAAAACAAGGCCAGGTTAAAACTGTAAAACAGACCATCAACTGCCCATATTGCAAGTTCAGGCTGAAACTGAAGAAAATTAAAACAAGTTCACGAGAGCCAAAATATGACCTTGAGCATATCCCACTGGAATTCAGAGACCATCTTAAGAACAGATTTAGATACTAACAAAGACCAGTTTGTTCTATTCCCCCTTCTGTTCAATCCCAACTATTCTGGACCTTTCTTCCACTGCCTACTTTCAATGGAGTAAAGGAGAAAACAAACAAGAAATCATACAGTTGGCTAAGCATGCATATATATAAATATTTTACAGATGAACAGAGTACTCAACCCTTTGCAGAAAAAAAAAAAAAAAGCATCTTAAGTCATTTCTATTTCAAATATTTGAATCTATTGATCTAGTAAAGTTTTAAATATTTTAACTTCTTTTTGCAGTCAAGTTTAGTTTTAAGAACATATTATTAATGATCTTTTTGTTTCCTTGTGGCTTATAAATATTTTGGGTTTCTTGTGTCCACTCTAGGTTCATCAGGATTAGGCAGCCCTCTTGGCAGAAGTCGACATAGTAGTAGTCAGTCAGATCTGACAAGTTCCACCAGCAGTTCATCTGGTTTGAGCTTCACTGCATGCATGTCTGACTTTTCCCTGTATGTGTTCCATCCATATGGAGCAGGAAAACAAAAAACTGCTGTTTCTGGACTCACACCTGGATCAGGAGGATTGGGTATACTGAGCATGTTTATATCTATTTTAACTTCACTGCTTATTTTCAAGCTTTCATCTTTAAAAAAATCATGATGCTTTCAATGATGGATACAAGCCAAGATCAGAAACTTTTTATATTCTCCTTTTGATCTTGTCCCCATAGAATAAGAATATAAAATAAATAATATAAAGGGGATTATAATCATTTTAAGGAAACAAAGTATATAATTTGCTGAATATAAAACTGACAAAAAATTGACTACTCTTGGCCATCAAGTATATTAATTAAATAAGAAATGTTCAAGCATTGTATAGGTGATATATCCAACATAATAAACTCATTGCAAATCAAAAGTTACTTATGTTATTAAATGTTTTATTGTTTTCTCATGTAACTATATAAGAATTTATATTCTATACATAGTAAAATCTTAAAGTGGTCAGGTCATGTTAATTTAAAATTAGATAATTAGCTATTCACTGGTATTTTAAAGTTCACTTGAACTATGAAAAGTTCATAATACCATTGTTAGGTGCCATCGAGTCAGTTCCAACTCATAGTGACCTTATGTCCAACAGAATGAAATGATGCCTGGTTTGGTGCCATCTTCACAATTGTTGCTATGTTTGAGACCATTGTTGCAGCTACTTTTTCAATCCCATCTCTTTTTCACTAATCTTCTACTTTACTAAGCATGACATCCTTCTCTAAGGACTGATCCTTCCTGATAATATGTCCAAAGTACATGAGACAAAGTCTTTCCTGCCTGACTTCTATCTAGCTGAACTTTTTCCAGGACAGATTTGTTCATTCTTCTGACAGTCTATAGTATATTCAATTTTCTTTACCAGTACCATAATTCAAATGCATCAGTTCTTTTTCATTCTTCCTGTCTCATTCTCCACCTTTTGCATGCATATAGTTGAATGCAATTGGAAATACCATGCATTCTATTCCTTTCCATTGAAAATGCCATGACTTTTAGTCCTAAAAGTGTCATCTTTGTTTTTTAAAAGAGGTCTTTTGCAGAAGAGTTGCCCAGTGCAATATACATTATTTTATTTCTTAACTGCTGCTTCCATGTCTTTTGGTCATAGATCAAGTAAAATTAAATTAACAGCTGCAATCTTTTCTCCATTTGCCATGATGTTGCTTATTGGTCCAGGAGTGAGGATTTTTGTTTTATGCTGAAATGTACTCCATACTAAAGGCTGTGTACTCTGATCTTCCTCTGTGTTTAAAGTCTTTTTCACTTTCAGAGAGCAGGGTTACATCATCTGCATATCACACTTCATTAATGAGTCTTCCTTCATTCCTGATGCCACCTTCTTTATACAGTCCAGCTTCTCAAATTATTTGTTCAGCATACAAATTGGCTCAAAATGGTGGAAGGATACAACCTGGATACACACCTCTCCTGATTTTAAACCCTGCAGTATTCCCTTGTTCTACTCTGTTGGTCTATGTACAATTTCTGAACGAGCACAATTGTTTTAGAATTCATACTCCACAATTATTCATAATTTGTCATGACTCACATAGATGAATGCCTTCACATAATCAATGAAACAAAAGTTAACAGTCTTTCTGGTAGTCTCTGCTTTCAGCCAAGATCCTTCTGACATTAGCAATGATAATGCTTGTTCTAGGGCCTCTGGCTAAATCCAGCTTGAATTTCTGGCATTCCCTATCGATGTACTGCTACAACCATTTTTGCATTATCTTCAGCAAACTTTACTTGCATATAATATTAATGATGTTGTTCTTGTTGTTAAGTGCCATCCATTTTGTCCCAATTCATAATGACCCTGTACAGGGTTTCCGAGTAGTAGTTAATGGATTTGAATTGCTAACCCTGTGGTTCAAATTCCAGTGCTGATCCTACAGCACCACAGCAGGAGTCCAATATTAATGATGTTGTTAAATAATTTCAGTCTTCTGTTGGATCACCTTTCTTTGGAATAGGCACAATTATGGATCGCTTCCAGGTGGTTGGCCAAGTAAACTATCTTCCAAATTTCTTGGCATAGATGAGTGAGTGCTTCTAGCAATGTTTGTTGAAACATCTTAATTGGTATTCTGCCAGTTCTTAGGGCCTTGTTGTTCACTGGTGCTTTTGGTGTAACTTGGATTTCCTCCTTCAGTAAAATCAGTTCTTGATCATATGCTTCCTCCTAAAGTGGTTGAGTCTTGACCAGTTCTTTTTGTTACAGTGACTCTGTGTATACTTCCCATCTTATTTTAATGCTTCCTATGTCATTCAGTGTTTTGCCAATAGAATCCTTCAGTATTTCAATTCAAGTGTTGAATTTTTCCAGCTTGGGAAATGCCAAGAATGATCTTCCTTTAGATTTTCTAATTCCGAATCTATTTACATTTCATTATAATATTTATCTTCTTGAGGCGTACTTTGAAATTTTCTGTTCAGCTCTGTTCATTATGTTCTCCATTCTCATAGCTACTGTACATTCAAGAGCAATTTTGAGAATCTTCTGACATACATTTTGGTCTTTTCTTTCTTTTTAATGACTTTTATTCCTTCATGTATGATGTCCTGGATGTCATCCCACAACTTACCTGGTCTTGAATCATTGTTGTTGTTGTTGTTAAGTGCCATTGAGTCGGTTCCGACCCATAGCGACCCTGTACAAGGTTTCCGAGGGTGTAGTGTTGAATAATGTGCCAAATTTGAGATGCTCTCTAAATTCAGATGGGATATACTCCAGGTTGTAACAGTTTCCTTGTTTTAATGTTCTTGAGTTTCAACTTGAACTTGCATATGAGAAAACTGATAGTGTGTGCTACAATTAGCCCTTGACCGCCTTCTGATATTAGTGAGGTTGTTCATTGTCAAGTCAATTTTAATCTTGTGTATAGTTACCATTTATGTTGTTAGTAAAGGTATTTCCAATGGTCATTGGTATTGAAAATTCTATCATTCATTCTCCTATTCCATTTCTTTTACGAAGGCCATGTTTTATAACTACTGTTCCTTTATTTCCAACTTCCAAATTCCAGTTACCACTATTTATCAATGGTTCTTAATTGCATGTTTGATCAATTTCAGACTGCAGAAGTTGGTAAAAATCATAACTTTTTTATCTTTGTCACTAATGATTGCTGTATAAATTTACAACTAATATTTATGTTAACCTGTCTGCCTTAGTAGGCTTAGAGAAACTATCCTGCTGTTGAGAGCATTGTATTTCAGGATGGATCTTGAAATGTTCTTTTTGACAATGAATGCTACTTCTAATCCTTATAGTTTGTCATTCTCAGCATAATTGTTATTGTTGTTAAGTGCCTTCTGTCTAAGTGCCCTCGAGTAGGTCCTGACCCATCACAACCCTGCATAGGGTTTCCAAGGAGCAGATAGTGAGCTTGAACCACCAACCTTATAGTTTAAATGGCTTTGCATAGTAGACCATATTATTAATCTGATTCAAAATGGCCAATGCCTGTCTATTTTGTCCTTAGTGACATGGAAAAAGCTTTCAGGACCTTCATTTATTGATGTGACATGACTTGGTGAGAAGAAACAGTTGTAAAGATCCAGTAATCAGAACATTGTAAGGATCATAAATAATCAGAATGTGGAGTATACTAAGTATCTGTTATTGTTGCTGAGTGCCTCCGACTCGGTTCTGACTCATAGTGACCCTGTATAGGGTTTCCAAAGCTTTAAATCTTTGAGGGAGCAGAAAGCCTCATCTTTCTCCTGTGGAGTAGCTGGCAAGCTTAAACACGGATCTCGCAGTCTGGTGCTTATCGTATGGAGTCACCCTGTTCCTGTACAGAGTATAAATCTAGGAAAACGAAAGTTGTCAAAAATGAAATGGAACATTTGTAGATAGATATCCTAAGTATTAGTGAGCTGAAATTGGCTACTATTGGCCATTTTGAATCAGACTAAAAGTCCTGGTGTGGCGCTGCAAGATAATGCAATGGACTGCAAGGTCAGGTTTGAAATGCAAGGTCAGTGGTTCAATCCCTCCAGCCATTCCTGGGAAACCCTAGACAGGGTCACAATGAGTTAGAACCGACTCTACAGCACTTAACAACAACAACAAATGTATGTAAGATCTTGATATTAGTGAACTTCTTTTGACTTAATTATTTAGATAAATAATGAAAATGCAACTTCATGTTAATTCTAGTTATTTGTCCCTGAGTAAATGTAAAAATCTTGTTATGTTTATGGTATTGAACCCATTCAAGTATTGTTAGGAACTGTTGTTCCTTAGATTATTATGTTCAAATTTTGTTGACTACATAATTTTCATCTAACTCTATATAGTCTAGATAGTTGTATGTATGTATATGCACATTTATCTGAGAGGTTTGTGTGTGTGTGTGTTTTTAAGGTAATATGGATGAGGAATCCACTTCAGTCACTGGCCGGAAAGACTCTCTTAGTATAAATCTTGAATTTGTAAAAGTGAGTTTATCTCGGATAAGACGTTCAGGAGGTGCCTCATTTTTTGAAAGCCAGTTTGTAAACAAGTCTGCAAGCAAAATGGACACTACATTAATAAACATATCTGGTATGCACTTTTATTGTTTTTAAATCAAAATGTTGTTTTCAAGAATTAACTGATGATTCCCCTTTTAGCAGTTTGCATAAACATTTAAAATGTTAAGGTTTTTGGTAATTTGACTCTTAAAGGAGCGCTATGAGTCCAAATGATCACTGCTTGAAATAGTATTTATCACGCAAAAGCCAGAATATACCTAAGACATTGAAACTTGATTCTTTTTTAAAACATTATGCTTGATGCCAGATCTTAAATTGTATCTCTGTATATCTAGCTTTAAAACAAGCTCTGTGACTATTCATACATCACTTATTCACTTATCTTTTTACATTGTGATAAATCTTTAAATTTAGTGCATGTGAAATAATCTTAAGAATTCCGAGTACTATGTGGGTGTAAACTTTTGTAGTTATTAATTAAACAGATATAAGCAGTATATACAATCAGCCAGTAGTCACTCAGCAAACATACATTGAGCCTATATTTTACAGTGAACTGTGTTAGGCACTTTGCAAACAATAAAAGGTTTTGTATGTAGATAAATGATAATGTAGCATAATAAATGCTATTGCAACAGTTTGTATAATGAGAAGGTTTCACCAAGGAAATGATATTTGGGCTAGATCTTGAAAATCAAGTAAAAATATTCTTGGTTCTGGCAACATATGATTTCAGTTACATAGAAGTTTCAGAAAGTATAAAACATAATTTTGGCTCATTATGGCTGAAGCACAAGAACTGGATTTTCATCCTTTGGGCAGTGAGAAGCAATTAGAGTTTTGGAATGATGTTTTCAGATTGGTGTTTTGGAATTAAAAATGTAGAATTTAGAATGGTAGCTTGGAAGATGGGAAAGAAAAGATGCTTGAGAAGGCTGTTGAAATAGACCAAGCAAGAGGGCATAAAGGCCTGAACTGTGACAGTGTGAAAGGAGAAGAGATGGTTTCCAGTGAAAAATAAGAGACTCCACAAGCTTGAGAACAAGCTGTGGGAAGGATGCTTCAAACTTCTAGTTTACATAACTTAGAGGGCAGTAATGCCATTAATTTAGATAGTAAATAAAGAAGGAAATGCCTATAGGCCATTTAGATAGAAAGGCCTAGGAGACAGATGGGTAGGCTGTGTGGGTCTGGTTCAGGCTGAAACAGAAACTTTAGATGTGGGCATCATTGACAGGTAAATTCTACCAAAGTAAGGGTGGGAGCAGAAGAACACAAAAAGCAGGAGCAGAGTGCTCATAACAGAGCCCATCAGAATGTTGTCACAATGACATGTCACTGTTGTTTGTCTAAGAGGAAAATAGTAGTCCTGGCCTTAGGTTTAGTGTGTAACTATTTTTGAGGACATTAGTATCACAGCTCATTTTGATGATTTGTTTTCTGTATTTGAGAAAAGCCCTGTGTTAAAGGCTGTAAGAGAGAGCTTTAAAACCTCTCTGGGAATTTCATGATAAAGTGATAAAAGAATTCCAACCTGACACGCTTGCCTCAAGAAAAGAAATGGGATTAATAGTGTTAGAATGTGCTAGTTCTTTAATAGGTGAAAGAAACACAGTATCTCTTGCCACACATAAAATAAAACATATTTTGATAAGCATCTCATATATTATAACATAATTATAATTCAACTATATGGTATCATGTCTTATTATATCAATTTTATGAGAATATTAACGATTTTAAATATTTGTTCCACGTTCTAATACATTGTATTTGTTTATGTGTCAGCTGTTTGTGATATAGGGTCTGCTTCCTTTAAATATGACATGCGCCGACTCAGTGAAATTCTGGCGTTTCCAAGAGCCTGGTACAGGAGAAGTATTGCAAGACGCCTGTTCCTGGGAGACCAAACTATAAATTTGCCAAGTAAGTTTATCATGTCATTATGATTATAATTAAACTGAAAACAACAAACCCACTGCCATAAAGTTAGTTCCAACTAATAGACACCCAATAGGAAAGATTAGAACTGTTCTTTAGGGTTTCTGAGACTGTAATCTTTACAAGAGCACACAGCCTAATCTTTCTCCTGTAGAGTGGCTAGTGGGTTTGAATCAATGATCTTACAGTTTTAAGTCTGGCGCTTAACCAGTGTGCCACCAAGAATCCTTATAATTGTTATTGTTGTTATTAAGTACCATTGAATTGATTCTGATTCATACCAACCCAAAATAGTTACTGAGGAGCAATTAGTGGGTTTGACTTTCGACTTTGCAGTTAGCAGTCCATTGCGTATCCTAGAGTGCCACACCAAGCCTCTTGATTATAATTAAGTAGCTGGTAATTTGGGTTATGATAATAACAGGCTTCATGATTTGATAACCCAAAATTTTTTCCAACTTGGTAAGTAGTGCCGATTCATTTATTGGTTAATTTAACAAATGTCTGTTGACCACTGTAATGTGCCACAAGTGCCTGGTGCTAAGCGCTCAACTGCTAACTGAAAAGTGCTAAGTTCAAATCCACCAGCCACTCTGCAGGAGAAAGGACCTAACAATCTGCTCTCGTAAAGTGTTCTGCTTAGTAAACCCTATGGGGGAGTTCAGTAGGGCCCTATGAGTCTGAATTGATTCAATGGCAGACGACAACAACAAAATGTGCCAGGCTTTGAGGATTCATTCACTTACTCACTGCCATTTCAGAGAGTCTGATTCCTAGTGACCCTCTACAGGGTTTACCATGTGTAAAGCTTAACAAAATCAGACAGCCTCATCTTTCTCTTATGGAGCTGATGGTGAGTTTGAATTGCCAACTATGTGATTAGCATTTCCATGCCAGCAGGACTCCATGGGGATACATTAGACCTGGTGATACATCATAAAACCAAATAAACAAAAGGCTTCCTTCTTGGAGTTCACACTCTAGCTGGCATGTTATTCTATGGAGATTACTCTGTCCTCTGTAAAATCTATAAAATTCAGAAATACATTTAGCCTAACATATTATTCATAGTTAAGGGTGGAAAAGAGGCAATATTGGGGTAATCTAGCTTCTGTTTTTTACTTGTATTTTGATGGAACTGTACTAGCATATCAAATGCAAGTAGAGAATTTTGGAAGCATAATATAGTAGAAGCTATTAGGAACCCTATGTCTAGTCCCTTATCTATAAATAGGGAACAGAGTGCCTTTTCTGTTATTCTCATGGACTTTCTTTGAGAAGTACATAAAATTATATGCCATAATGTACATGGCAAAATATAAGTAGGAGTCCTGGTGTGGCTCTATGGGCCAGACTGCAAAGCCATTTGAACTGCAAGGTCGGCAGTTCAAGCTCACCAGCTGCTTCTCAGAAACTCTATACAGGGTCGCTATGGGTCGGAACCGACTGGACAGCACTTCACAACAACATAGTTACCAAGTCATGAAATTGAAGAAGTCTGCCAACTTCTTGAGTCTGAAATTGAACAGAGATTCTATCAAGATTTATTTGATAATTACTGGTGATTGGAATGCAAAGGTTGGAAATAAAAAGGAAAAGATCAGTAGTTGGAAAATATGGCCTTGGTGATAGACATGATGCCGGAGATCACATGATAGAATTTGGCAAGACTAATGACTTCTTCATTGCAAATACCATTTTAAACAACATAAAAGATGATTATACACATGGACTTCATCAGCTGGAACACACAGAAACCAAATTGACTAAATCTGTGGAATGTGGAAAAGCTCCCTATCAACAGCCAAAACAAGCTCAGGGGAAGGCTATAGAACAGACCATCAATGACTCATATGCAAGTTCAAGCTGAGACTGAATAAAATGAAGACAAGTCCATTAAGAGCCAAAATGTGACCTTGAACATATCCCACCTAAATTAAGAGATCATTTCAAGAATTTGAAGATCTCAATGACAGATTTGATGTATTAAGACAGTAATGACTGAAAACCAGAAGAGTTGTGGGATGACATTGATAATATCATACAGGAAGAAAACAACAGGTCATTAAGACAGGAAAGAAGGAAAAGATCAAAATGGATGTCAGAAGACACTAAAAATCTCTTCATAGAGATGCTAAATCATATGGAAGAAATGAAAAGGTAAAAGAGCTAAACATAATATTTTAAAGGGCAGCTCGAGAAGACAAAGTCAAATATTATAATGAAATGTGCAAAGAACTGAGGAAAAAATTTAAGCCTCAACTTGAAATGCTGAAGGATTCTTTGGGCAAAATATTGAATGATGCAGAAAGCATCAAAAGAAGGTGGAAGGAATACATCGAGTTACTTTAGCAAAAAGAAATGGTTGATGTTCAGCCATTTCAAAAGGTAACATGATCAAGAGCCAATGGTACTGAAGGAAGAAGTCCAGGGTGCACTGAAGACATTCTCAAAAAACAAGGCTCCCAAAAATTGATAGAATACAAATTGAAATCTTTCAACAAACTGATGCAACACTGGAGACACTTCTTCATAAAAGAAATTTGGAAGACAGCTACCTGGCCAACCGATTAGAAGAGATCCATATTTGTGCCCATGCCAAAGAAAGGTGCCCCAGCAGAATGTGGGAATCATTGCACAGTATCATTAATATCACAAGCAAGTAAAATTTTCCTAAAGATAATTCAAACACGGTAGCCACAGTAAATTTCAGACAAGGATGTAGAATGAGGGATATCATTGCTGACATCAGATGAATCTTGGCTGAAAGCAGAGAATACCAGAAAGATGTTTACCTGTGCTTTATTGACTGCATAGGCTTTTGACTGTGTGGATCGACGACAAGCTATGGACAACATTGCTGAGAATGATTATTCTGGAACACTTAATTGTGCTTATGAAGGACCTGTAGGCAACTGATCGAACAGAACAAGGGTACACTGAATGGTTTAAAATCAGGAAGGGTGTATACTAGTGTATTCTTTTACCATACTTATTCAGTTTATGTGCTGAGCAAGTAATCCGAGATGCTGCTTTATGTGAAGAAGAATGTGGCATCACGATTGTGGGAAAGACTCTTTAACAACCCTCAATATGCAGATGATGCAACCTAGCTTGCTGAAAGTGAAAATGACTTGATACTTATAAAGATCAAAGACCACATCCTTCAGTATGGATTGCACCTCAATGGAAAGAAAACAAAAATCCTCACCATTGGAGCAATAAATAACATCATGATAAGTGAAGAAAAGATTGAAGTTGTCAAAGACTTCATTTTGTTCGGATCAACACTCATGGAAGCAGCAGTCAAGAAAGCAAATGACATACTACATTGAGAAATAAAATGACACACTGCATTTGCAAATCTGCTGCACAGGACCTCTTAAAAGTGTTCAATAGCAAAGACATCAGGTTGAGGACTAAGGTGCTCTGGACCCCCAAGCCATGGTATTTTCAGTAATCTCAATACATGCAAAAGTTGGACAGTGAATAAGGAAGACCATAGAAAAATTGATGCATTTGAGTTATATATAGTGTTGGAGAATATTGAAAGTGCCATGAGCTGCCAAAAGAACAAACAAATCTGTGTTGTAAGTAAAGCCAGAGTGCTCCTTGGAAGCCAGGATGTCCAGACTTCATCTCTCATACTTTGGACATACTGTCAGGAGGGACCAGTCCCTGGAGAAGGATATCATGTTTGGTAAAGTGGAGGATCAGAGAAAAAGAGGAAGACCCCCAACAAGATGGATTGGCACAGTGGCAACAGCAATGGGCTCGGGCGTAGCAATGACTGTGAGGTTAGCCCAGGACCGGGCAGTGTTTTTGTTCTGTTGTGTATGGGGTCGCTGTGAGTCAGTACTGACTTGATGGCACCTGACACCACCACCATCAAACCTCATGAAAGCAGAAATCAAGAAATCAAACAATCTATTGCATTATGCAGATCTGCTGCACAAGACCTCTTTAAAGTGTTCAAGAGCAAAGATGTCAGTTTGAGGACTAAAGTGCAACAACCCAAACCATAGTATTTTCAGTAGCCTCATATGCATGTGAAAGTTGGACAACGGATAAGGAAAACTGTAGAAGAATTTATGCATTTGACTTATGGTGTTGGAGAAGAATATTAAGACTTCCAGAAGAGCAAACAAATCTGTATTGGAAGAACTACAAACAGAATGCTTCTTAGAAGCTGAGATGACCCAACCCATCTCTCATGCTTCAGACATATTCTCTTACTTCATATTATATGGAGGGGCCAACCCCTGGAAAAGGACAGCATGCTTGGTAAAGTGGAGGGTCAGGAAAATAGAGGGGACCCGCCTCCCAGTGAGATGAATTGGCACAGTGGCAGCAGCAGTGTGCTTAAATGTAGCAGCAATTGTGAGATTGGT
>NW_006408606.1:8640937-8654185 GCF_000296735.1 Chrysochloris asiatica | reverse complement strand
CTAATTTTGTCCTGTTCGTTTGGCTTTGTTTATTCTTTCTACTTTCCTGCTAGCATCTGGCCCAGGGACACCTGATTCCATTGAAGGGGTGAGCCAGCACCTTTCCCCAGAATCATCAAGAAAAGCTTACTGCAGGACCTGGGAGCAGCCCAGTCAGTCAGCTTCTTTCACCCACATGCCTCAGTCACCTAATGTGTTCAATGAACATATAACAAACAGTACCATGTCACCAGGGACTGCAGCACAGAGCCTAAAATCCCCAGCTTCTATAAGATCCAGGAGTGTGTCAGATTCTTCAGTTCCCAGAAGAGGTAACGTTGCTCTGTTTGTTATCAGTACTCTGTCAATGCTTCACGATAAAAATTCAAATCAGTTACTCCGAAATTTCTCCTCAAGGACAGGGAGATATACTTTTAACAACTGAACTAAAAACACAACTCTGAGATATTACCAGCAGAAGAGATAGCTAGTAGATGGCTGACAGCTTTGAAAGGGGACTGAGAGAGAGGAATAAGCAGCTTGTTACTGTTTTCCATATGGTTTAATTATTTACAGAAAGAAAACATGTGCAGTGTTGTGAATGTCCCAAAAGATGCTTTCCTGTTGATAACATTGAACTCTGTATTGTGTATTCACGCCTTTATGCGGCCTTTGTTTTTGAAACATCATGAATTGAGTGGTTTTCAGAACACACCATTAGTTTTAGAGCCAACAAATCACACACTGTTTCGTCTCAAGGATTGCTATCCCCTCCATTCAATAACAGTAAACCAACTTCTTCCTTGTGGTTCCTACTTCCATTGCACTTTCCTTCCCAACCCCTGTGAACCTTAACCCCAGGTAAATAGTTGGACATTCCATGCTGAGCATACCTCACTGGTAATTGTTGTCCTCCCTACATACCTGTCCACTGTTCAGTTGAAAATTGGGCCACATGGATGAGCTCTGTTCCAGACCTAAAGATTAGCCAAGGGCCAGTCTCGGGTTCAGTATGTTTTTAATCCTTTATTTTCTATTTAAAAATTAATCTTTTTTTTTTTTTTTTTTTTTTGTCTTAAAGTAGGATTAGAGTATAATGAGCAAGTGGAAGATTCATGAGAACACAGAAGACAGGCAGTCCAGCCAGCCTTGGGGTTTCATAATTATCCTTGATTTTCAGTCGTTGATTTGGCAACAGTAGTACCTTTGATAAGAAAATCCCAGAGTGATGAGTATATCTAATATACCCCAGTATTTTCTCATGTAAAATAGAGGTTACATAGAACTTTATGAGCTTCCAAGAAGTAAGATTGACAGAATTTACTAAGCATTCAATAAATGGTAGCTATTATTTAAAAGGTAATATGACAACTATCAAACGTGAGGTTAAAATATAAGATACCATTTTTTTTTACATTTTTTCGTTATAGTGATGAGTGAGTGCATTTTGCTTTGTAATGGTCTTTGTGAATTAACGTTTATTTGATGTTTCTATTTTTAGATTCACTTTCAAAAACATCAACTCCTTTTAAATCAAACAAAGCTGCAAGTCAACAAGGGACCCCATGGGAAACACTTGTTGTGTTTGCTATCAACTTGAAGCAATTAAATGTTCAAATGAATATGAGTAATGTAATGGGAAATACAAAGTAAGCTATTCGTATGCAAAGGAAAAAAGCATTTAATGAGTAGTTGTAAACAATAAAAACAGATAAGATATACAATTTTAATTGTTTTATCTGAAAACTTGAATAATGCCAAGGTTATTATAATGTTAAGCAGTGTAAAATATATTTGCCTTTAGAAAGAAGGAAAATTATAACAAAAACAGTAATTTTCTAAATGGGAAGAAAGCTTCATGAATGTTAACATTCAAACTTTTGCCACATCACCTTTATAAGAAATGTGTTGTTTCTCTGTCAGACTTGACTTTTTATTTAAATAATTTGTTTTCATAAGATTGGCAGCCATATGTCTAATTATGATAACTTTTTTCCTTTCTTAGTTGGACAACTAGTGGTCTGAAGAGCCAAGGCCGCCTGTCTGTGGGAAGTAATAGAGATCGAGAGATCAGTATGTCTGTTGGTCTGGGAAGATCACAGTTAGATTCCAAAGGAGGTGTAGTTGGAGGGACCATAGATGTCAATGCTTTGGAGATGGTTGGTATGTAGAAATTTTACAACTGATCTGTTATATCATTTAAAAACTATATTGGATAAGAGTTTTGAAATTGATTTTGATGAGTTTTTCCTAGTAGGACATTTTTGTGAAAACTAATTATTGTTTATGTTTTAGCTCATATTTCAGAACATCCAAATCAGCAACCTAGTCACAAAATTCAGATAACTATGGGTTCTACTGAAGCTCGAGTTGATTACATGGGCTCAAGTATTCTTATGGGAATCTTCAGTAATGCTGATCTTAAGCTTCAGGATGAATGGAAAGTAAACCTGTATAATTCGTTGGAGTCAAGTATGACTGATAAAAGGTATCAAGTGAACAAAAAGAAAATTTCACATAGCTGCTCTTAAAATATTTTCTGTTATCCAGTGAGAACATTCAAATAATTCATTTTTCCTATAAAATGATTTTCTGTTATGTAATTAATATGAAAGAAAATGCTGGGTAGGGAAAAGAATGTGTCTTGTACTTTCAACTGTCTTTAAGAAATGTAATAAGGATTCTGTTTTGTGCTTTAGTGAAATTTTTGTCCATGGTGATTTGAAGTGGGATATTTTCCAAGTAATGATATCAAGATCAACCACACCAGATCTGATAAAAATAGGAATGAAGCTCCAGGAATTTTTCACACAGCAGTTTGACACCAGCAAACGAGCCCTGTCTACCTGGGGACCAGTTCCTTATCTTCCACCTAAAACAATGACTAACAACCTAGAGAAAACTTCACAAGAACAGTGTAAGAATTAGAACTAAGTCTTTTTAATATATGCTTTCTCTTTCAGTAAATGTGCTATAATTTTAATAAAAAGTAGTAATAATGATCTATGTACCATACTTACTGAGTAGTCCCATTTCCCTCCTGCCTTTATTCAGCAAAGAATCTCCCTGCCAATGGAAATATTATTGTTATCGTTAAGTGCCAGAGCCAGTTCCTACTCATTGTGACCCCGTATAGGGTTTCTGAGGAGCGAGTGGTGAGTTTGAACTGCCAACCTTGTGGTTCAAACTAACCTTGTAGTCCAATGCTTATCCTATAGAGACCATCATTTGGACCATGTGTTATCCTCTCCTTGCTACCAACTTTTCTACAACCCTAGCTATTCCATTCTCTTGGATACTAATTATGACAATACCATATTCTAGTTTAGAATCCAGGCTGTAGAGTCAGAATTTACGAGCTGTGTGATACTAGATGGATCATTCTTTTACCTCAGTAGTTCAGTCAGCATTTATTTATTACCTAACAACCAAGTGCTAGGCACTGTTCTAGGTACAGGAGATCTGGCCCCATAGAGCTTATATTCTAATGAAAGACTCCAAAATGAATTCATTATTAGAGATTATTTGAGGCAGAGAGAAATGCTGAAAAAAGAAAGACATGGAAGGTGATAAAGTATATAGATACAGAGAGTAAAGATGGTCAGGAAAATGTTTTCTGAAGTGACATTTTAGTAGAAATATGAAGTGAAAGAACTAGGTTAAGATGTGAAGGAAAGATATTCCAGATACAGGCGCCATTGAGAGATGTGAAGCACCCACAGTGAGAACAAACTAGGCTTGTTTGAGGAACATGATTATGGTCATTGTGGTTGGAATAAAGTGAGCAGAGAGGTGATTGGACATGAATTCATAAAGGTAATCCACAGGTCAGATTTTAATATGCTAGATAGCTACTGGAGAGTATTGAACAGAGTTGATAGCACTTGATTTATTTTCTCAAAATAACTCCTTTACAGCATCACTCTGGTTACTGTGTGGAGAATAGACAATAGGGAAATAAGATTGGAATGAAGTATCAGGAAACCATTAGGACATCATTGCAGTAGTTTAGGCAAGAGATAATGCTGTCTTTGAGTAGGCTGACAGCAGTAAAAGTGGTCAAAAGTACTCAGTCAGTATCAACTTTAGTAACATTGTATTATCACAGAAGTAGTACCTAAACATTGAAAAAAATTAGATTTTCTGTACGTCAATATACGATGAATATCTTTACCAAAATATTGTTCCCATTATTTTGTATCCTTTTTCTAGCTGACAGTACCCAGCTTTTCATTTGCTAATTTCCTTTAATATTCAGACCACATTTAAAATGAACAAAAAATCTACTTTACATCTGGTTAGCGCATACCAGTATCCAATCTAAAACCATACTCCTTTACTCTCTTTTATTTGAGCATAGTCTCTTTTTTTATGACCTGACTTGTTGGCAACTTTTTGACAAGACCTAACTACTTGTCCCACTGAATGTCTTACCTTCTAGAATTTTTCAGTGGCTTCTGCTATTAGTATCATTCATTTTGTTTCTCTGTTGTTGCCGTTTGGTATCATCAAGTTGGTTTTAATTCATAGCAACCCTATGTACCACAGAAGCTGCCTGGTCGTCCTATACCATTCTCAAATTATTACATTATAGATACTATGTCGGAGTCCTGGTGTGGCGGTGTGGGTTAATGTGGCAG
Source organism: Chrysochloris asiatica (assembly GCF_000296735.1). Classification (NCBI taxonomy): domain Eukaryota; kingdom Metazoa; phylum Chordata; class Mammalia; order Afrosoricida; family Chrysochloridae; genus Chrysochloris; species Chrysochloris asiatica. The sequence continues at coordinate 8,649,566 of NW_006408606.1, read as the reverse complement.
ATTTCAAAGCCGTTTGAACTGCAAGGTCGGTGGTGCAGTTCAAGCTCACCAGCTGTGCCTCGGAAATCCTATCTATATAGGGTTGCTGTGGGTCAGAACCGACTTGATAGCACTTAACAACAACAACAGCTACTATGTCAATTCAAATTATTGAGGGTCTTCTTCTTTTAAACTGCCCCACAGATGATGTCCTTTTCCAGAAAATAATGCCTCCTGATAGCATGTCTTCACATTTAAGGAGCATTCTGGCTGTACTTCTTCCAAGAGATTGTTTCTTATGGCAACTTCTCTGTTCTTCATTTATTCACTTAAAAAGAGTCAAGATGAAGTACCTAGTTTATAATGTTATTGTCAGAACTATGTAAATTGCAAGCAAATACTTTGTAAATCATTAATCATTACAGAAGTGTTGTTGTAATTACTATTAGCAAGTTACTACTTCCCTTGCAGGAGAAAGGTGAGGCTTTCTGCTCCCGTAAAGATTTAGTCTTGGAAATGCTATACAGGGTCACTGTGAGTAGGAACTGACTCGATGGCATACCACCAGCACTGCTGCCCTTACTCTGTCCTTTCTCTATCCTTATGTAGTGTCTTTTCCCCATCTCTGTACTAACTACTGTTTCATATTGATCAAGTTCTGGAGAGTTATATTCATCTAGTTTCAAAGTTGCCTTCAGCAGTACACAGTAGTACCTGTTGCCTTCCTTCAGAATGAATATTCATGAGGCATCTCAGGATAAATTATATTGTTTTTCTTGCAGTGCTTGATGCAGCACATCATCGACATTGGCCTGGAGTATTGAAGGTAGTATCAGGATGCCATATATCCTTATTCCAGATTCCATTACCAGAAGATGGAATGCAGTTTGGAGGCTCAATGAGCTTACATGGAAATCATATGACATTGGCTTGTTTTCATGGTCCTAATTTCCGTTCAAAATCCTGGGCCCTTTTTCATTTAGAAGAACCAAATATTGCATTTTGGACTGAAGCTCAGAAAATCTGGGAAGAAGGTAAAGTGATATATTTCTAGCTTTTACTTTTTTGACTCTTATGATAAGAGCATAAATATAAATTTTCTTGTCTGTTTTACTTTTAATAATTCTGAAGTTCATTTCTATTTCTTATCATGTACCTGAAAGAGCTACGACTCTGGCCGCGTACCGCAAGGTCAGCAGTTTAAAACTACCAGCTGTTCTGCGGGAGAAAGATGAGGCTTTCTGCTCCCATAAAGATTTACAGCCTTGGAAACCCTGTTCAGGGTCGCTATGAGTCGGAACCGACTCCACGGCACATAACAACAACAACAACATCATGTACCTGACCTGTCAAGAAGTTTACTGCCAATGTATTGATATCTATAAAATCTAAAACTTAAGACCTACTTCGGATCTTGTCCTGTTTTTCACTTAAGCAATTAAGTTTCTGCTTTTGTGAATGGCTTGTTGTTGTTGTTAAGTGCCGTCGAGTCGGGTCCGACCCATAGCAGTGGTTATAAATGTTATTAAACAAGAACAGATGATATGAGGAAATTATTAGCTGTCAAGACTGCATTGTAGTCTTGAGCAAGGTTGTACTGTATATCTCAATTTATAATGATTAGTGCCTTTTTAGCTAATTATAAGAGGAAAATTTGTGATTTTTTTTCTCTTTTGCGGTCCACAATCTTACAGCTTTCTCTGTGTATAACTTAAATGTATTGTTCTGGGGCTTCAACTTCCTTTTTGTTCCTAAACTTGTTTATTACTTTAAGTACATTTGTTTTTCATCAGGTTCCAGTGATCATTCTACATATATTGTACAAACATTGGATTTTCATCTGGGTCATAACACCATGGTTACTAAACCATGTGGAGCTTTGGAAAGTCCTATGGCAACAATAACTAAAATAACAAGGCGTCGCCATGAAAATCCACCACATGGAGTAGCAAGTGTGAAAGAATGGTTCAATTATGTTACAGCCACCAGGAATGAAGGTTAAACTTTGATTCTTTGAAGATAATTACATTTTGTATTTTCTATTTGGTTTTATTGACTGTATATTTAAGTGGAGGGTAGTAGTCATTTCCTTAATTTATAAGTTTTATTTTACTCCTCCACTACTAATACCAATTATTAAGTATAGAATTCACTGGTTGCATAACTTCCTAAACCTGTTGTCATCCAGCTGATTTCAACTCATAGTGACCCATCAGCATATCAAGATCCTGAAAGTTTTACTTTGTTCGCAGCATCATGGTCAACTATAGTTTGAGGAGGCAGCTCTTCCCCAGTTGTATTATGAGTGTCTTCTATCCTGAGGGGCTCATCTTTAGGCACTCTGTCAATATTCTTGTGCTATTCATAATGTTTCAGTATTCAGTATTCTGGTACTATCTAACACTGTTCCATTGCTATTCATAAGGTTTTCAGGGGCTAAACATTTAGAAATAGTTTGCCTCTCCTTCTTCCTAGTCTGTCTTATTCTGGAAGCTCAGCTGAAATCTGTCCATCATAGATTACCCTGCTGGTATTTAAAATACTGGTGGCAGTGGTTTTCAGCATCACAGCAACACATAAGCTAACACAGTATGACAAAATGACAGATGAGTGGTGAAACATCTCATTACAATTAAGTTTATTGTAATTGTAAAAATATTTTTGTACTAAGCTTACAGATTAGAGGTTTAGAAAAGTTATTACTCAACTAAATAGTATGACGCACAAATTTAACATTTGGAATAACTTGAACAGAGTGAAACTAATATTAAACTTAAGTCATAAGTTTCAGGAGAGACTTTTGATTATTTTTTTTTATTTGATTAGATTCACCAATCTTGTAATGTCATGGGAGCTTTTATGGCTGTTTTCTTCAGTTTGAGTTTATAATATTGCTTTTATCAATCATCTCCTCTGTATTGGAAAGCTATACATGAATATTTTAGTTTAAATGACCTCTTTTTCAAAATGGCAAAGATGATGAATTTAGGCCCCACTGAGAAATTTCAATAGGATAGGGAATCCCAGGGGTTAAATAGAGACTCTAAAAAGTATTCTGAGAATAAAGGCACACAAGAAAGTAAATTAGAAGAATATACCTGTATTGAATATTTTCCTAAATAGGGATTTAGTGAAGGAGATTCTTTCTGTCTGGGATGCACCTGAGAATTCATTAGGATATCTGCTGTTAGTGTATCTAGAAAAATCCTTATTTTTGTGAGAAATCTAATATCTGACCATAACACTTACACAAGATTTTTACCTGATTTCAAAGTCAGTGTCACATTAATTCTAAATTCTCAAAGTAGAGGGTTCACTCTTTGGAGAATTTTGGACTTAATTTTAACTTAAGTTCAGACAGGAACTCAGTGGAAAATAACATTTGGTTAGAGAAACACAAAAAAAATAAAGGACAGATTGATCAAAATGATATACAAAGCTTTAGTGTTGAAAATAGTGTTATATGTATATTATCCTTATTTTTTTTTAAACGTCTATCTACAACTTTTAAAAATGAGAAAAGCTAGTAATAAAATGAGAACAGTTCTGTATTTCGTAGTAACTTGAAAGTTATTTATCAGTTCCTACTGGCTTAATTGAATTCTTATTGTCTTCTTTATTCTTATGAGTTTAGAGCTAAACCTGCTTCGCAATGTGGATGCTAACAACACTGAGAGTAGCACGACTGTGAAGAATTCTAGCTTGTTAAGTGGATTCAGAGGAGGTTCTAGCTACAATCATGAAACTGAAACTATCTTTGCCTTACCAAGGATGCAGCTTGACTTTAAGTCCATTCATGTTCAAGAACCGCAAGAACCTACATTACAGGGTATGTGGAAGAGAATTCCTTCGTTTCTGTAGTTCCTGAGGAAATTCTATTGGAAGTTCAAATTAACATTTGCCCACCAGTTATTTTTTGTAATGTTAATATGATGTCATAATAACTGATTTTATGGCTTAAAGTAACTGATTTTCTTACCAGCTATGTGACCTCCAACAAATTATTTAGCCCATATGTAAAATGAGGAATAAATAAGGCTTCACTCATAGGGTTGTTTTAACAATAAATAGCACATCCAAGAAATGTGCTTACTCATCATTCTGTAAATTACATACAGAAATGATAATTTCTCTGTAGTTTCATGTGAAGTGGATACACAGACCCATGTCAACCCCTTATTAACAGATAAGAAGCAGGAACTTACTTATTAAATCTTTTATAAAAAACTTTCCATTACAGATGCCAGCTTGAAGCCAAAGGTAGAATGTAGTGTGGTGACAGAGTTCACTGACCACATTTGTGTGACTATGGATGCTGAGCTGATCATGTTTCTTCATGATTTAGTGTCGGCTTATCTAAAAGAAAAAGAAAAGGGTGAGTAGCATTTTCTTTTCATCCCTTCAAGCTGCAGTAAATGTTGCTGTCTATGCCATTTAGATGAATTTTTATGGTCTAGGAGTAAAGTATAGAAGAAATGAGGAAGTGAAAAAGCTCAACAGAAAATTTCAAAGATCTCGAGAACACAAAGTATTTTACTGAAATGTGCAGAGACCTGGAGTTAGAAAAGCAAAAGGGAAGAACATGCTCGGCACTTCTTAAGCTGAAAGAGCTAAAGAAAAAAGTCAAGCCTAGACCTGTAAGGAGCTCTGGTAGTGTAGTGGTTACGAATCGGGCTGCGAACCTTAAGGTCAGCGGTTCGAAACTACCAGCCGCTCCGCGGGAGAAAGATGAGGCTTTCTACTCCCGTAAAGATTTACACCCTCGGAAACCCTGTACAGGGTCGCGATGGGTCGGACCCGACTCGATAGCACTTAACAACAACAACAACAAGACTTGGAATATTGAATGATTCTGTGGGCAAAATATTGAATGATACAGAAAGCATCAAAAGAAGCTGGGATGAATACACAGTCACTATACAAATCATTTCAAGATACAGCATATAATCAAGAACCAACTGAATTGGCATGCTAAGCAAATAAACCAAGAAACTGGATTATATGAAAAACATAGCATCAGGATTGGAGAAAGAGTCATTAATACTCTGTGATGTGTAGATGATACATACAGTCTTGCTTGCTGGAAACATAAAGGACTTTCAGTACTGATGAAGGTCAAAGGCTACAGCCTTAAGTATGGCTTGTATTTCGGTGTAATGGGAACAAAAATCGTCATAGCTGGACCAATAAATAATATAATACATGAATAAAAGATTGAAGTTGTCAAAAACTTCATTTGCTTGGATCCACAATCAACACTTATGGAAGCAGCGTCCACGAATTCAAATGATGTATTGCATTAGGCAAATCTGCACAAGACCTCTTTAAATTGTTCAAGAACAAAGATGTCAATGTGCAGAGAAGGTGCACTTGACCCAAGTTGTGGTATTTTCAATAGCTTCATATGCATAGGGTCGTTGTGAGTCAGTACCAACTCGAAAGCACCTAACAACATATGTATGTGAAAGTTAGACAATAAATAAAGAAGCCCATAGAAGAACCAATGCATTTAAATTATGGTGTTGGAGAAAAATATTAACAGTACCATTGAGTGCCAAAAGAACTAACAAATCTATCTTGGAAGAAGTACAGCCAAGAGGCTTCTTAGAAGCCAGAATGGCAATGCTTTATCTCTCATACTTCAGACATGTTATCAAGATGGACCAGTCCCTAAAGAAGGACATCATGTTTGGGAGAGGGTCAGCAAAAAAGAAAAAGTTCTCCAATGAGATGGAATGGCAGTAGTAGCAACAATGAGCTCAAACATAAGAACAGTTGTTTGAGCTCAACAGTTGTTTGGCTCATGAACAGGCAGTGTTTTGTTTTGTTGCGTATAATGTCACTATGTATTGAAACCAACTTAATGGACTCTAACAACAGGGAATAAAGGAGTGGAAGGATAAACTTTTAAGAAAACTCTTAAGAGTTGCAAAACTTGGTAGTATATGAGGGGCTTCAAAAAGTTCATAGAAACATGAAATTAAAAGATATGTTATTGCAAGAGTTAAAGGCAACATAAGTAAATACTGTTATATACACAATCCTGAAATACTGATGTTGTATGAGTAGATGCATGGATTGACATGCAAGTTGAATGGATATGGGAGGGATAATGGGAGTATACCCACAGAGAAAGTACATAGGTTTGTTATTGTTATGTACCATCGAGTCAGTTCTGACTCAGAGAAACACTGTATTGGGTTTCCGAGGAGCAGCTGGTGAGTTTGAACTGCCGACCTTTGCTGTTCAACGCAACCTTATGGTCAATTGCTTAGCCTAGAGTACTACACCAGGACTTCAGGTTTAGCAGAGGACATTTGTACATGGGTATTTATCTTTGCTGCAAATGTAAAATGTGGTGAAGTAAATGTGGAGGAGTGTATGGGGACAAAGTTATGACAACTTCTTACACATAACCAAACCCCTCGAAGGAATAAGTCGCTGGGCCTGGGGGGCGAGGGGTCAGGACCATGGTCTCAAGGGGGTTCACTGAGGTCAATTGGCAGAGCATAATCCTTGAAGACAATGTTCTACATTCTTCTCTGGTGAGTCACAGTTAGGGTCTTAAAAACTCTTGAGCAGCCTTCTAAGGTACAATTATTGGCCTGTCCCTGTCTGGGGAATGAAGAAAATTGAAGAGCATGGAAACAAATTAGTTTAGTGTACACAAGGTCAGCCGTTTGAATCTATCAGTCACTCCATGAGAGAGCATTGAGGCTTTCTGTTCCTGTAAAGATTTACAGCCTCAGAAAACCCTATACAGGGTCACTATGAGTCGGAACGGACTCAAAGGCACACCAACAGCAACAAATTGAATAAGAAGATTAATCTGTTTTAAATACAAGACATGTTGGTTTTTGAAAATACTTTTAGATCTCATTGCTGGTGGGTTTTTTTGGTTTTTTTTTATGAAATAACTAACTGAAAACTTTAATGTCTTCCCTTTAAAAGCATGTCTATATATTGAATTGGTTGACTATACACACTCCAGTATATTCATTCAATGGAATACTCTAGATATTTAAGAATGACCTATTGCTTTATTTTATCTTCTTTTTTTTTCCTTTTTTCTATCTGTCATTAGGGTGGTTATGCTGATGATGAAGAATATATTTGAAATATGCAAAACTAGTAGCTTAATGTGTAGTTATTTTATGGTCAGCAGAACGCCCTCTTGCCTACTTGCTATGCCAAGTCCCAAGTCCCTAAGCAAGAAACATTGAAGACTGTGACTAACCTGGGACGCCCATTTGTTACCTTTGTTAGTCCTTGACCATATCACACAGCGAGTAGGCACATACTCCATAGCATGTATTTGTGATGATGGGGAGGGTAGGAGTGCCTAGTTAACACTCTCTATATCTGTCAAGTGTATGATACTCATAAAAGTTTCATTCCTTTCCTGTTTAATGTTTTCTGTCACGGCTATTATTTTGGGGACAAAACAAAAACAAGATAATCTATGGTAAAAGCTCCATGATTTCCCATTTGTTGTTCTCTTCAGAATAAGTTGTATCTGTCAGAATTTGTTGTTGTTGCAGAGAACATAAATTTAATTCAAAATAGCTTTACTAAAACTTACTGGCTAGTATAATACAACTATGAATGGTTTGCTACAAGTACACATAAGAACAAGCTTCTTCCTAACCATCGATGATTGGTTAGGAAGTGTTTTTAGTATCCAAGTATTCTCATGGATACTTGGACCTAGGGACTGAAGAAAAAAAAAGTGTATTGATATGAAATGTTCTCCAAAGTATCTACCCATTTATTTACTTAATAAATATTCTCATATAAATATACAGATATAATGCTTTAAACATTGCTTGGAATAAATGTAATTTGTTAATGGTACTCTATAAATTTACCATGGTGTTCAAGAAAAATTATCATTTGTCTAGCAGATACTTCAATCTAGCCTCTTGAAAACGTTTTTGAGTGAAAAATTAGACTATCAAAAAACTATGTTGAGAAAGGTGGAGTAGCACAGATTAAATTATTCTTCCATTACTGTTCAGTCGATGTGCCAAAAATTCAGTGTTGGGGTAAAATCAGTAACGATGGCTGGGAGAAGTCTCAGACTTGAGTTGAAACTTGAAGTTAAATGTCTGAAATGATATAATAGAAAAGTTTTTGTAGATCCAGTCTTTACATATAGCAACAACATATACCAGTGACTGGTAATCTTTTTGCTTTTCCCTCTGCCATAATATTTAAACTTAAAAAACAAGTTCTAAGTAAACCAGTAAAGTTCAGAATTTTTCTCTGATCTACCTGTATTTGAAAGCCTACTTCTCTTCTAACTTCAGATTTTGAAGCCTTTTCCACTTTATGAAGTATTGTGATTTTGCTCTTCTATAAACCAATTACCAGTGAGTCGGTAGTGTAGAACTGTGTTTCCATAGGGTTTTCACAGGGGGTTTGTTGTTTTCAGAAGTAGATCACCATGCCGTTCTTTTGAAGTATTTTGAAGTGGATGCCAATTTCCAAAGGATGACAGATAAAGTCTGGCCATCCTGGCTTCCAAGAAGTATTCTGGCTGTACTTCTTCCATCGCAGATCAGTTTGTCCTTTTGGCAGTCCATGATGGTACTTGGAATATTCTCCCCCAGTACCATAACTCAAATGTATCAATTATTTATATATATAT
>NW_006408606.1:8635519-8639562 GCF_000296735.1 Chrysochloris asiatica | reverse complement strand
AGTGCCTACAGTTTACCTTGGATTTCTTCCTTCGTTATCATTTGTTCTTCATCATATGCTACTTATTGAAATGTTTGACTAGTGACCATTTCTTTTTGGTACAGTGACTCTGTGTACCTTCCATCTTCTTTTGATACTTTCTGCATCATTCAGTATTTTGCTCATAGAATCCATCAATATTACAAGTTGGGGCTTAAAATTTTTTCTTCATTTCCCTGATAATGCTGAGGTGTCCAGCCCTTTTGGTTTTCTAACTCCAGATCTTTGCATATTTCATTATAATATTTGACTTTGTAATTATAATTTTTGAGCTGCCCTTTGAAATCTTCTATTAAGGTCGTTTACCTCACTTCTTTCATTTGCTTTAGCATCTCTATGCTGACATTCATTTTGGTCTTTTCCTTCTTTCTTGTCTTCTTAGTGACCTTTTGTTTTCTTCCAGCATGATATTCTTGATGTCATCCTACAACTCTTCTGGTCTTTAATCATTCATGTTTAATTCATCAAATCTTCTCTTGAGATGATCTATAAATTCAGGTGAGATATGTTCAAGGACATATTTTCACTCGTGTGGACTTCTTTTAATTTTCTTCAGCTTCAGCTTCAGCTTCTGCTTCAGCTTACATGTGAGCAGTTAATAATCTGTTCCACAGTCTGCCCTGGCCTTATTTTAACTGATGATATGGAGCTTTGTCTGTGGGGTTTCAATTACGTAGTTCAATAGCATTCAAATACATTTTATTTTACTACAAAGTCAAACAATTGTATTTGGCCAAAATAATTTGAAAAAAATCTTTTTAGCACGTAAGAGCACAATCCACTACTTTTTAGAATGTTATGATAAATTGTAGTAGCCCAGTAACCACCAACTTGGAAGCCAGGATAGCCAAACTTTGTCTCTCATACTTTGGACATATTGTCAGGAGGGACCAGTCGCTGGAGAAGGATAGCATGTTTGGTAAGGTGGAGGGTCAGAGAAAACGAGGAAGACCCCCAGCGAGATGGATTGGCAAAGTGAAAGCCTTAATGGGCTCAAGCATGGCAACAATTGTGAGGTTGGCCCAGGATTGGGCAGTGTTTCGTTATGCTGTGCATAGGGTCACTATGAGTCGGTACCGACTCAATGGCACCTAACAACAACAACAACCAACTAAATAGGCAATAATTTAAGGCATCTATGTTCTTACATAATAAAGCACCATAGCATCATTCTTAGGCTAATTCCCAATCAATCGAATTATCCCTAGTGCTAATTCCCACATGTTTTAACCAAAGTTGCTGGTGTTTGGAAGTCGATTCTGAATTTTAGTGATCCTTTAGGTCACAGTTGTTGTTAAGTGACAATGAGTCAGTTCTGACTCATAGAGACCTTGTATAGGGTTTCCAAGGAGTGGCTGGTGAGCTTGAACCATTGACCTTGCGGTTCAAAGTAACCTTGCAGTCCAGCACATTAACCCACAGCGCCACACCAGGAATCCATAGGACACAGAGTAGGCAGTTATTAAAAGCTTAGCTCCTAACTACATGGTCGACAGTTCAAACCCACCAGGTGCTGCACAGAAGAGAAACCATGACAGCCTACTTTTGTAGATATTTATAACCTTGGAAATCCAATTGTTGTTAAATGCCACTGTGCCAGTTCCATCTCATAGCAACCGAATGTAGGGTTTCCAAGGAGTGGCTGGTGGGTTTGAACCGCTGACCTTATGATTAGTAATCCAGAGCTTATCCTGCAGTGCCACACCAGAACTCTGGATAGGTATACATTGTCCTGTAGGCTTGCTGTGAGTCGGGACTGACTTGAGGGCAAAGGGTTTAGTTTGGATTTTCTAGTACTTGTGGGTGCTGATTTCCATGTCTTTTCTCTCCACAGAATAGCTGGCAGGTTATAACTACTGATCTTTTGGTTAGTAGATGAATTAAGATATCCACTAGGGGTTCATAATGAAAATCAATTATTTTATGCCTAATTTGTATTTGAAAAGTTAGTGTTATAAAGTGCACATGTAAAACATGTGACTGCCCAAAAGGAAATGATGTTATTTCTGGTTGTTAAAAAACATTAAAATAACATTGAACTGTTTTTCTCTAAAAATAAAAATAATTTATACTTATTTATGACTTATTTAAAATACTACTTCATAGGATATAATTAGATGAGGCTTTGTCTAGGCTATAAATAAAAATGAGAGGCAGAGCCAATTATATGTTGTTTATGGAGGGTCAAGTGTGGTGCTGTAGATTAAAGCACTGGACTGCACGGTCGGTTTGAACCACAGGTCAGCAGTTCAAACTCACCAGCCACTCCTTGGAAACCCCTATACAGGGTCGCTGTAAGTTGGAATTGACTTGATCGTACGTAACAATAACAACAATGGTAATTGAGGAATCCTGGTGTGGTGTTGTAAGATAAGCACTGACTGCTAACCCCAAGATTGACAGTTCAAATCCACTAGCCACTCTTTGGAAACCCTATACACAGGGGTTCTATGAGTCCAAATCAACTCGATGGCACTTAACAACAATAACAAAGTGATTGAAAGTGCACCGCTACTAAGTGGTGAGCAGTTCAAATTTACTAGCAGGAGCAAGATGTGTCTACTTTCATAAGATTTACAGCCATGGAAACCCTCTGGAGCAGTTTTACATTGTCCTTACAGGGTAATTGAGTCAGAATTGACCGAATGGCAGTGGGTGTTGGGATCATGATTGAGAATAAATTTAAACATGTATTTGCATTATTAATTTGTCTTTTTATTATAGCCATTTTTCCACCTCGAATTTTATCTACTCGACCGGGACAGAAAAGTCCAATTATTATACATGATGAAAATTCCTCTGACAAAGACAGAGAAGACAACATCACTTATACTACTGTGGACTGGAGAGATTTTATGTGTAACACATGGCATCTAGAACCCACTCTAAGGTAAGGAACGGGCATATATATTTTCCCTCATCTTTTATGAACATGTAGCAGATTAGTTTACTGTAAAAAGATTTGCAGTTAGTCTCTTGTCTATTTTCTGTTGATTTTTATTGCTGCTGTTGTTTTCTTCCTGTTTTTTTAATTAAGTGCTTCTAAGTAAGGCTATTTTCAAGTTTGAGGTAAACACTGTAAACTGTTATTTTGCTACTTAGTTTGGGGGGGAATCAAAAGCTACATTTCATTGTAATGAAATCTACAATGTCACAATGTCCCTCTGTCTACATTGTGTTGTCAAGTGCTGTCAAATTGGTCCCAACTCATAGCAACCCTGTATAGGGTTTCCAGTGAGTGGCTGGTGAGTTTGAACTGCCAACCTTGTAGTTCAAACTGACCTTGTGGGCCAGTGCATTATTCCACAGTGCCACACCAGGACACCCAGCATTAAATGTCCTAATGCCTTCAGATTCAGATACCCTCACTGAGTCACCATCCACTACAGTTGGGATCCCAGTTGCATCAGTTCGTTTTTATATCATGATTTCAAAAACATTTTCTGATTTTATTTATAATTGCTCTATTTAGTGGTACATGTATTTATTATTCTTAATTATGATTAATGGTTATGTCCTATTTTTTGTTTCTTCTCTTCACTGCTTTGTTAATCAAATTATAATGTTGGTTTATAAAAATGGTTAAATGTGTTAAGTATGTAAACCACAGTTTTCTGTTATTTTCAAGGGATCAAAATTATTTTATATAGGGGGAGAAAAGAAGATAGAAATGAAAATAGCAGCTTTCATAGTTATAATAGCTCCCACAGAGATTTCGGTGTCTAGCAACATAACTGTTTATTACAAAGCCAAGGTTTGGATTTACCTATAGGTCCTCAGATGAGCCTTGGAATCGTATAAGACAGCAGCCCTGTGTGCTCACCTACCCATACGCAGCACTGAACACTGGCTGAGCTACTTATTTTTAAAAAATACACTACAGAGAACAAACAAGATGGCAGATCAGGTGGATGTGTAGTAAAGAGCTCCGCCAACAACAACAAAGAATACCCGACCAAGCACGCTCAGGGGATGGTCCCAGAACTCTGAACCACATATAAAGG
>NW_006408606.1:8619942-8632694 GCF_000296735.1 Chrysochloris asiatica | reverse complement strand
ATGGAGAGGAGTAGCGGCTGAGGACTCTAGATTCATCAACTAAGAAGAGAAGGACTAAGAGCTGGTAGCCAGGAGCAGACTTACAGAATGTGCCCTTTGGAGATGTAAATTATTATATATGCCTGAGTGGGTTTTTTTGTTTGTGTGTTTTTTAAAAAAGCTAAAGTAGATAGAAATACTTTTAACTAATGGTATATAGAGGGGATTATAATCAATGTAGTGAAACAAGTTATATGAATTGTTGAATGTGAAACTGATGATGTGCCCTGTAAACTTTCACTAAATCCACAATAAAATCCTTAAATCAAAAAAAAAAAAAAATACACTACATACTTTTGTTTTTTTTAAGGTTTTTATTGTGGATTCAGGGAAAGTTTATAGGGCAGATCATCAGTTTTACATTCAACAAATCATATACCTTGTTTCATTACAATGATTATAACCCCTTCCATGTACCATCAGTTAACAGTATTTCTTTCTATCCACTTAAGCTTTTAAAAAAAAAACAAAAAACCACTCAGTCATATATAATAATTTACATCTCCAAAGGGTATATTTTGCGAGTTTGCCTCCTGGCCAACAGCTCTTAGTCTCTCTCTTCCCATAAATCTAGAGTCCTCAGCTGCTCCCCCCCTCTCCATGACTTCATCTCTTCCCTCTGTCTCTGATGTTGCTGCTTCTCTGGATAAGATCCTGCATTCTGCTTCTGTGTGTCTCCCTTGATGGTCCTAGGGTCCTCTGTTTCTCCCCTGTTTTTGTTACAAAACTTCTCCCTTTATAATTGTGACAGTCGCAGTTAGTCATGATAACAATTATTCACTATTGAATCAAAAGAATCTTATCCCCATCTATTTCGCCAGACCCATCTAGACAAGATGAAATCTATTCAGTGGGGACTCTTTCTTTCCCCCTCTTAAATTAAACTCCCTCTTGAAACCTTGTAAGCCAGTCACTTCATGCCTTTATCACCCCCTCATTTTAGGTAGCCAATGTCTTAAGTTGCCCGTCCCTATCTACCCTGTGTATAGAAGGGCTAGCATTGATACTTGATGTGAAGACTCCTTCCCTCTCTGTTGGTATTGAGAGTAACCACCTCTCTGAGTATAGGTCAAGTTCATCAAATTGCAGCAATTTACCCTTGTTTCCTTTATCCAAAAAAATAATCATTCTCTAGTTGAGTTCTGATTATCAAGTCTCAAGTCATTGAGGGTAGCTAGGTAAAATGGGTACTGTCTGCAAGTTTGGGTGTTCTTGTGCATCTCCCTCACTTCATATCAGTTGGATGCTTCGCTCTCAGCTCTAGCCCTTTGTGGCTACGCCCTTGTCCATGGGCCCAAGTGTCTCCAGGTCTCACCACACTTTGGATCAACCAGCTCTTCCTCTTGTCTCTCTCATCTCCAGGTCAACAGGAGTCAATCGACTTTGGTTGAACTCAGCCCATTTCTTCATTTCCGCCTCTACCACTCACAAGTAGACCAGTGTGGTCTCCAACAAGCTTACATGCTTGTTTGTGTGTTTCCTTTTGAGTTTCAGTCTTAGAGGGGAGTTTGTCCTGAAGGAACTTGATTGCTTGCCATGATGGCTTCCTGGCGAACAGCTTGCTTATTCTTATAGTAGCCAGTCATGCTGACATTTTTGTTATGGGTTTTTCCTGATGATCTTTCCTTGAAGCTGTATCTTCTATCACGGTAGCTATTCCAGGCTGGTCTGCTTGTCCTTGCTAGTGGGAATGTCCCACCTCAGAAGGTTCTGGATGGGGTTCAGGATTCCACCTAAGCTTCTATACTCTGCAAAGGCTTTGCAAGAGGCCTAATTCACTGGGAAAATTCTAGAACCCCTTTTAGTATTCCAGTCAGTTATAGGCTGAAGACGGGCTTATAAGTTTTCTATAATCATGTTTCCCAACATTCCTTTCTGTCCCACTCAAGTGTCTATTTTACAATAGTAGGCAAGGGAAATCAATATTCATAAGAGAGTCAAGCATCTTAGAATGATTTCCCCTCTTCAAGTTATACTTAGATCCCTGAATCCCAGAGCCCTGTTGTTTCAAGGTTGAGCATGCATCAGTATTTACCTCTGTCCCATTTAGGCCATGCAAACCTGTCTCAGTGTTCCCCTAGCTATCTTGTTCTTCCGTCTCCGACCCCTTCTTGTATTGCCCTCGCCAACACCCAAACTAAACCCCCATCCCCAACCCATTTTTTGTTGTTACCGTATATTCCATTAATTCTTCCCTCCATTTAAGACAGTCTATTTTATCCTGTAATCTACCTGACCTTCCCACCACCTGGATATGTTCCTCTCTGTTTACCTTCTTTCACTTTGTAATTGTTTTGATCATAGACTGACCTCCCAGATCTTCTGTTCTTATCATTTTATTCTGTTCTTGACTCATCCATTTGTCGATTGAGTTCAGGGTGATGCTGCCACATTCGTCGTTCTCTATTCGTTGTTTGATCTTGTTGGTTCTCAGTCCACAGAACTTCCTTTAGGATGTTTTTCATAGCAGGGTTGGCTTTGGCAAAATCCCTTAGCTTCTGTTTATCCTGGAATGTTTTGATTACACCATCGTATTTGATAGACAGCTTTGCTGGGTAGAGGATTCTTGGGTGGCAGTTTTTTTCTTTCAGGGTTTTATACATGTCTCCCCATTGCCTTCTTGCCTGCATGGTTTCTGTTGAGAGATCCGAGTTTAATCTGATTTGCTTGCCTTTGTATGTTACGCTTGCTTCTTTTTTCCACTAGCTGCTTTCAGGATGCTGTCCTTATCTTTTGATTTTGGAGAGTTTGATTATTATATGTCTTGGTGATTGTCTTTTAGGGTCTATCCTTCCTGGGGTTCGTTGAGCTTCTTGAAGCTTATCTGTTCACTTTTCATGATGTTAGGAAAATTTTCTTCCAGAAGCTCTTCATCCTATCTCCTCTGTGGACTTGTGTGATTGTTCCTGTTCTGGAATGCCAATAATTCATAAGTTATTCTCTTCATGTTGTCCAACATGAGTCTTAGGCCTTCATATTTTTTTTATCCTTTTTTGCATTTGCTCTTCTATCTTAGTAGTGTTAAGAGATTTATCTTCTAGCTCACTAGTTTTGGCTTCTATCTCTTCAATTCTAATCCTTTGCCCTTTCAGTGTATTATCCATTTCTGATATTCTATTATTTATCATTTGGACCTCTTTCTGTAGGTTTTGAATTGTTTCCAATGCTGTATCTATTTTATTTGATTGTTCCTGTAGCACTTTCCTGACTTCCTTCTTATTTTTCTCAACTCCATTGTATAGTGTTTTGATATATTTTATAATCATTTTTCTGAATTCCTTCTCAGGCATTTCCAAAGCCTGCCCATCATCCAGTATGGAGTGTAGGTCTACTTCCAGCACATTTGCCTCAGTCACTTTATCTCATTTCTGGACATGTGCTGACAAGCCATAGCCATCTGCTTCTGTTTTTTTGGGGATATTCAGGAGTTATCTGTGTCCTTAATGCTTAGATGGGTGTGTGTTTTTATTATTTTTTATGTTTTCTGATTGCCTCCAGGTAGATGTGATGAGGAGATGGGCTTCCCTTTTCAGTCTTCTTCCTGAGAAATTTCAAGATGCCACTGTTGGTCTTTGAGATGTAACTCAGGAATTAATTTTGGGCCTATTTCATTTTTGGTCTGCCTGTCCCACTCCACAATCCCCGTTCAGGCCTTTTCCCAGTGATAAACAGTTCAGGGCCAGCTGTGGCTATTTGGTTTTAAGTGGAAACTGTCATTTTAAATTTTGAGGAGATCTGTGCACATGCATAGTAGACCCCTCCAGGTGTGGGAATGCCGGGTCCATTTGCTCAGGTGCCCCCTCTAGTCACCAAAATGGAGGTGTGCAGACAGCAAGAGACCAATGAATAGACACCAAAATAAAAGAATGTCCACACCTATTATCTCCATGGTTCTGTCAGGAGTCTGTGGTTGCTGTGATCCTTCCCTCACTTGGTCTTGCCCAAGATGGTGGCTTCAGGATCAGCTGAGCATCTTGAATTAGAAAGCAATGGATTTCTTGTTTCTGCTACAAATTCCCCTAGCTGTAAGTCTTCCAACCTTCTAAATATTCCTTTATATGTGATTCAGAATTCTGGCACTATCACCTGAGCCTGCTTCTTCCAGTATCCTGTGTTGTTGGTGACAGAGCTCCTTACTGCACTTCCACCCGATCCACCATCTTGTTTGTTCTCCCTACACTGCATACTTATGAAGTCTTTTAGAATTAGCCAGATGTTCTTTTAAATGTTTAAGATGACCATGTAACTAAAGACTAAAATAAAATACTTATATTCAGAATAAAATTCTTTAAAATCTATCATTCTTTTGGGCTTTTAAGTGTACTCATATTTCTGCATATATTATTTCTCAAATGCTATTTTTATAGTGAATCCAGGAATTATAGATTAGATCATTCAAATTCAGTGTTTGAAACTTGTATCTGTGAGCATATCATGGAATCTTAGAAGGCTCATAATGGAGTCCTAGGGTACAGAATAATGCACTGAACCACATGATTGGTTTGAACTGCAGGGTTGGTCATTCAAACTCACTAGCTGCTCTTTGGAAACCCTACAGAGGGTCTTTATGAGTCGGAACTGACTAAACGGCACTTAACAACATACTCCTAATAATTATCATTATTTATAATTATCATTTTAGATTAATTTCTTGGACTGGAAGAAAGATTGATCCTGTAGGCGTTGATTATATTCTTCAAAAACTGGGCTTTCACCATGCAAGGACTACTATCCCTAAATGGCTTCAGAGAGGAGTCATGGATCCACTGGACAAAGTTCTGTCAGTTCTTATCAAAAAACTTGGTACTGCCCTACAGGATGAAAAGGAAAAGAAAGGAAAAGACAAAGAAGAACACTAAAAAAAACTTAATCCGTGAACAAATTATGATTGTATCTGTTAAGCTTATTAACACTGGAGATTTTTTTAATGTAACAAAATTATTTTAAATATAACTTTAAAATAATTCTAATTTTGTGGCCATTATATTAAAAGTTTATCTTACCCTGTTTATTCCAATTCTACCATTCTGTATACAGTGAAGTATTGCATGATAAATGTACATTTGTGAAAGAACAGGTTATGTAAATCTCATTAAGGTTGATAATTGTATTATGTGCAATATTATTCCTGCATTTTTACAATATTTGCAGAATAACTGTGAATTTTCTTTGTTACTGGCCATAACTTTTAGGAAAAAATCTTATTGATAATGTGATTTTTTTTTTATCATTAAACTTTCTTTTTGTAATGTAGTACTGTATAAATACTTATTTATGTATAGTTTGAGTAAATGAAATGTGATTACATACTACTAAAATATTATTTGTAACTATTGTAATAAAAAGTCAAAATAATTGGCTTCAGTCTGTAGTGGTTTTACTTATGTCCCCTGTGGTAGACCTTTGGTAGCTTTATTTCATAAATAATAGGTATGTCAGTTACTGAATACTTATAAAAGTCACAGCTTATAAAGAATGTGATAGGAGACACAAACACACCAGCAGTTTCAGAAGTATTAGGCATTCCATTATTTAGCCTAGTAGCATATGAACAACTGTTCATTTTTATTTTCATACTATATTACTTACATATTTGTTTGCATTTTCGTACATATGAAATATATAATAAAAGAATACCAAAATATAAGTTGCATTCAGAGGTAGCTATAATACTGTTAATAGCAATTTAGGTTTGAAATTTATTTTTTAGGTTTGTTTTTTGTTTGTGTTTTACTTTTTACTGTGAATTTAGTGAATGTTCACAGAACAGATCATCAGTACTATATTCAACAAATTATACGCTTCATGTCATTACAATGATTGCAGTCTACTCCATGCACCATCAGTTAACAATATTTACCTCTATTCATTTTTTTCCTTCCCCCACCCTCACCTACCCTGTAACCATCACAGAATGTTATTGTCATACTATATTCCTTACATACTTATATATTTTTTCATGCATATGAAATATATAATAAAAATCATTAAAATAATAACAAAATATAAAATAATGTTCAAAGGTATCTATAATAATGTTAATACCAATTTAGGTTTGAAATTTAGCCAAGTCAGTAGTCAGTTCAGTTTAAAGAAATAGAATAGAAGAAAACCGCTACAAATATCTCAAGAAAGCCTATGGTATGCACCCCTGGAGGTTTACATAAGAGATAACCAAGATCAAAAACAGCTGAGATACTAATAAAGATATGTACCCAGAAAGTGTTAGCAGCAATTATTGCTTCCTGAAGTCAGGCAGCAACTAAAATCGTACTGTAAAGAGTTCTGCTTTGATATTCTTTCTGATAGACCATCTTTCTGTCATCTACCTGATCTTAGTTCCTCTACTGCTCAAGCTTACCAGAATGGCAAATTGTACACCTTAGAGTATCCTAAGATATTACTTACAGAAAGTTACTTCACAAAACAAAAGTAACTAAAAATGAATTATAGAAATTAGGTTCCTATTTGAGTCCCATTTTGATTCTTTCTGCTTCAAAGAAATAGTGCACCAATAGGTTAAAAATGTACCATCCAATGGCTTTCAATATTATTAGTAATATATGAGATTACAAAAAAAAGGGGGCATAAGTACAAACTTGCCCTATTTCTGACACTGATAATGCTATAAAATTAAAATAGCAATTTAAATCTAACCAAAATTCTATGGTTTTATTTGGCAAAGCTTTGGGAAAACAAGTGCATCCATACGTTGCTGGTGGGAAGAGCAGACATGTGAGCACTGTCGAAAAGGTGAGAAATGCCCGGGACTACCAATAAAGAAGAAATTAAGGCCAATACTCTGATTTGGACTTTCAGCCTCCTGAATTAGGAGACAAAAAATTCTGATCTTTCAAACCACATATTTGTAATAATTCTATCACAGCAGTTCTAGGAAACTAAGACAAATGTATATTTTTAAAAGATTCTTTTCAAAGTAGTATCAAATGTGGTTTACTGGTGGGCTCAGAGGACATGAGTGGCTAGCAGGAAGACCTAAAAAGTCTGCATGAAGGAAGAACAGTTGCTTGGACTATAATGGCAGCAGTGGAAGTGCTTAGAAAGGTATTTTCAGAAAATGTAGAGGTAGAGTCAAAAGAACTAATTGATGCAGTGGGAGTTGGAGAAAACAAATGTCAAGGATAATTCCTGGGCATGGTCTCAGAAATTGCATAAATTCAATTTGATATTAAAACAGAAGCCCCACACCAAGGAATTGGCTAGCAGGAAATGCCACTGGAATTAAGCCCACCACCACCACACTGGCCTGATGCACTTGGTCACAACCTTACACTCTTGGCCTTGCTCATAGGTTTTTTGTTGTTGTTGTTTCGTTTTTAAATTTTTATTGTGAGGTTTACATGGGAGAACATCAGCTTTACACTCATTGTATCGTATTTTATTTCATTGCAATGATTACATTCCCTTCTGTGCATCATCAAATAACCCCAAAGGGCACACCACACAGGCCACCAGCTCTGTGGCCACCAGCACACAGCCCCTCTCCCTCCCTGAGTCCAGTGTCCCCAGCCACTCCATCTGTCCACATCATCTCTGTCTATCTCTGGCATCACTGCCTCTCTGGGTAGGGTCCCGCTTTCTGTTCTCATTGATGGTCCCAGGGACCTCCTCTCCTGGGCTGCAAAATCAATCACTCTCCTCCTTTTGTCAAAAAGATTTTGCTCATAGGTTTTTGGCTTGAGTAATTAGGTTAATGATGGTATATACTGAAATGAGGACTTCACTACTACAGATAAAAGGGCTTCAAAAAGTTCATGGAAAAGTGGAATTTTATATATATCCCATTATCTTTTAATTATATTTTTCTGTGAACTTTTAAAGTCCATTATACAATTTCCTAGTTTTCCATGCCACATAATAAGGAAGCCATCATCAAGTATAAAGAACGAAAACACTGTATAGTTCAGCACTGGCCAAAATGCCACGCAAGCCTTATAGTTTGGATCATCCGATGTTTAGTTAAATTTCTATTGATATAAAAGAAATATATACACTATGCATTTAATCCTTTGTTAATAGATAGAGCAAACCTGAGACAGTTTACTAGAAGTGCTACATAGCAACGTGCAGTACAATCTTGAAATACAGAGTTAAAAAGAAATGCCTGAAATACTCAACTTTTTTTACGTTCGAATTCTTTGAGAATTGTTAACTACATTATATAGATCATCTGTCCAGGTACCTGAAAAAAATACACCCCAAATCAAAATACTACCACTCTTCTGTTCCATTTTTGACATACTGTGGTGGCATGGGTGTTGCTGTGATTCTGGAACCTATGCCACTGGTATATTAAATACCAGCAGGGTCACCAACTGTGGACAGATGCAACTGAGCTTCCAAATTAAATTAGACTAGGAAGAAAGAGAGGCAGACTATTTCTGAGGGTTTAGACCCTGAAAACCTCATCATAGCAGTGGAACTCTGTCAGATACCTAGAATATTGAATATTGAAACATGATGAACAGCAGAATAGTGTCAGATACAGTGCCAGAAAATGAGCCCCTCAGAAGGTACTAGGAAAGTGACTGGAAAAGACCTACCACTTCAAAGTGGAGTTGACACTGATGATGTAAATGAAGTAAAGCTTTTAGGACTATCATTGGCTGATGGGGGGAAACTCAAAATGAGGAGAAACATCTATAAAAATCCATTAATAATCAGAACATAGAATGTACGAAGTATGAATCTAAGAAAATTGGAGATTTTAAGAAAAGTAAATGGAATGCATAAACATTGATTTCCTAGGCATTAGGTAGCTGAATAAGGAGCTCTAGTAGCGTAGTGGTTACGAATCAGGCTGCTAACCACAAGGTCAGCAGTTCGAAACTACCAGCTGCTCTGCAGAAGACAGATGAGGCTTTCTGCTCCTGTAAAGATTTACAGCCTCAGAAACCCTGTTCAGGGTCACTATGGGTCAGAACTGACTCGATGGCATTTAACAACAACAGGGAGCTGAAATAACTGGTATTGGCCATTGTGAATCTGACAATCACATGTTTTACCACACCAGGAATAACGAAGAAAAATGACATTGCATCCATTATCAAAAAGAACATATCAAGATATGTCTTAAAGTACAACACTGTCGGTAATAGGATCACATCCATATGCTACAAAGAAGACCAGTTAATATCACTATTATTCAAATATATACACCAACCACTAAAGCCAGTGATGATGATGAAACTGAAGAATTTTACCAGCTTCTTCAGTTTGAAATTCATCAAACATGAAATCAAGATGTATTCATAATTACTGGAGATTGGAATGCAAAGGTTGGAAACAGGAAGGATTGATAGTTGATAAATATGATCTTGGTGATAGAAATTATTCTGGAGATTGCATGATAGAATTTTGCAAGATCAATGAGTTCTTAATTTCAAATATCTTTTTTAAACAACATGAAAGATGACTATACATACAGACCTCACCAGATGGAATACACAGAAATAAAATTGACTACATTTGTGGAAAGAAACAGTGGAAAAGTTCTATATCATCAGTCAAAACAAGGCCAGTGGCAGACTGTGGACCAGACCATCAATTGCTCTTATGCAAATTTAAACTGAAGCTGAAGAAAATGAAAACAAGACCACAAAAGCCAAAATACAGCTTTGAAAATACTCCACTTAACTTAGAGATTACCTGAAGAACAGATTTGATGCATTAGACACTAAAGACCTAAGACCAGAAGAGTTGTGGGATGACATCAAGAACATCATAAAGGCAAAAAGCAAAAAGTCATTGAGAAGACAAGAAGGAAAAGGTCAAAATGGATGTCAGAAGAGACACTGAAACTTGCTCTCCAGCGTAGAGATGCTAAAGCAAATGGAAGAAATGAACAGGTACAAGAGCTGAACAGAAAATTTCAAAGATCAACTCAAGAAGATAAAGCCAAATATTACAACAAAATGTGCAAAGATCTGGAATTAGAAAACCAAAAAGAAAGAACATGCTCAGCATTTCTCAAGCTGGAGGAACTGAACAAAAAATTCAAGCCTCGACTTTCGCTACTGAAAGATTCTCTGGGCAAATTACTGAATGATGCAGAAAGCATCAAGAGAAGATGGAAGGAATACACAGAGTCACTGTACCAGAAGGAAATGGTTCATGTTCAACTGTTTCAAGAGTTAGCATATATATGCTCAAGAGCCAATGATACTTAGGGAGGAAGTCCAAGGTGCATTGAAGGAATTGGCAAAGAACAAGGCACCAGGAATTGATGGAATAAAAACGGAAATCTTTCAAGAAAGTGAGGTGGCACAGAAGGCACTCACTCATCTTTGCCAAGAAATTTGGAAGACAACTATCTGGCCCACTGATTGGAAGAGATATGTATTTGTGCCCATTCCAAAGAGAGGTGACCCAATGGAATGCAGAAATCATCGGACAATCTCTTTGATATTTCATGCAGATAAAGTTTTGATAAAGGTAATACAGAAAAGACTACAATCATACATTGACAGAGAACTTCCAAAGATTCAAGCCGGATTAAGAAGAGGCATTGGAACAAGGGATATCATTGCTAATATCCGATGGATATTGGCTGAAAGCAAAGAATATCAGATAAATGTTTACCTGTGCTTTATTGACTATGAAAAGGCTTTCGATTGTATGGATCATGACAAGCTATGGACAACATTGCGAAGTATGAGTATTCTGTAACACTTAATTGTGCTCATGAGGAATCCAGACCTGGACCAAGAGGCAGTTGTTTGACCAGAACATGGGAACACTGAATGTTTAAAATTAGGAAAGGTGTGCGACAAGGTTGTATTCTTTCACCATACTTATTCAACCTGTATGCTGAGCAAATAATCCCAGAAGCTGTGTTCTATGAAGAAAAACGTGGCATCAGGATTGGAGGAAGACTCATTAACAACCTGCAATCTGCAGATGACACAACCTTGCTTGCTGAATGCAAAGAGGACTTAAAACATTTACTGATGAAGATCAAAGAGCACAGCCTTTGGCATGGATTACATCTCAATGTAAAGAAAACAAAAATCCTCACCACTGGCCCAATAAACAACATTCTTATCTATGGAGAAAAGATTGAAGTTGTCAAGGACTTCATTCTTTTTGGATCAACTATCAACACTCAAGGAAGCAGCAGTCAAGAAATCAAACGACGTACTGCATTAAGCAAATCTGCTGCACAAGACCTTTTTAAAGTGTTAAAGAGCAAGATGGCAGCTTGAGGACTAAGGTATGCCTGACCCAAGCCATGGTGTTTTCAATAACCTCATATGCATGCAAAAGCTGGACGGTGAATAAGGAAGACCGTAGAAGAATGGATGCTTTTGATTTCTGGTGTTGGAGGAGAATATTGAAAGTGCCATGGGCTGCAAAAAGAACCAACAGATCCATTTTGGAAGAAGTGCAGCCAGTGTTCCTTCGAGGCCAAGGACATATTGTCAGGAGGGAGCAGTTGCTGGAGAAGGATATCATGTTAGGTAAGGTGGAGGGTCAGAGATAAAGAGGAAGACCCCTAATGAGATGGATTGGCCAAGTAGCAGCATCAATAGAGGCAAGTGTGGTAACAACAGTGAGGTTGGCCCAGGATCGGACAGTGTTTCGTTCGGCTGTGCATAAGATTGCAAAGGGTCGGTACTGACTCTACGGCACCTAACAACAACATATATATATATAAATTTATATATGTTGTTGATGTTAAGTGCCATCGAGTTGGTTCCGACCCATAGCAATCCTGTACAGGGTTTTCAAGGCTGTAAATCTTTATGGGAACAGAAAGCCTCATCTTTCTCCTACGAAGCAAATGGTAGTTTTGAACTGCTGACCTTGTGGTTCGCAGCCCGATTCATAGCCACTACACTACCAGACCTCCAACTTATATATATATAGAAGGAAAGAGAGAGAGAGAGAGTCCTGGTGTGGCGCCGTGGGTTAATGCATTAGACTGCAAAGTCGTTTGAACTGCAAAGTTGGTGGTTCAAGCTTATCAGTCACTCCATTGAAACCCTATACAGGGTCGCTATGGGTTGGAACCGACTCAATGGCACTTAACAACAACAACAACTTATATAAACTAAATGGTGGAATGTGTGGTGGCACTGGACTAAACCACAAAGTCAGCAGTTAGAGCCCAGCAGCTGCTCTGTGTTTGAAAGATGAGGCTTCCTGCTCCCACAAAGATTTAAAGTCTTGAAAAATCTATGTAGGGTCACTATGAAATCAACACAATGGCACTTAAAAACAACAAAATTTAAATTAAATTAAAATGAATACATAGTGAATTGAAATATGAAGGATACAGCTAAAACCATGCTTGGAAACTTACAGAATTAAACATTTATTTAAGAAAAGAAGAACTAAAATCAGTAACCTAAGCTTCAAACTAAGGTGATTAAACAGAAAGAATAAATTATGCCCAAAGCAAATGGAGAAAGGACTTAATGACTTCTCCTTGATACAGGAGAAAACAATACAACTGCAATGGAAAAATCAACGAAACCAAAAAGCTGGTTCTTGAAAAGATCAATGAACTTTAATAACCAGGCTTAACAAGAAGCAAAGGTGCACATTATCAACATTAGGAATAAAAGAGAAGACATGTTATGACTCACACACATTAAGATGTTATGGGAATACCACAAACAAATTTCCATAAATTAGACACAATTAAACAAAGCCCAAGTGAAAAGGACCAATTCTTTGAAGGATGTGAA
>NW_006408606.1:8612280-8617459 GCF_000296735.1 Chrysochloris asiatica | reverse complement strand
GTGTCGCTGCTCCCCTGGATATGGTCCCACATTCAGCTCATGTGCTTCTCCCTTGATGGTCCTAGTGTTCTCTGTTCCTGGAATATAGGATCAACTACTCCCTCCTTTGTTACAAAACTTCTACCTTTACAATTGTGATAGTCGCGATTAGTCATGATAACAGTTATTCACTACTGAATCTTACCAATCTTACCCCCATCTCCTTTCACTAGAACTGTCTAGACAAAATAAAAACTATTCACCTTGGGGGATACTACATTGCTGCACAGTCTGAAACTCAAGTCCCTCTGAAAACTTGTAAACCAGCCACTTCATGCATGCCTTCATAGCCTCCCACCCATTTTAGGTAGTCAATGTCTAAGTTGCCTGTCTCTATCAACCCTGTGTACAGAGGGGATAGGTTTTATCCTTGATGTGAAGATTCCTTCCCTCTCAGTTGGTATTTTGAGCTACTACGTCCATAAGTATAGGTCAAGTTCATCAAATTGTAGCGATTACACTTATTTATCAAATCTCTTTATCTTCCACTAATTGACTTCTGATCATCAAGCCATCAAAGATAGGTCAAATGGGAACTAACTGCAAGTTTTGGCATTCTTATGCATTTCCCCTCACTTCATATCAGCTGGACGCTTCACTCTCAACTATATACCTCTGTGGCTAGGTCCTTGTCCATGGGCTTAGGAGTCCCCAGGTCTCACCACATTTCGGACCAAACAGCCTTCCTCTTGCCTCTCTCATCTCCCGGTATACGGAGTCTATGGATCATGGTCAAATTCAACTCATATTTTCACTGCTGCCTTTTCAAACCCTGCTTCCACTCACCAGTAGACCAACCTGGTCATCAGCAAGCTTACATGCCTGCTCATGTGTTCCCTTTGAGTTTCAGTCTTGGAGGGGGGTTTGTCCTGAAGGGACTTGATTGCTTGACTTGATGGCTCCCTGGCGAACAACTTGCTTATTCTTGTAGGAGCCAATTAGACTGCCATTTTTGTATTTTTTTATTTTTCCTGCTGCATACCTATAAATTTTATTGGAAATGTCTACCAAACATTTGTGGAAGAAATAATATCAATTCTATTCCAGCTTTTCCTGAAGACAGAAGAAAAGGGAACCATTCTTAACTCATTCTATGAAACCAGCATTACCTTAATACCAAAACCAGACAAAGAGCATTACTAAAAGCATCAGAGTCTTATATTCCTCATAAACCTAAATACAAAATTCCTAAACAAATTATTAAAAAACTTAATCCAGCAATATATAAGAAGGATAATATATAATACCCAAGAGGAGCTCATCCTATGAATGCAAGGTTCATTAAACATTTGGAAATCAATCAATGCATTTCACCATATTAACCTAAATTAAAAAAAAAAAAAAAACCAGTACTGTTATCTCAAAAGATGCAAAAAAAAGAAAAGAAAAACAGCATTCAGCAACATTTAACATACATTTATGATTAAAAAAAAAAATCTTCATCAGATTAGGAATAGAAGGTTGTTGTTAGGTGCCATAGAGTTGGTACCGATTCATAGTGACCATAGGCCTAGGATCTGACAGAACCAAACACTGTCAGATCCTAGGCCAACCTCACAACTGTCACTATGTTTGAGCCCACTGATGCTGCCACTGTGCCAATCTATCTACATAGTTGAAGGTCTTCCTCTTTATCTCCAAACCTCCACTTTAACAAACATGATATCCTTCCCCAGCAGCGGGTCCCTCCTGACAATATGTACGAAGTATGAGAGACAAAGACGGCCATCCTGAACTTTGACAGAACTCTGACAGTACTCTTCCAACACAGATCTATTTGTTCTTTTGGCAGTCCATGGTACTTTCAATATTCTCCTCCAATACCATAACTGAAATGCATCAATTATTCTACAGTCTTCTGTATTTACTATCCAACTTTTGTATGCATATGAATGTTACTGGAAATACCATGTCTTGCGTCAAGGACACCTTAGTCCTCAAACTGAATCCTCAAACTGACATCCTTGCTCTTCAACACTTTTAAGAGGTCTTGTACAGCAGATTTGCCAAATGCAATACGTCGTTTGATTTCTTGACTACTGCTTCCATGAGTGTTGATGGTTGATTCACCAAAATGAAGTCCTTGTTTTTCCATTGATATGGATGTTACTTATTGGTCCAGTGGTGAGTATTTTTTTTTTTTTTTTTTACAGTAAGGTACAACACATACCGAAGGCTGTGGTCTTTGCTGTTTATCAAGAAGTATTTTAAGTTTTCTTCCCATTCACCAAGCAAGATTGTATCACCTATATATTGCCTTCTTCCAATCCTGATACCATGGTTTTTGTCATATAATCCACTTTCTCGGATTATTTGTTCAGCATACAGATTGAATAAGTATGGTGAAAGAATACAACCCTAGAGCATACCTTTCCTAATTTTAAACCATTTGGTGTTCTCTTGTTCTGTCCAAACAACTGCCTCTTAGTCTACATATAGGTTCCTCATGAGTACAATTAAGTTTCCAGAATACTCTTGCTTCGCAATGTTGTCCATAGGTTGTCATGACCTACACAATTGAAAGCCTTGCAGAGTCATTAAAGCACAAGTAAACATCTTTCTTGTATTCTCTGCTTTCAGCTAAAAAACATATGACATTAAGAATGATATCCGCCCCAAAAAAAGCTAAAGAGGATATAGAGAAACTCTGTTAACTGATGGTATCTGATGGTATGTGGAGGGGATTATAATCAATGTAATGAAACAAGGTATATGAATGTTTGAATGTGAAACCGATGATGTGCCCTGAAAACTTTCACTCAATCCACAATAAAAACCTTAAAAAAAAAAAAAGAATGATATCCGTCCTTCCACGTCCTCTTCTGAAACCAGCCTGAACCTCTGGAAGTTCTCTGTCACCGTATGGTTGCAGTTTTTTCTGTATGATCTTTAGTAAAACTTAACTTGCATGGTTTATCAACGATATTATCTGATGATTTCTGCATTCTGTTGGGTCACCTATCTTTGGAATGGGCACAAATACAGATCTCTTCTAGTCAGTTGGCCAGGTAGTTGTCTTCCAAATTTCTTGGCATAGATGAGTGGAGTGCCTCCAGTGCTGCAGCAATGTTTTGAATGATTTCAATTTGTATTCCATCAATTCTCAGGTGCCTTGTTCTTTGCCTTTGACTTCACTGAACCATGGACTTCTTCCTTCAGGATCATTAACTCTTGATCATATGCTGCCTCTTGGAATGGTTGAACATCAACAATTTCTTTTTGGTACAGTGACTCTGTGTATTCCTTCCATCTTCTTTTGATGCTTTCTTCATCATTTAGTATTTTGCCCATAGAATCCTTCAATAACACAAGTCAAGGTTTGGATTTTTTCTTCAGTTCTCTCAGTTTGAGAAATTATGAGCGTGTTCTTCCCTTTTAGTTTTCTAACTCCAGGTCTTTGCACATTTCGTAGTAATATTTGACTTTGTGTTCTCCAGCTGAACTTTGAAATTTTCTGTTTAGCTCTTTTACCTCCTCACTTCTTCCATTTGCTTTAACATCTCTACACTGGAGAGCAAGTTTAAGAGTGTCTTCTGACATACATTTTTGTCTTTTCCTTCTCTCTAGTCTTCTCAGTGACCTTTTGCTTTCTTCCTGTGTGATATTATTGATGTCATCCCACAACTCTTCTGGTCTTCATTCTTTAGTGTCTAATGCATCAAATCTGTTCTTCAGATGATCTCTAAATTCAGGTAGGATGTATTCAAGGTCATATTTTGGGTCTCGTGCACTTGTTTTCTTCAGCTTCAGTCTGAATTTGCATAGGAGCAACTGATGGTCTGTCCTACCGTCTGCCCCTGCCCTTGTTTTGGCTGATGATACGGAGCTTTTCTACTGCATCTTTCCACAGATGTCAATTTTATTTCTGTGTAGTCCATCTGGCTAGGTCCATGAGCAAAGTCATCTTTTATGCTGTTTAAAACAGGTATGTGAAATGAAGAATTCATTGGTCTTACAAAATTCTATCATGCAATCTTCAGCATCATTTCTCTCACCATGGCCATATTTTCCAGCTACTGATCCTTTTGTGTTTTTTTTCCCAATCTTTGCATTCCAATCACCAGTAATGCTCAATACACCTTGATTGCATGTTTGATCAATTTCAGACTGAAGAAATAAGTAGAATTTTTCAATTTCATCATCACTGGCTTTAGTGGTTTGTGCATACATTTTAATAATAGTGGTATTAACTGGTCTTCTCTGTAGACATATGGGCATTATCCTATCACAGACAGCTTTGTACCACATGACTGCTCTTGATATGTTCTTTTTGATGATTAACGCAACTCCATTCCTCATCAATTTCTTATTCCCAGCATAACAAACCATGTTATTATCATATTCAAAGTCTGTTTCAGCTCACTAATGCTTAGGATATCGATGTTTATATGTTCCATTTAAATTTTGACAATTTCTAATTTTCCTAGGTTCATAATTTGTATATTCCATGTTCTGATTATTTTTCAGCTGTCTCACTTCATTTTGAATTGTGCCCCATCAGCAAATGAAGATTCTGAGGGCTTTACTCCATTCACATCATCATGGTCAACTTTACTTTGAGGAGGCAGATTTTCCCCAGTTGCTCTTTGAGTGTCTTCCATCCTGAGGGTCTCATCTTCCCACACTATATCTGACAATATTCTGGTGCTCTTCATGATGTTTCAAAATTCAACTGGTGCTGACAGTGTTCCACTACTATTCATACAGTTTTCAGTGACTACATATTCAGAAGTAGTATATCTCTCCTTCTTCCTAGTCTGCCTTCATCTAGAAGTTCATCTGAAACCTGTCCACTACAGTTTACCCTGCTGGTGTTTAAAATACTGATATCAGCGCTGGACTATGAACCCAAAGGTCAGTTGTTCAACTCACCAAATTGCTCCTTGGAAACCTATACAAGGTTTCTATGAGTCAGAAACTACTTGACAATAACAGGATAAGCACTGGACTGCAAACCTGAACGTTGGCAGTTCAAACTCATCAGTCACGCCTCAAAAACCCTATACAGCATTTCCAGAATATACAGAAAACTGCAACACCTTTACAAGAAAAAGACAAATAACCCAATTAAAAAGTGGGCACAGGATATGAACAGACACTTCACTAAGGAAGAGATCAGGGCAGCCAACAAACATATGAA
>NW_006408606.1:8592537-8609710 GCF_000296735.1 Chrysochloris asiatica | reverse complement strand
AAAAAAAAACCCTATACAGGATGGCTCTGAGTCGGATCGGATGCAATGGAACTTAACAACAACAAAAACATGATCGCAGTAGTACACAACGTCAGGGAGCTGCCAGAAATTCAAGCTTTCAGCACGATTCAGAAGAGGATGTTGAAAAAGGGATATCATTACAGATGTTAGCTGGATCTTGGCTGAAAGCAGAGAACACCAGAAAGATGTTTCCTTGTGCTTCACTGACTATACAAAAGCTGTCAACTGTGTAAATCATGAAATCATGATAAAACACAGAAAATGTTGCAAATAATGGATATTCCAGAACTTTTAATTGTGCTGGTGAAGAACCTGTACATAGACCAGGAGGCAGTCATTCAAGCAAAACAAGGAAATAGTGAATTGTTTAAAATCAGGAAAGGGGTGCAGTGGGGTGGTATCCTTTCCCCATACTTAGTCAATCTCTATGCGAAACAAATAATCTGAGAAACTGAATTATGTGAGGAAAAGCATGTCATTAGGATTGGTGGGAGACTCATTAATAACCTGTGACATGTCGATGATACAACCTTGCTTGCTAAATGCAAAGAGGACTTAAAACACTGACTGATGAAGACCAGTGACTACAGCTGTCATTATGGATTATACTTCAATGTAAATGAAATTAAAATCTTCACAACTGGATCATGAATAACATCATGGTAAATGGAGGAAAGACTGAAGTTGTCAAAAACTTTTGTGGATCCACAATTAATGCTCATGGATACAGAATCAACAAATCAAGTGACATACTGTCATACTGCAGTGGCTTGCATTCTGGAAGCTATGCCACACATATTTTAAATAACAGCAGGAGTCCTGGTATGGTGCTGCTGGTTAATGCTCTGGACTGCAATGTCGGATGAACAGCAAAGTCAGCAGTTCTAGCTCAACAACCACTCCTTGGAGACTCTATACAGGGTCACTATGAGTGGGACTGACTTGATGGCACTTAACAACAAGCTTTCATGTGAAAATGGACAAGGAAGAAGGAGAAATGGACTACTCCCAAATATTTAGACACTGAAAACATTGTGGATAGCAGTGGAACACTGTCAGCACCAGAATATTGAATACTGAATCATGATAAGGAGCACCAGAATATTATCAAACACATTACCAGAAGATGAGCCCCTCAGGTTTGAAGGCACTCAAAGTACGACTAGGGAAGAGCTGCCTCCTCAAAGTATAGTTGACTGTAATGACACGAATGGAGTCAAGTCTTCAGGACCTTCATTTTCTAGTGGGGCACAATTCAGAACAAAGAGAAGCAACTGTAAACATCCATTAATAATTGGAACATGGAATGTGCTAGGAAAATTGGAAACTTTCAAAAATGAAATAGAATGCATAAACATCAATATCTTAGGCATTAGTGAGCTGAAATGGACTGGTATTGGCCATTGTGAATCTGATGATCACATGGTTTATTATGCCAGAAATGTCAGATTGAAGAAGAACGGTGTCACATTTATTATCAAAAAGAACATATCAAGATGTGACTTAAAGTACAAAGCTGTCTGTGATATGATAATATCCTTATGCCTACAAGGAAGACCAGTTAATACCACTAGAATTGAAATGTATGCACCAACCACTAAAGCCAGTGATGAAGAAACTAAAGAATTCTACCAATTTTTTTGGTCTGAAATTGATAAAACATGCAATCAAGATGTATTGATCATTACTGGTAACTGGATTGCAAAGGTTGGAAACAAAGAGAAAGAATTAATATGGTCTTTGTTACAGAAAACAATGTTGGAGATTGCATGAGAGAATTCTGCAAGACCAATGGCTTCATTGCAAATACTTTTTAAAACAATGTAAAAGACAACTATACACATGGATCTAGCCAGAAGGAATACAAAGAAATCAAACTGACTACATCTGTAGAAAGGAACCGTGGAAAAACTCTGTATCATCAGCCAAAATAAGATCAGGGATATGTGGAACAGACTATCAATGACTCATATGCAGACTGAATCTGAAGAAAATTAAAACCAGACCATAAGAGCCAATATATGACCCTGAATTTAGATATATATGTCAATATATACCACCTCAATTTAGAGATCATCTGAATAACAGATTTGATGAATTACACACTAAATACCAAAGACCAGAAGAGTTATGGGATGACAAAAGAACATCATACATGAAGAAAGCAAAAGGACACTAAGAAGATAAGAAAAAAGGAAAAGACCAAAGCAGATATCAGAAGAGACTCTGACACTTGCTTCCCAGTGTAGAGATGCTAAAGCAAATGGAAGAAATGAGGAGATAAAAGGGCTGAATAGAATATTTAAAGGGCAGCTCAGGAAGACAAAGTTAAATATTATAACGAGATGTGCACAGGCCTGGAATTAGAAAACAAAATGGGAGGAACACACTCAGCTAAGGGAACTAAAGCAAAGCTAAGGGAACTAAAGCAAAATTCAAGCCTGGACTTGCAATATGGAAGGATTCCATGAGCAATATATTGAATTATGCTGAAACCATCAAAAGAAGACGGAAGGAACACACAGAGTCACTGTACCAAAAAGAAATGGTCGATGTTCAACCATTTCAAGAAGTAACATATATTCAGGAGCCAATGATACTGAAGGAAGAAGTCCAAGGTACACTAAAGGCATGGGCAAAGAACAAGGTTCCAGAACAGACTGAGTAAAAACTGAAATCTTTCAACAAACTGATGCAGCACTGGAGGCACTCATTCATCTATGCCAAGAAATTTGGAAGACAACTATCTGGCCAAATGACTGGAAGAGATCCACATTTGTGCTCATTCCATAGAGAAATGACAATATCATTATATCACAAGCAAGTAAAATTTTGCTAAAGATAATTCAAAAATGGCTACAACAATACATTGACAGAGAACTTCCAGAGGTTCACGTTGGATTCTGGAGTGGACATGGAATCAAAGATATCACTGCTGATGTCAGATGGATTTGGTTGGAAGCAGAAAATTCAAAAAAATGTTTACTTGTGATATATTGCTATGCAAATGTTTTCAACTGTGTGGATCATTACAAGTTATGGACAACATTGCAGAGAATGAGTAGTGTGGAACACATAATTGTACTCATAAGAAACCTATACATAAACCAAGAGGCAGTTGTTCGAACAGAAGGGAAAATCAAAAGGTTATATTCTTATTCTATCTGAATAAATATCTACTGAACAAATAATCTGAGAAGTGGGATTATATGAAGAAAAACATGGCATCAGGATTGAAGATAGATTCATTAACAACAACTGGTGATATGCAAACAATACAACCTTGCTTGCTGAAAAAGAGAGGACTTAAAATACTTACTTATGAAGATCAAAGACCTCAGCCTTCTGTATGGGTTGCACCTCAACGCAAAGAAAACAAAAATCCTCACCGCTGGACCAATAAATAACATCCATATCAATGGAGAAAAGATTGAAGTTGTCAATGACTTAATTTTGCTCTGATCAACTATCAACACTCATAGAAGTAGCAGTCAAGAAACCAAACATTGTATTGCATTAGGCAAATCTGCTGAACAAGATCTCTTTAATGTGTCCAAGAGCAAAGATATCAGTTTGAGGCCTAAGGTGCACCTGACCCAAACCACTATATTTTCAGTAACCTCATAAGCATGTGAAAGTGGGACAGTTAACAAGGAAGACTGTAGAAGAATTAGTGCATTTGAGTTACGGTTTGGAATGAGAATATTAAAAGTACCATGGACTGATAAAAGAACAAACAAATCAGCATTGGAGGAAGTATAGTTAGAATGCTCCTTGGAAACCAGGATGGCCAACTTTGTCTCTCATACTTTGGATGTATTATCAGGAGGGACCAGTCTCTAGAGAAGGATTTCATGTTCGGTAAAGTGTAGGGGCAGAGAAAAAGCGGAAGACCCCCAGCAAGATGGATTGGAACAGTGGCAACAGCAGTGGGCCCAAAAATAGCAGCAATTGTGAAGTTGGTGCAGGACTGGGTATGTTTTGTTCTGTTATACTCAGGGTTTCTGATAGTCAGTATTGTCGGGGACCTGCCTCGACATAGGGGTTCGGTTCACGAGGAGGAGATACCTGACGGCGGTAACAATATATCAAGAATACACAGAAGGAGACAAAGAGAGAGACATTGAGGCACCCCAAAGCCAGGGTGGATACATCACTGGTGGGCAGGCTTGGGAGTACAGGCATCATGGCCTCTGCAGGCAGCAACTCACTGCCCTGCCATCTTTACTGCGTGCCCTTCATCTTGTAATGCACTGCAATCTTTACTGCATGCCTTCCAACCCATAATGCACCGCAATCTTTACTGCATGCCTTCCAACCAGTAATGTACTGCAATCTTTACTGTATGCCTTCCAACCCGTAATGCTCTGCAATCTTTACCGCATGCCTTTTAACCAGTAATGCACACCTGGGGAGGCCCGGGCCTCTGCTTTATTTAGGGGAGGAGCTTCACACCAAGCTGGGAGGGACCAAAACAGGATACAGCTAACATCAGTACTTTTCCAGACATTCAGGTAACTTTACATCGTACTTCGCTGGTTCGAATCCCAGGCCAGCAACTTGGATTCTCAGGCCCAATTAACATATCTATAGCCCCTGAACTCAGTTGGGGGAAGGTAAAAGGTAAGGACAAAAGCTTGGGCGGAGTCCCGCTGTTTCGGCTTCCTAAGCCAGGTTTTCAGGAGGACTCCAGACGCCCAGGTGAATGGGCTGCACCTGGAAAAGGATTAGGGAGGATGGGTTTTTTGTCTATAGAACAAAGAACTTTGAAGTAGCTAAGATGTTTTTAGTTAATCCTTTGGAGAAAGGCTTGACCTTGCAATTTTTACAGTCTGGGCTTCTAGGAAAATATCACATTTATCTGTGGATTATCAAAGGCTCCGTATATTAAATTAATACATGTAACAATATTAAGATAAAAAACAATTTGCCATTAACTGCCAGTGGCCTCATTTGTTACACTCGGGCCTATAGCGCCTCGAACCTCTGACCAGTCTTACACGGTCCGCAACACGGTATAAACTAGATGGCACCTAACAACAAAAACAACACAAGTGTTCAAAAGCAAAGAGATCAGTTTGAGGACTAAGGTGTGCTGACCCAAGTCATGGTATTTTCTGTCGCCTCACATGAATGTGAAAGTTTGACAATGAATATAGAAGAATGTATTACAACTATGATGTTGGCAATGAATATTGAAAACACATGGATTTGCAAAAGAAGAACCAAATCTGTATTTGAAGTATAGACAAAATGTTCCTTAGAAGCAAGGTTGGTGAGACATTGTCTCTTGTATTTTGAACATTTTATCAGAAGGGACCAATCGCTGCAGAAGGACATCATGCTTGGAAAAGTGGAGGGTGAGCCAAAGAGAAGAAGACCTCTAATAAGATGGAATGACACAGTGGCAACAACAATGAGCTGTAACGAGAATTGTGAGGATGGCAGAGACTGGGAAGTGTTTCATTCTGCTGTGCATATGGTCCCTATGAGTCAAAACCAACTTGTCAGCATCTAATAACAACAACAAGATCCCAATTATAGCAAGACAGAACATTTGCCCTTGGCTGATTTCTCTGAGGTGGAGGTCAGACATGCCATCATTCTTTTTCTTTCTTTACCAATTTTGACACTAACCATCCCTCCCACAGCACTCTTGACTAGGTCTGATACTCTGTTGTATTGGCAAAACAGAACTAACATATATTACTCACAATTATGAGGTTTGTTAGTAAAGTTAACAGGTTACAACTCAGGATCAGAAATGCTTAGGATGCAGTACTTCTAGGCAGGAGCACTTCTCAGCCAGGCCCACAAGGAAGCCTTTCTCTGGTCCTCAGTCCCTCAGTCATGTGACCCTTTGGTCCCTGCCCTGCTCAAGCAATGTTATAAAGCTCCTTTGATGCTGCTGATAAATGTCCAAAGGGCACAGCACTCTGCTGTAAACCCCGCTCTAAGACCCCCAATTAATCACTTGAAGGCACCTCACTATGCAAGTAAGCTTCCTGTCTAAAGGCACTCAATCATACTTGCTACGCTTGCTGGGAAGCCTGCTTTTCTGTTGTCTTGTCCTTTGGGTTGTTGTCTTGTCCAGTGGCTGCCTCTGCGGCCACTGCTTCTCCACCACTTTTCTGGTGTGATAGCCTGATGTCTCCTGGCCTGAAGAGGTTCAGCACAGGGATCTTGTGTTCAATGGATATGCTCCACTATTGGCTCTTTTTTCTTGAAGGTAGTACAATCTGGTTCCTTCTTCTGAGATGACTCATTTAAACCCCAGTAGAATGGAAAAACTCATCAATCCTCACATTACATAATCCAATTTCTATGGTCCCACCCAGTCATAGGAGCTCTGATAGCGTAGTGGTTACGAATCAGGCTGCAAACTACAAGGTCAGCAGTTCTAAACTACCAGCTGTTCGGTGGGAGAAAGACGAGGCTTTCTGCTCCTGTAAAGACTTCCAGCCTCAGAAACCCTGTACAGGGTTGCTATGAGTCGGAACCGACTCCACGGCACATAACCACCACCAACCATCACCACGCAGTCATTGGGTGGCAGTTACAAAGACTATGGCTAAAGAGTCATATTAAGTAATTCATTGTACCACAGGTGGTGAATACATAAACACAGGCATTTTTCAAATCCAAGAGAAATGCAACCTGCCCAAAGTAAATTATACCGTATAAAGATTTGAAACTATTAACAAAGATGTCAGAGAATCCCAAGATAGAAAGCAAACTATGAATCCAAATTAGCCTTACTGAAGGAGGTATGGAACAGAAAAACCAAACATTGCCACTGAATTGATTCCAGCTCGTAGTCCCCCTATATAGAGCTAATTTCAGAACCTTTAATTGTGCTCATGTGGAACTTGTACATAGACCAAGAGGCAGTTGCTCAAAGAGAACAAAGGTATATTGCATGGTTTAAAATCAGAAAAGGTTTGAGTCAGGGTTGTATCCTTTCACCATATTTATTCAATCCGTATGCTGAGCAAATAATCCAAGAAGCCAGACTAAATGAAGAAGAATGCCTATAAAGAAAACAAAAATCTTCATAAACTGGATCAACAATCATGATAAATGGAGAAAAGGTTGACACTCAAGGGTTTCATTTTACTTGGATCCATAATCAATGCTCAAGGAAGCAGGAGTCAAGAATTCAAATGACATTTGCACTGGGCAAATCTGCTGCTGCTACAAAAAATTTAAAGTGTGAATAAGCAGAAATGTCAATTGGAAGACCAAGGAGCACCTGACCACAGTTAGGATATTTTCAATCACCTCATCTGCATGTGAAAGTAGGACAATGAGTAAGACTGGAGAAATATTGATGCATTTCAATTATCATGTTGATGAATGTACATAAAATGTTTATGGATTGGCAGAAGAACACACAACTGTCTTGGAAAAAATACAGCCACAGTGTTCCTTGGAGACAAGGATGGCAATACTTAATCTCATGTACTTTGTGCATGTTTTAAGGAGCTGGTAAAATATAGTGAGTCAGTGAAACAGAAGACCCCAATGAGATGGATTGACAGTAGCTACAACAATGGGCTCAAACATAACATTGTGAGGATGGCGCTGGATTAGGCAGCAGTGCATTCTGTTGTTCATAGGGTCCCTATGAGTTGGAGTCAACTTCATACCATTTAACAACATGATTTTGTTATTGAAAGTTTTAGTCATCATCTTTATTCTTGGCTTTTTTTTTTTAGTGCTTTTATAAATGTTAGGTGAACATTTTTCTGGATTATCACGTTAATTATTAATGGGCACTTGAGCAAAGCATATTTCTAGAATCACTAAAGTAGATTTTTACTGAAAATTAATTGCTTACTAAGAAAGATGGGGCTGTTTGTCTTCCTACTAGTCCATGTAGTTTGGATGGAGGTAAATGCTATTAACTCTACTGCTATTTTCCCTTATTTATTTTATTTTTTAAAAGAGATTTAACCTTTGAGAAGTCTTATTCATACAAAAAGGTAGATGAGAATTGAAGTTTTGTTATAAATGACATTTGCTATACAAAACCAAACCCATTGCTGTGGAGTTAATTCCTACACACAGCCTCCCTAAAGGACAAAGTAGAAATGCCCCAGACAGTTTGTAAGACACTAAAGTGGATTCAAACCACCAACTTTTTTGGGATCTTAAGCCACTACATGAGGAGCTGGTGTGTGCTGTAGGATAAGCAGTGGACTGATAACCATAAGGTCGGTGGTTCAAGCCCACTAGTGGCTCCTCAGAAACCCTATGTTGTTAAGTGCACTTGAGAATGCATTGCGTTAGTTCCAACTAATAGCCTGTATAGAGTTTCTGAGGCTGTAATTGTCTGTGGGAGCACAAAGTCTCATCTTTTATTGGTAGAGCAGTGTACTTAAAATGCTGGCCTTGTGGTTTGCAGTCCAGTGCTTATCATACAGAGCCACCATGTTCCCCTGGAAGCCCTGGGTTTCAGAAGCTTTAAATTTTCAAGGGAGCAGAAAGCCTCATCGTTCCCCTTTGGGACCGCTG
The DNA here is from genome assembly GCF_000296735.1 of Chrysochloris asiatica. Lineage (NCBI taxonomy): Eukaryota > Metazoa > Chordata > Mammalia > Afrosoricida > Chrysochloridae > Chrysochloris > Chrysochloris asiatica. Next base: position 8,601,172 of record NW_006408606.1, on the reverse strand, counting down.
GCGAGATCGAACTGTGGACCTTTGGATGAGAGTCCAGTGCTTATCGTGTATGTCACCAAGGCGCGCTGATATATGCTATGTTGTTGGTAAGTGTCATCAAGTCGGTTTTGGCTCATAGCAACACTACATAGGATTTCCAAGGAGCGGCTTGGTGAGTTTGAACCACCGACCTTGAGGTACAAACAGACCTTGCGGTCCAGTGCTTATCCTGCAGTGTCACAATGCCCCTTAATTCCAAAAATTCCTCAGGGTTACATGTCAAAACTTATTTAGTGATTTACTATTAGAAAGTTTCCATGATCATTACATAACACCTCAATTAGGACCACCTTCAACATTTACCTAAACAAAGAATTGAAAACATCTGTATTGAATTTACCAACACATATATTAGAGATATTCCCTCTCATGGCTTAACTCGTCTTTAACAATTATCTTCTGTTTTCACCCTCATCCAAGGTTCAGCAAGGGTCTGAACATTTTTTTTTCCTTTCCATAATAGGAAAAAGCGCAAGCCTGGTTACCAGGCAAGACTTCTCAGAGTATGATTGCAGACAGGACGATTGGGTTTGCCTTAAAATCACCTTCGTGCAGATGTCGCTTGTAAAGCTGTTGAGCATTCCAGACAGAAAAGACTCAGGTGTAGCAGACAACTAAACAGATGAAATAAATAGCGAAGGAGGCGCTATTTATATACAGGATCAAGCGACCACACCACGTGATTGTAACGGGTTTCTCCAGTAGGGAGGGCTGCCAGTAATCCTCGGTCCTCTAAGGCAGCAGAGGAGAGGCGTCGTTGTCAGGCCTAGAACGTGGGTGGTGTCCTTTTCACGTGTTGACGCTTGGAAGAAAGTGCAGCTGCGTGGTGCAGACACAGGAAGGTGGGGAAGAGCGGAAGCGCTCTGCTCAGAGACGGCTGGTGATTGGACGAGGAAAGGCGGCGCGGGGGCGAATCGAGCCCCGGCTTTATGAGCGCGCCGCGAGGCCAGATTTGAAAGACGCTGTCTTGGTCGCGTGGCCTCACGCAAGCGGCTTGAGGAGTGAGGTTAAGGTTGGAGGAGGAAGCAACGGCGGCCGGCAAGCCCCGGCCTGCCGCTGGTTCTGCAGTTGCCTTTCAGACCTGCGCCAGGGTCCAGCATTGTGGACCAGAAGAGCAATTTAGGTGGGTGGGAGTCGAGTGGAAACTCGGGAGTTTAGTCCGTGGATGGATAGACATGGCGGGCCTGCTGAGGGGCTGGTGCTTTTTTCTTTCTGAGCTCAGGTTTGATTTAAGTGTCTTTCCCCGTAGACCCTTCTGCCTTTTCATTCCACTTTTGTAGCCGAAGAGAGCTGCGCTTTGCCACAAAGGGGTCATAACTTGAGTTCGGGGCGGGGTGTGTGAGTAGGGGTAGGGTGTGTATATGTGAGTGTGTGTATAACTATTATCCCGAGTGAGTGGGTTTAATTTACTTAGTATTTCGGTAGGGTTTTTTTTTTTTTTTTCCTCATTATTTCTCATGATTTGTAGGTGAGAAAATGTCTGGCAACAATGACTGGTGTCAGAGTTCCCGGGTCCTTAGCTTTGCTCAGATGCTGAAAAAAAACTTGCCAGTTCAGCCATCTGCTCAGACTGTCGCTGTACCCACAGGAAGCTCCTCGGAAAACTACAACCTGTCGAATATGGCTTCAAAGGTTACACAAGTGACCGGTACGACTTCTTTTTCGTTTGTAATAATGCCTCAGTTCTTGTAGATTACAGGATAGGTCTGTTGAAAGATGTGTATATATACATACACACTCACACACAGAGATACATATCTCTTTGCCCGTGAGCATGCCTTGCCTGGAGTTTGAGCCTGACAACTGCACGAGGCTTGTTGATCTTCTTTCCTGTGCGGCTTCCTTACTCTAGACTGTCTTCAACCACTTTGGGTTCTCTGCCTTTTTGAGGCAAGGTGGTGTTTGCCCTTTGAGGGAAGAGACTTGTACTAGTGATTTATAGTCCACATAACATTTAGCATATATTATCACTAAGCATATTGTAAAGTGGGGATCAAGCTAAAAAATGTCATGGTGGAATTGATTCTGATACAGTGATCCTCTAGATTTTCCAGTGTTGTAATCTAGGGAACCAGACCACCACATCTTTCTCCTGCAGAGCTGCTGTTGGATTTGAACTGCTGACTTTTGGTTAGCAGTTTGTACTTAACCACTGCATCATTGCTGTTGTTAAGTGCCATCGAGTCTGTTCTCACCCATAGCATACCTGTATAGGGTTTCCAAGGAGTAGTAGCTGATGAGCTTGAACCATCAACACTGCGGTTCAAACCAACTTTGCAGTCCAGCACATTAACCCTTAGCACCACACATCTCTAGAAAGCTGACTTCACCTCTGAAGACTTTCACATCCCTAAAATTACATGAATCTTTTATATTTTGTAATAATTGTATCAAAGAATTTTGGTGGCACTGTAGAATAATCACTGGAGTTACCACGAACTGCACAGTCGACAGTTCAAACTGACCAGTCCACAGAAGAAAGATGAGACTTTCTGGTCCCATAAAGATCTGCTGTCTCAGAAACCTTATATAGGGTCGCTATGAGTTGGAATTAGTTTGATGGTGGGGTTGGTTTTAAATAACTACATGGCAAGGGTATCACTTCTCTGAAAAATAGGTTTACTACTCCAAAAGACACATGCAATAAGTTGTGCTTGTAATGGCAAAACATATGAATGAAAGCAGCTGAGTCAATCTTCCTTTTCCAGGGAGAATTTAGTATTTTGCTTGTCTATTTAATTGTTTACTAGTTTGACAAATATAAACATTTATTTTTAGGTAATTTCCCAGAACCAATGCTTTCCAAAGGACTTATATCTATTTCAAATCCTGTGCTTCCTCCAAAAAAAATACCTAAGGAATTTATAATGAAATACAAACGTGGAGAGATAAATCCTGTGTCTGCCCTGCACCAGTTTGCACAAATGCAACGGGTTCATCTTGACCTTAAGGAAACGGTAACAACAGGCAAGTGCAAAATTGTGTCTGATTATTGCAGGATGGGAAAACATTCTCATTTTTTAAATGCTGGCCATATAAGTGTGCTAAACTTTTTTTCTTTCCTATAGTCTGGTAGCGTAGTGGTTACGAATCGGGCTGCGAACCTTAAGGTCAGTGGTTCGAAACTACCAGCCGCTCCGCGGGAGAAAGATGAGGCTTTCTACTCCCGTAAGGATTTACACCCTCGGAAACCCTGTACAGGGTCGCTATGGGTCGGCTCCGACTCGAAGGCACTTAACAACAACAACAACAATAGTCACTAAATATGGGGTTAAGTAACTACTAATATGTTTGATAAGTGTACTCATACTTTAGAAATTTTTATGTCATGTTAATTTAGTCTTTGAGTCTCTGCAAATAATTCACATATGAAAAATGTGTTTACTCATTGAATTATAATGTGTGTGCCTAGTTGAACTGAAATCTCATCAGCCTCAAGGATTATTTTGAGGTGAAAATACTTGTAGAATACTCATACTTTCTTGGGGATGTTAAATATTTGGCCTGTGATTACCTTATGGTAAAGATTCTGTGACAATAATGCCTAAGAAACATTGAAGTCAAGTTGGCTTCTGAAATTTAGGAATTAGATTTGAAAATAGCATTTACTGTGATTGTTCTGATACTGTCTGTTTTCTCCATTCTCCCTTAAGCCCACTAACAAAATGAATCTGTGACCATATTGTGCTTATGAAGGCTCAGGATTACTTATTAGTGAAATGCAGAAAGCAGTTTTATGGCCAGTGATTAGCAAGTATTTTAAGAAAGTGGAGGGATAAAAGAACAAAATGTTCATAATAGGTATGAACACGTTGTATGTATGAAAGCCAAAGAAGCACCATCTCTAAAATGTTGTGTGTGTTTGTATGTATTTGTATATAAACACACAAGTAGTTACTTTTTTTTTAAACTACTCTTTATGGAACTAACTTTCTGCCAGTTTAGAGCTCAAAGTTAGCATTTTGCAAAGGAATTTAAAGCTTTTGTTGTTGTTAAGTGCTCTAGAGTCAGTTCAGTCTCAAAGACCTGCATTGGATTTCTGAAATTAATATGCCCAGCAGAAAGTTTTATCTATCTCTACCGAGAAGCAGCTGGTAGGCCTGAAACCACAACCTTGTAATTCACAGTCCAGTGTTTATCCTACATACTGTAAATGGTCGAATTATCACAGACTTCGGTTCAATTCCTGGCCAGTGTGTCTCATTCGAAGCTACTTCTTATCCCTCAGTAGAGGCTTATGTGTTCCTATAGTGCTAGAAACAGAGCTTCCAGGCCAAGATGGACTAGGAAGAAAGTCCTGGCCATTTACTTCAGGAAACAAATCATTGAAAAACCCTGTGAATCATTAGCATGGCATGATGATGCAGGACTGTACCATTTTATTAAGTTGTACATGGGGTCAGTATGAGTCAGGGGCCCACTAACAGTAGCTAGCAACAACAAAGATTGTAAAGTTTATCATACTGAAATGGAGTCTGTTTTGAATGATAAAACGAGATGACAAAATGGATCTTAATTATAGACGGTGGAGTTTTCCTAAATGCTATCACTGTAGATTGAATTAGTTCATGAGATCAGTACTAGGGGCTTAATCTCTGTAAGTAGTTAGCTTTTCTCCATTCTTCTCAAACTGCCCTTAGAAAATGTGAGCTTATTGGACACAGTAAAATTATGTAAGTAGACAGATTAGGGCAAATCTTCTCTGCTCTGAGCAAAAACTACTCCTAAACACCAATGATTGTTGTTGTTAAGTGCTGCCAAGTTGGTTCCTACACACAGTGACCTTGTATAGGGTTTCCAAGGAGCGACTGGTGAGTTTGAACCACCAACCTTACAAACCAACCTTGTAGTTAAGTGCTTATCCTACAGCACCATACTAGGACTGTATTTAATGTTAATGCTGTTCATTTATGAGCATAGGACCAGTTGGATGATCTGTAGATTTAGTGGTGAGACAGGTGAAACCAATATTTTTAAAAAGCTCTCCAGGTAATTTTGATCCATACGGAAGTGTGATAACTTTAAGTATTAACAGAATGAAGTTGAAAGACTCAGAACTCTTGTCAAAGATGACTTTAATCAAAATAATACCTTACACATAGGAATCATTTGAGCCACTTGTTAAATATACAGATTTTTCTGCTAAGTATTCTTTCTGGTTTAGTAAGTTAGGATTGGAACCCAAAGAGATCAGAAGGAAAAACTTAGGAAACTAAGGTCATAAGATAATGGGGAAATCAGTTTTCCCAACCAAAGGGATAAATTTGCCTAAAACAAAGCTAAGAAGGATGAATGCATATAGAGAACCCAGGGAGTAAATAGAAAGAGTGCTATTACATTTGAAGGAATTGCCATGAAATACTTAAATTATTGAATGGAAAATGAATTTGTTCTGTAAATTTTACTCAAACCACAATAAATACAAAAATTATGAAATCTCAGTACAGCTCTTTAAAACAGGTATTAATATTCCCATTTTATAGATGATGACATTGGGGCTCTGAAGTCAGTGCACTTGATTTAAGTCACATTGGTAGTAAATGCTGGACTAAGGATTTGAGCCCAGGTCTGTCTTGTTGCCAAAGCCCATGCTCTTTTGAACATCTCAAAGTCCAGACACACAAACATAATACAAGCAGCCAGAAACGTGTTCCAGAAGATCCCTATAGGATCATTCTACCAGACAACACAGGACAGAAAAACTGCAGAAGAATTAAAATAGTACTATTAATACAGTTTTCAGCAAATATACAGTATGTATTTTACATCACGTATTTTTGAGCTCATCTAGAAAATATAAGTTGTAAAAATACAGAATTATTGTTCTTGATGTTAGGTGCCATTGAGTCAGTTCCAACTTACATAGTACCCTGTGCACAACAAAAAACACTGCCTGGTGCTATGCCATCCTCACTATGGTTTGATAACATTGCTGCTGGCACTGTATCAATCCATCGCATTGGGTATCTTCCACTTTTTCACCAACCCCCATTTTATTATGCTTGATGTCCTTCTACAGGGAAGCATGAGCAGCATGAGATGGCCTCTAAATTCAGGTGGGACATATTCAAAGTCTGACCATCTGGCTTCTTTGTTGTTTTTTTTAAAGTTTTTTATTGTGAATTATGTATTAGTTTACATGGGTGAACATTATCTTTACATTCATCCTATTGTATGTTGTTTCATTGCAATGATCACCATCCCCTGTATGTATACATCATCAAAACAATCCAAGGGTACACCCCCACACACCTGCCCCCACTGGCCGCCATCACACAACCCCTCTCCCTCTCTTAAGTCCAGAGTCCCCAGCCACTCCTTCTGTCCACGACATCATCTCTGCCTCCATCCCTATTGTCACTGCCCTGGACAGAGTCTTGCACTTCGCTTTTCTCCCTTGATGGTGCCAGGGATCTCTGCTCCTGGGCTGTAAAATCAGCCACTCCACTCCTTTTGTTACCAAACATTTACATTTACCTTTCCCACACTCACTGTCAGACCTGATAGCAGTCATTCCCTGTTGAACCACAGGAGTACTTTCCCCCTCACCTTTTATCAACTCTATCCAGACAGGTTGGAAACCATTCAGTGGAGATTCTGCCTTTCCCTGTATCCTGTGGAGCGAGGTTCCCTTTTGAAAGCTTATAAGCCAGTCACTTCTTGCATTCGTAGTGCCCCAATTTTGGGTAGCCCATGTCTTAAGTTCCCCATCCCTGTTGACCCCGTGTACTAAGGGAATGGGAATGATCCTCAATGTAGAGATTTGTCCAATCATTTGTCATACTGCATCCTCAAGCATAGGTCAATTTCATCCACGTGTAGTGAGATACTGTTTCTTTTCTACCTCTTCTTTCTTCCTCTAGTTGTGTTCTGATCATCCAGTCATTGATGCCAGGTCAAATGGGTACTATCTGCAAGTGTGGGTGTTCTGTGCATCTCCCCTCATTTCATATCAGCTGGATGCTTCACATTCCGTTCTAGTCCTCTGGGGCCATGTCCCTGCCCCTGGGTATCTAGGAGTCCCCAAGACTCGTCATACTGCTGGTTAACCAAGTGTCAGTCCAGGTTAACAGGAGTCTATTGAATGTGGTTGGACTTAGTTCACAACTTCATTGCTGTTTTTCCCCCACTTCCCCTTATCAGTGACCAATGTGGTCAGCAGCAGGACCATATGCCTGCAAGTGTGTTCCATTTGAGTTTCAGTTTTGGAAGAGGGTTTGCCTTGAGGGGACCTGACCACTTGCCTTGATGACTCCCTGGGGAACAACTGGTTTGTTCTTGTACTAGTCAATTGGACTGCTGTAATTGTTTTGGATTTTTCCTGCTGGTCTTTTTTTAAGAAGTATCTTCTGTTCTTCTAGCTGCTCCACACTGGTGTGCTTGTCCTGTCAAGTGGAGATTTCCCACCTCAGAATATTCTGGATGGGGATCAGGATTCCATCTATGGTCTTGTGCAATGCAAAGGCTCTGCAGGGAGCCGCCTTCACTGGGCAAGTTCTAGCCCCATTTTAGGTATTCCAAATAGTTATAGGCTAAAGATGGACTTAACAAGCTTTCTCTAGTGATGTTTCTGGCTATTCTTCTCTCTGCCCTTCAAGTGTCTATTTTACAATAGTAGGCAAGGGAAACGAAGATTCAAAAGACAGCCAAGCATCTTAATATCATTTCCCCACTTTTACCCATTCACACGATGCCTCAATTTTTGTATCCACGAGCCCTGTTGTTCCATAGTTGTGTTTACATAGTTATTTACCTCTGTCCCACTTAGCCCATGTAAACCTTCCTAGCTATCCTCCCATCCACCCTGTTTTTCCTTTCATCTTCCTCTTCTAGTGTGCGCCCCACCCAGCACCCAAACTATCCTGTGTCTGTTCCCTACCCTCTGCTCCACTATCCTGTGCCTATTCCCTGCCCTGTGCCCTGTGCTTCACCATCCCCTCCCTCCCCTCACCCCACTCCATGCACCCCGGTAACCAACAAAAAGAAAAGGTGAAAAATAAATACATAAAAGATTAAAATAAGATCATGTTATATATATATAATTTTTTTTTCCTTACCCCATTTAGTGTGGGTGCTTTTCCTTAATCTTTCACAATAATGGTCCTATGCCATGTTTCTCCTTTTGTGACTGATTGATTTTCACTCAGCATACGGTCCTCAAGGTCCATCCATGTTATGCGGTGACTTGCTGCTTCCTTGTTATTCTTCAGGGTAGCATACTATTCCATTGTGTATATTTACCAAAGTTTGTTTATCCATTGTTCCATTGATGGGCACTTAGACTGTCTCCATCTTTTTGATACTATAAATAGTGCTGCTGTGAACATTAGTGTGCATATATCCATTTGTGTTATGGCTCGTATTTCTTTTTTTTAATGTTTTATTGTGAATTATGTGATAGTTTACATGGGGTAACATTAGTTTTACATTCATCCTATTGCGTATTGTTTCATTGCCATGGTTATAATCCCCTCCATGCATCATCAACCAACCAAAAGGTAAACACTATAAGCCTGCCCCCCAGGCATCAGCACACAGCCTCTTCTCCCTCTCTGTGTCTAAAGTTCCCAGCTGCTCCATCTCTCCACATCATCGT
>NW_006408606.1:8583113-8586652 GCF_000296735.1 Chrysochloris asiatica | reverse complement strand
CATGTATTAAACTTTGTTTCCTTGGCCTTCTTACTGTTGATTTCTAATTTTATGGCATTGTTTTCTGAAAAGATGCTTTGTAATATTTTGATGTTTGTAAATTTATGGAGGCTTGCTTTGTGACCTAACACATGGTCAATTCTGGAGAATGTTCCATGTGCACTGGAAAAGAATGTGTACTGTGCTTTTGTTGGTTTGAATGCTTTGTACACGTCTATGAGGTCAAGTTAGTTGATTGTGCTGTTTAGTTCTTCTGTAGCTTTGTCAAGTTTCTTTCTGATTTTTCTAGCCCTTTTTGAAAGTGGCATATTAAAACCTTCCACTATAATTGTAGATTTGTCTATTTCTTTCTTCAATTCTAGTAGGGTTTGCTGCATATATCTTGGTGCTCTTTTATTTGGAGTGTAGCTGTTAATTATGGTTATGTCATCTTGCTCAATTCGCCCTTTAATCATGAGATAGTGTCCATCTTTTATGCTGGTTTTTGCCTTAAAGTTTATTTTCTCAGAGATGAATATTGCACTCCTGCTTGTTGTTTATTGCTGTTAGCTTGGTATATTTTTTTTCCATCCTTTACTTTTAGTCTATTTTTATCTTTGTGTGTAAAGTGTGTCTCTTGCAGGCAGCATATTGAAGGGTCTTGGTTTCTTATCCATTCTGCCACTCTCTGTCTCTTTACTGGTGCATTTAATCCATTGACATTCAGTGTAATTAATTGATAGGTATGGATTAACTGCCGTAATTATGTTATTAATTTTATTACATATATATTTTTTGTGGTGCTATTTGTTCCTTTGTTCTGATTGCCTTATTGTGCTGAGTTCATGCTTTTTTGGGTGCTATTTCTTGTTGCTTTTTTCTTAGTTTTAATGTTTCCTTGTTCTGCTTGGATCTTCATTATCACGGTAAATTGTGAAGTATTTTCTTTGGGGTTATCCTATAGTCTGGTAGCGTAGTGATTACAAATCAGGCTGCGAACCTCACAGTCAGCAGTTCTAAACTACCAGCTGTTCCGTGGGAGAAAGATGAGGCTTTCTGCTCCCGTAAAGATTCACAGTCTCAGAAACCCTGTACAGGGTCACTATGAGTAGGAACCGACTTCACGGCACATAACAACAACAACATAGTCTATTAAGTTTTCCCTGCATTTAAAGCAGTCTGTTGTATTCTGCAATCTACTGGTATCCTAACCACCTGGATCTCTGTTCCTATATTTTTCCCTTCTTTAACAGTGTTAATATTTTGATCTTTGGTTGGCCTCACAGGTCCTCTGAAATCATTGCTGTAATTTTGTTTTGTTCTGAACTCTGCTATCTGTTGGCTGAGTTCCTGGTGGTTTTCCATGTTTGTCCATCTCTGGCTGTTGTCTCTTCTTGCTGGTTCTCATTCCAAATAACTCCCTTTAGGATGTTTTGGAGCACTGGATTGGGTTTGACAAACTCTTAGCTTCTGTTTATCTTGGAAAGTGTTGGTTGCACCATCATATTTGATTGACATTTTTGCTGGATAGACGATTATATATGTCTCCCCATTGCTTTCTTTGCCTACATGGTTTCTGCTGAGAATTCAGAGCTTAATCTGATTTGCTTGCCTTTGTAAAAGGTAACACTTCTCTTTTCCCTGGCTGCTTTTAGGATTCTCTCCTTGTCTTTGATTTTGGATAGCTTGATTATGATATGTCTCGGTGATTTTTCTTTTGGGGTCTATCCTTCAGGGGTTCGTTCAGGTTTTTGAATGTTTATCTTCTCATCCTTCAAGATGCTAGGAAGTTTTTCTTGTAGAAGCTCTTCACCTACCTCTTCTGTGGACTTCTGTGATTCTTCCTGTTCTGGAATGCCAAAAATTCTTAAGTTATTCCTCTTAATTTTATCCAGCATGAATCTTAGACTCTATTCAGATTTTTTTCATCCTTTTTTCTCCTTGCTCTTTTATCTTAGCAGTAATGAGAGATTTGTCTTCCAGCTTGCTGGTTCTGGCTTTCATCTCTTCAATTCTACTCCTTTTCCCTTTCAGTGTATTGTCCATTTCTGATAATTTATTATTAATCATTTGGACTTCTTTTTGCAGGTTTTGGATTGTTTCCAATGCCGTGTGTATCCTTGATTGCTCTTATAGCATTTCCTGACTTCCTTATTTTCCTCCACCCCTATACGGAGCAGTTGAATTTGTTTCCATATCATTCTTCTGAATTCCTTCTCAGGCAGATCTAGAGCCTGCTCTTTTACTGAAAAGTGTGTGTCTGCTTGCAGCTCATTTGCCTCAGTTACTTTTTTCTGTTTTGGAATGTGTGTTGAGATCTTTGTCTTATCTTGGACATTTTCAGCAGTTATGTGGGGTGTATGTTGCTTTGTTGCTAAGCTTATTAAGCGTCTCCTGATGGATATGATCTGGAGATTGGCTTCCCTTTTCATGCTATTGCCTAGCAGCTGGTTTTGGCTATTGTCTAGAGGGTGAGTATTACAGGGTATGCTTGTAGCTTGGCTATATGAGCACAGTTGCTGTCTCTTCTAGGTTAAGGTGAGGGAGCGGGGGTGGGGGTGGGGAGAAAGCTCCAACCCCTGGGGAAAGAGTGAGACCAAAAGGACCAAAGACAGAAACAATATAGAAGCAGAGACAGAAACCACCAATCAAAAGCAAAAATAAAATTGTGATTGTTCACTGGCCCTTGCTGTGCAGGCAGAGCCTCTGCTGTGCTGGCAGGAATAAAGCATCCTGCGCAGGTCAACATTGGGGCTGGGTCCCAGAGTTCAGACATTATAAGGAAGCAGCCTGCATGTTTTCTGTATGTGCTGTTAGAAAACTGTGGGTGCAATGCTGGACCCTTTTGAGGGTTTGCTCCTGCCCATCTGAAGACGTCTGGGCTGGGCTGTGAGGGCGCAGCTGGAGTGAAGAGGAAAGATATGTGAAAGATAAAGAATTGGTCACACCTCTCCCTAAAGATAGGCAATTCTGCAGTTTCTAGTGCTACTGCCTCTGTTTGGCTATGGCCCCGCCCTCCCTAGTTTTGTCCTTTTATGTTGCGGTTTTACAGATTGTTCATACGGTGTGTCTGTCAGGCCAGCCCTTCTTTTACCTTGCTGGTTGTTTTGTTGTCAGGTGCCATCGAGTCGGAACCGACTCATAGCGATCCCATGCACAGCAGAATGAAACAATGTCCGATCCTGGGCCAAACCCACCACCGCTGCCACACTTGACTCCCATCAATGATGCCACCTGGCTGATCCATCTCGTTGGGGGTCTGCCTCTTTTCCTCTGACCCTCCATCTTACCCAGCATGACATCCTTCTCCAGCGACTGTTCTCTCCTGACAATATGTCCAAAATATGAGAGACAAAGCCTAGCCATCCTGGCCTCCAAGGAGCACTCTGGCTGCACTTCTTCCAAAACAGATCTTTTGGTTCTTTTGGCAGTCCACCACTTTAAGTATTCTCCTCCAACACCACACCTCAAAGGCATCAATTCTTCTATGGTCTTCCTTATTCACTGTCCAGCTTTCACATCCATATGAGGTTATTGAAAATACCATGGCTTGGGTCAGG
>NW_006408606.1:8574394-8581217 GCF_000296735.1 Chrysochloris asiatica | reverse complement strand
CAATACATCTTGATTGCATGTTTGATCAATTTCAGATTGAAGAAGTTGCTAGAATTCTTGTGTTTCATCTTCACTGGCTTTAGTGGTTGGTGCATACATTTGAATAATAGTGGTATCAACTGGGCTTCCCTGTAGGTGCATGGATATTATCCTATCACTTACAGCATTGTACGTCATGACTGATCTGGATATGTTCTTTTTGACGATGAATGCAACACCATTGCTTTTCAATTTGTCATTCCCTGCATAGTAAACCATATGGTTATCAGATTCAAAATGGCCAATACCAGTCCATTTTAGCTCACTAATGCCTAAGATACAGATGTTCATACGTTCCATTTCATTTTGGACAACTTCCAATTTTCCCGGATTCATTCTTCGCACGTTCCACGTTCCGATTTTCAATGGATGTTTACAACTGTTTCTCTTCATCTTGCTGGTAGGCAGAAGTAAAGTGTCCCAAACAAGTTAAACTTTAGGGTTGGGACCCAGAGACAGACATTATAAGCACCCAGCCACCAAAGAATCTGGAAGTGGGACCAAGGGGGCCTTCCTCTCTGTGCCGTGGGAAAGCTGTGGGCTCAACACTGGATTCTTTTGGTGGTGCACACCCACCTGCCTGAAGGCATTCGGGCTGGGCAGAGAAGGACTGACAAGGAAGAGGAGGAAAATATGTGTAGAATCCCCCCACACCTCCTTTGCTAATGTCCCTGTGTTGGGGGTTTTAGCGCTGTTTCACTGTGCCGGTTGGGCTGTGACCCCACCCTCTGAACTCAACCCTTTATGCTGTGGTTTTTCTACTGGTGGGTGCGCGAAACTGACGCCTTATACTTGATCCAGAGCTCTGGGACTATTCTGTGAAAGCAGCTTCTCTGGGTTTTTAGTCCCTCCCCCATGGAGCGTGTGCTACCTGACTCTGCTTCCGCCAAAACTGGAAATCTCTATCCTGACTTCTAAGAAGCACCCTTAGAAACACCTAGTTGTACTTCTTGCAACACAAATATTTTTGTTCTTCTGGCAGTCCTTGTTACTTTTTATATTATCCAACACAATTCAAATGCATATATTTTTCTATGGTCTTCCTTATTCGTTTTTCAACTTTCACATGCATATGAAACTATTGAAAATACCATGACTTGAGTCAGGCACACCTTAGTCCTCAAATTGATCTTTTTTGCCTTTTAACGCCTTAAAAGAGGTCTTCTGCAGCAGATTTGTCTAATGTAATATACATCAGTTGATTTCTTAACTGCAGCTTCCATGAGTGTTGATTATGGATCCAAGCAAATGAAAATAAGTCTTTGACAGCTTCAGTCTTGTCTCCATTTCTCATGATGTTGTTTATTGGTTCTGCTGTGAGGATTTTTGTTGTCTTTCCATTGAGGTGCAGTCTGTACTGAAGATCTTTGATCTTCATCAGTAAGTATTTTAAGTCCTTTTCACTGTCAACAAGCAAGGTTGTATTAATCTGCATATCGTATATTATTAATCTTTTTCCACTCCTGATGTCAGATTCTTATTTATATAATCCATCTTCTTGGATTATTGCTCAGTTTACAGATTGAAAAACTATGGTAAACGGATACAACCCTTGTATACACCTTTCATGATTTTAAACCATTCAGTATACCCTTGTTTTGTTCAAACTACTGCCTCTTGGTCTGTGTACAGGTTCCTCACGAGCACAGTTGAGTGTTCTGGAACACCCATTCTTGACAATGTTATCCATAGTTTGTCATGATCTACACAGTCAAAAGCCTTTGCATAGTCAATAAAGGACAAATAAATATCTTTTTGATATTCTCATATTTCAGCCAAGATCTGTCTGACATCAGCAATGAATGATATCCCTAATTCCACAACTTCTTTTGAATCCGGCTTGAATTTCTGGCGGTTCTCTGATGTTGTATTGTTGCAACTGTTCTTGAATTATCTTCAGCAAAAGTTTACTTGCATGTGATGTTAATGGCAATTGTTCTGTGATTTCCTCATTCCATCTTTGGAATGGGCACAAATATGGATCACTTCCAGTCAGTTGGTTAGTCTTCTAAATTTTGTGAATAGACGAGACAGCACCTACAGTGCTTCATTGGTTTCTTGAAATATTTAAATTTGTATTCAGTCAATTTCTGGATCCTTGTTTTCCACTAGTGCCATCAGTGCAGCTTATATGTCTTCCTTCAGTACCATTATTTCTTGGTTATATGCTACCTGTCAAAATGGTTAAACACTGACCATTTATTTTTCGTATAGTGACTGTATTTCTTCTATTTTTTTTTTTTTTTGATGCTTTCTGCATCATTTAGTATTTTGCCCATAGAATCCTTTGATATTATAAGGTGAGGCTTTAGTTTTTCCTCCAGTTCTTTCAGGTTGAGAAATGTTGATTTTTTTCTTACATTTTGGTTTTCTAACTCTAGGTCTTTGTGCAGCTTTCATTATAATACTTTACTTTGTCTTCTCGTGCTGCCCTTTGAAGTCTTCTGTTCAGCTCTTTTATCTCCTCATTTCTTCCATTTGCTTTAGCATCACTATGCTGGAGAGCAAGTTTCAGAGTCTCTTCTAACATCCATTTTGGTCTTTTCCTTCTTTCTTGTCTTCTTAATGACCTTTTGTTTGTGTGATGTTCTTGATGTCATCTCAAAACTCTCTGGTCTTCGATAATTGGTTTCTAATGCATCATATCTGTTCATGAGATGGTCTCTAAATTCATTTGGGATATGTTCAAAGTCATATTTTGGCTCTCTTGGCATTGCAGTAATTCTTTTCAGTTTCAATGTGAACTTGCATATGAGCAATTATTGCTGTGTTCCACAGTCAGCCCTTGTTTTGGCTGATACTGAGTTTTTCCCACTGTCTTTCCCACAGATGTAGTCAGTTTGATTCTTGTGTATTCCATCTGGTTAGTTCCATGTATTTGTTGTTAAGAAAGGTATTTCTTTTGAATAAGCATTGGTATTGCAGAATTTTATGATGCAGTCTCCATTATTTTTATCACCTCTACCATATTTTCCTATGACAGATGGTTCATTTCCAGCTTTCACATTCCAAGAATAGTAGTTATCAGTGCATCTTGATTGCATGTTTAATCAATTTCAGACTAAAGAAGTAAGTAGAGTTCTTCAATTTTATTCATTAATACTGGACTTAGTACTTGGTGTACAAATTTGAATATAATGGTATTATGGTAGGTGTATGGATATTAATCTTTACAGCATTGTACTGCAAGATCTTGAAATGATCTTTTTGACAATGAATGTGATGCCATTCCTCTTGAACTTGTTGATCCCAGCATAGTCAACCATATGATTTTTTGATTCTCAATGACCAATACCAGTCCATTTCAGCTCACTAATTTCCAGCATATCAATCTTAAAGCTTTACCCCATTCATGTCATTATGGTCAACTCTAATTTGAAGAGACAGCTCTTTGCCGATTGTATTTTGAGTGCCTTTCAGCCTGAGAGTTTCATCTTCCCGTGCTATATCTGACAGTGTTTCACTGTTGATCCTGAGGTTTTCCGTAACTAACCATTCAGAAGTAGTTTGCATCTTTTTTTTTTTTTTTTTTAAACATTGTATTGAGACTGAGTGGTTTATAAATAGTTGATCAATTTTGCATTCAACAAATTATACACTTTGTTCATCTCAATGATTGCAATCCCCTCTTTATAGCAACAGTTATCCCACTTCCTCTCTGTGGTTCCTGTTGCCATTCCACCTACCTACCATCCCTTCCCAACTTTGTCTTTAGGCCAATAATGTTGCCCTTTTGATTTTGAAAGCTCATTCATACTGAAACATACCTTACTAATGTTACTTACCCCATATAATTATCTGCTGCTTGACTGAAAGTTGGGCCACAAGGGTGAGTTTCTTTCCAGACCTGAAGGTAGTCGAGGACCATAGTCTCAGTTTTCTCCAGTCCCTTTCTTACTAGCCTTTTTTTAAAAAAATACTTTTGAGTTTTGTTCCACAATTTCTTCTAATATCCCTTTCAGAGCAGTTGTTAGCAGTAGCCAGGCACCATTTAGTTCTCCTGGTCTCAGAGTTGTAGAGACTGATGTTCACATGTTCCATTCATCTATTGAACTACTTAAGTCCAGGCCCTTCAGTTCTCATCACTTTTCTTCTGCACGTGGAGAGACTAATAACTGCACTTAGATGGATGCTTTTGAGCTGTTAAGATGCCAGAAATTACTCAACAAAGAATGGATGTAGAACATTTACTTTGTGTGTGGATTGTTATGCTACATACCGACTTGATGGCACGTAACAACAACAACAACAACATTATGCCAGTTAAATCATAGTGTCCCCTGAGACTATGGTCCTGAGCCCTTAAGCTCTTTCATCTCCTTCTTTCTGGTTTGTCTTAGTCTGGAAGCTCCTCTGATGTTTACCCAACATGGGTAACCTTGCTGGTATTTAAAATACAAGTGGCATAGCTTCGAGCATTACAGAAATGTGCAAACCACCACAGTACAACAATCTGAAAGAGGAATAGTGGGAAATATGAAATACTACACACACAAATAAAAAGGATAGTCATCACTCATCTGTCAGTTTGCCATATTGTGGCATGTGTGTTTCTGTGATGCTGGTAGGTATGCTAACAGAATTTTAAACACCTCAGGGTCACCTTGGTGGATAGCTTCAGCCGGGCTTCCTAACTAAGCGAGACCATATGAAAGAGTATTTCTGAATGGTTAGATACTATAACGCAAAGATGTCAGTTTGAGAACTAACGTTTGCCCGATCAAGCTGTGGTATTTACAGCTACCTCATATGCATGTGAAAGTTGGACAGTGAATAAGGAAAACCATAAAATAATCAATTCATTTGAATTATGGTGTTGGTGAAGAATATTGAAAGTACCATGGACTGCCAGAAGAACAAATATATTTGTCTTGAAAGAAGTATAACTTCGGACATGTTTGGACATGTTTTCAGGAGAGACCAGTTCTGGAGAAGGACTTGGTAGCATAGAGAGTCAGTGATAAAGAGGAATACCCCAAGGAGCTGGATTGACCCTGTGACAGCAGCAGTTGTCTCAAATGTAGTAACAATTGAGTATGGTGCAGGACTAGGCAGTATTTTGTTGTCCATAGGGTTGCTATGAGTCAGAACCAACTAAATGGCACCTAACAGCAACACTAAGAAAAACAATTGACCCACATATAGATAAGGAGTTTCTTGTAAAACTTTTGTGTATATTAAATTTTTCTTAATAAATATTAAAAATAAGTGAACGTTCATGTACCTAGCCATTTAGACACAGTATATAAGGGTTTCCTAAAATCCTTGTGTGGTGCTGTGGGTTAATGTGCCAGACTGCAAAGCCATTTGAACTGCAAGGTCAGTGGTTCATGCTCACAAGCTGCTCCTTGGAAACCATATACAGGGTTGCTATGGGTTGCAATGACTTGACGGCACTTGACAACAACAACAACAAAGTCCTTGGAAACCCTATACAGGCTTGCTGTGGGTCAGAACCAACTTGATGGCACTTAACAACGATAACAAAGTCTAAATGAAACATTCATCAGTAGTTCTGTGGTAGAATCCTCACCTTCCTTTGAGGAAACATATATTCAATTCCTGGCCAATGCATCTTATGCCCATCCACCACCCGTCTATCATTGAAGTCTTTAATGTGGTTATAAGGCTGAATATGTTTAAGTGGAGCTTCCAGACTAAGATGAAAGACCTGGCAATATACTTCTGAAAATCAGCCATCGAAAATCTTATGGATTGTGATAGTCCAGTCTATAACCATTCTTGGGAATGGAGCAGGATATAGCAGTGATTTCATTCCATTGTCCATGTGATCACCATTAGTAGGCAGGACAACGTAATAGTGGTTAACAAAAACATACGATAAGCACTGGACTCTGAATCACAAGTTCTGTGGTTCGAGCCCAGTAGTTGCTCCATAGGAGACAGGTGAGGCTTTCTGCTCCTGTGAATATTTAAAGCCTCGGAAATCCTAAACAGGGATGGTTTGAGTTGGAACATACTTAACGGCACTTAACAACAAACAACAACAAAAACAGAGTACCGATTGTTGTTGTTGTTGTTAGGTGCTATTGAGTCGCTACCGACTCATAGCGACCTTATGCACACCAGAACGAAACACTGCCCCATCCTGGGCCAACCTCACCACTGTTGTCATGCTTGAGTCCGTCGATGCTGCCACTTGGCTAATCCATCTTATTGGGGATCTTTCTCTTTTTCTCTGACCCTTCACCTTGCCAAACATGATATCCTTCTCCAACGACTGGTCCCTCTTGACAATATGTCTAAAGTATGAGATACCAAGTTTGGCCATCTTGGCCTCCAAGGAACACTCTGGCTGCACTTCTTCCAAAATGGATCTTTTGGTTCTTTTGGCAATACATGGCACTTTTAGTATTCTTCTCCAATACCATAATTCAAAGGCATCAATTCTTCTACAGTCTTCCTTATTCATTGTCCAGCTTTCGCATGCATATGAGGTTATTGAAAACACCATGGCTTGGGTCAAGTGTACCTTAATCTTCAAGCTGACATCTGCTCTTCAACACTTTAAAAAGGTCTTGTGCAGCAGATTTGCTAATGCAATACATCATTTAAGTTCTTGACTGCTGCTTCTGTGAGTGTTGATAGTTGATCCAAAAAGAATGAAATCCTTGACAACTTCAATCTTTTCTCCATTGATAATAACATTGTTGTTTATTGGTCTATTAGTGAGGATTTTTGTTTTCTTTACATTGAGATGTAATCCATACCAAAGGCTGTGCTCTTTGATCTTCATCAGTAAATGTTTTAAGTCCTCTTTACT
>NW_006408606.1:8566330-8571044 GCF_000296735.1 Chrysochloris asiatica | reverse complement strand
TCGCACAACTCTTCTGGTCTTTGGTCTTTAGTGTTTAATGCATCAAATCTGTTTTTCAGATGATCTCTAAATTCAGGTGGGAAAATAATCCTCTTAGGAACTTTCAATAACTGGATATTCAATTTAATTACTTAAGATCATTTGATAAATATTTCTGTTGTGAGTTTCTTCCCTGTACTTTCTCAAATACAATAATTGATTGAATTGCTTACCTAGAGATGAGTAAATACTGAGAATTACTTAGGATTTTTTAAGGTGCTCACTCTGTCCTGGAGTGTGTGGGTTTTAAGACATGGAAAGGATAGGACAGATTCAGTATATTTGCTGTTGAAGTTTGAAAGAACAGGTCCAGGAGGGGTCAAGAGGTCTACATTTTGTATTTCATTGGTCACATTTAATATGTATTTATGTGTGTACAGCGCGTGCAGCTGCCAGGCATTGTATTAGACATTCCACCTGTGTGTGACCTGTACTCTAAAGCTGGTTCTGTTGTTTACCCTGGATCTAGATCCAACCTGGCTGCTTGAATGACTCCTCTGAACTAGTTCACGAGTCTACCCAGCTTCAATGTTAACTTCTGTCAGTTCTAAGGAAAGACCAACATACCCAAATTTGGTGTTTCTAAAGTAAATAGTTTTCCATTTATCTTTTGTTATATAAGAGACATCATTTGCAAGATCATACGTGATATATTTTGGTAATCATTCTGAGTGGTTTTTTTGTTTTTGTTTTTTTTCCAAGGCAATGTTTTGGGACCATATTTTGCTTTTTGTGCTGTGGTGGATGGTATTCAGTACAAGACTGGACTGGGACAAAATAAAAAGGAGTCTCGATCAAATGCAGCAAAACTAGCTCTTGATGAACTACTACAATTGGATGAACCTGAACCTGGCATTTTAGAAGCATCAGGTAAATACTCTTAATTATTAGCCATTTGATACTGTTTTTCAGAAAAAATATCATGAAAGATTTCTGTTAATGAAGAGTTATTTGACAAGTATGAATTAGAAATTTCAGGATTTGAATAATTCCCTTGTGTTGCTGTCTGATTGCTGACTTGTTTAATAAGTTGAAATGCACCTTGTATTTAAACAGCAAAAGATAAAATCACGTTACTAAACTGTGTGCTGTGTATTACTGAATTGTCAGATTCATAGCAACCTTATAGGACAGATGAACTGTTTACAAGTCATCAGGTTTCCAACCAACAAACACACACTTTGTTTCATCTCTATGATTGCAATCCCCCTTCCATGTAACAGCAGTTATCCCACTTCCTCCCTGTGATTCCTGTTTCCATTCCACTCACTTCCCCTGCCACTCTGAACCTTGTCTCCAGGGTAAATGTTGCCTGTTAGATCTTGAATGTTTGTGAGCATACCTCACTACTGTTGTTGCTCCCATATAGCTATCCACCACTTGAGTGACAAAGGTAAGTTACATTCCAGACCTGAGGGGTAGCCAAGAGCCATAGTCTTAGTTTTTTCTGGTGTCTTTTTGACCAATAAACCCAGTCTTTTTTCTAATTTTGAGTTTTGTTCTGCATTGCCTCCAACTGTATCCAGGACCTTCTGTTGTGATCCCTTTTACAGCAGTAGTTGGCAGTGGTAGCCAGGTACCATCTATTTCTTCTGGTCTAAGAGTTGTAGAGACTGATGTTCATATGTTCCTTTAGTATATTGGACTAATTGATCCCAAGCATCTTTAATTTTCATTATTCATTGAGACCAGTATTTGCACCTTAGATGGCCACTCATAAGCTTTTAAGATCTTAGTTGCTACTCACCAAAGTAGGATGTTCTGCTAGTCGATTATGGTGTCCTGAGCCCCCATGACCAGCAGCTCATTGCTTCAATGAGCTGTTTGGTAATGTCCAAGAAATTTTCATTTAGTTTGTCCCATATTCACTCCACAAGGAGCTCTGGTAGCGTAGTGGTTACGAATTGGGCTGCGAGCCGCAAGGTCAGCAGTTCAAAATTACCAGCTGTTCCGTGGGAGAAAAATGAGGCTTTCTGCTCCAGTAAAGATTTACAGCCTCAGAAACCCTGTGGAGGGTCACTATGAGTTGGAACCAACTCCATGGTACTTAACAACATTCACTTCACATTCATAGATATGTCTGCAGCAAAGGTAAATAGCCATGTGCAAACATCCTCTGTCAAACCTTTATGTATTTGTGAGTATACTCCCACTCTCCCTCCCATACCCACTCAACCTGTGTGTCTGTCTATGTATCTATTAGTAGAGCACCGTTGTTGCAGGGCTATGTGTGTAGGAGTATTTACCCCTATCCCCTTTAACATTTGCATT
This sequence comes from Chrysochloris asiatica, assembly GCF_000296735.1. Classification (NCBI taxonomy): domain Eukaryota; kingdom Metazoa; phylum Chordata; class Mammalia; order Afrosoricida; family Chrysochloridae; genus Chrysochloris; species Chrysochloris asiatica. Next base: position 8,568,734 of record NW_006408606.1, on the reverse strand, counting down.
CCCTCGTGTTTCTTTACTTCATTATTATTCTGCTAACCTGCCTCCTGTTGTATATTGTCTTACCTGTCACCCAAGTTAATTCCCTCTAGCCAGTGAATTACTCTTCCTTTGCTCCCAACCCTGGTAATCATCAAATAAGGTTTCTTTTAGGAAGATGGGTACATTTTTATGAGAGCAGGCAGCCTCTTCTTTCTGCCTCTGAGCAGCTGGTGAATTTGAACAGATAACCTTGTGGTTAATAGCTAGAGCTCCTTGGTAATGCGCTCGAGATAAGTAAGAAGAATTCAGTATATGTTGCTGTTAAGTGCCATTGAGTGAGTTCTAACTCATAGCAACCCTATATAGGGTTTCTGAGGAGTGGATGCTGAACTTGAACTGCCAACCTTGCAGTTCAAGGTGACTTTGCAGTCCAGTGCATTAACCCACAGCACCATATTAGGACACACACTCACTGTCACTCTCACACTCTTTCCATATATTTATGTACGTGTATGTGTATATATATATATACATAGATACACACATACATAGATACATAGATACACACATACATAGATACACACATACACACATATATAGGGTTGCTCTCTATATACATAGATGCATACATACACAGGGTTGCTGTGGGAATATAGATATAGATATGTTGTTGTTGTTAGGTGCCATTGAGCCGGTACTGACTCATAGCGATCTATGCACAGCAGAATGAAACACTGGCTGATCCTGGGCCAACCTCACTATTGTTGCCACACTTGCTACCACCTGGCCAGTCCATCTTGTTAGGGGTCTTCCTCTTTTTCTCTGACCCTCCACCCTACCAAACATGATATCCTTTTCCAGCAACTGGTCCCTCCTGACAATATGCCCGAAGTATGAGAGACCAAGTTTGGCCATCTTGGCCTCCAAGGAGCACTCTGGCAGCACTTCTCCAACACGGATCTGTTTGTTCTTTTGGCAGCCCATGGCACTTTCAATATTCTCCTCCAACATCATAACTCAAATGCGTCAATTCTTCTTCGGTCTTCCTTCTTCACTGTCCAGCTTTTGCATGCATATGAGGTTATTGAAAATACCATGGCTTGGGTCAGGCACACTTTAGTCCTCAAGCTGCCATCTTTGCTCTTCAACACTCTTAAAAGGTCTTGTGCAGCAGATTTGCCTAAAGCAACGTCGTGTGATTTCTTGACTGCTGCTGCTGTGAGTGTTGATAGTTGATCCAAGAAGACTGAAGTCCTTGACAACTTCAGTTTTTCCTCCGTTGATAGGAATGTTGTTTATTGGTCCAATGGTGAGGATTTTTGTTTTCTTTACATTGGGATGTAATCCATACTGAAGGCTGTGCTCTTTGATCTTAAAAATATTTTAAATCCTCTTCAGTTTCAGCAAGCAAGGTTGTATCATCTGAATATTGCAGGTTGTTAATGAGTCTACCTCCAATCCTGATTCCACGTTTTTCTTCATATAACCCAGCTTCTCGGATTATTTCCTCAGCAAATAGGTTGAATAAGTATGGTAAAAGACAACCGTGTTGCACACCTTTCTTAATTTTAAACCTTTCAGTGTTCCTATGTTCTGTTAAAACTGCCTCTTGGTTCATGTACAGATTTCTTATGAGCAAAATTAAGTGTTCTGGAATGCCCATACTTCGCAATGTTAATACATAGTTTGTCATGATCCTCACAATTGGAAGCCTTTGCGTAGTCAATAAAGCACAGGTAAACATTTTTCTGATATTCTCTGCTTTCAGCCAAGATCCATCGGACATCAGCAATGATATCCCTCATTCCATGGCCTCTTTTGAATCTGGCTTGAATCCCTAGAAGTTCTCTGTCAATGTGTGCTTGCAGCTGTTTCTGTATTACCTTTATTAAAACTTTTACTCTCATGGGATATCAAAGAGATTGTCTGATGATTTCTGCATTCTATCGGGTCACCTCTCTTTGGAATGGGCACAAATATGGATCTTTTCTAATCAGTTGGCCAGATAGTTGTCTTCAAAATTTCTTGGCCGAGATGAGTGAGTGCCTGCTGTGCTGCCTCACTCACTTTCGTGAAAGATTTCAATTTTTACTCCATCAATTCCTGGTGCCTTGTTCTTTGCCACTTCCTTCAATGCACCTCCAACTTCCTCCTTCAGAATCATTGACTCTTGATCATATGCTACCTCTTGAAACAGTTGAACATGAATCATTTCCTTTTGGTACTGTGACTCTGTGTATTCCTTCCATCTTCTCTTGATGCTTTCTGCATCATTCATTAATTTGCCCAGAGAATCTTTCAATAACGAAAGTTGAGGCTTGAATTTTTTTTTCAGTTCCCCCAGCTTGAGAAATGCTGAGCGTGTTCTTCCTTTTTGGTTTTCTGATTCCAGATCTTTGCACATTTTGTTGTAATATTTGGCTTT
>NW_006408606.1:8565740-8566230 GCF_000296735.1 Chrysochloris asiatica | reverse complement strand
TGATGTTCTTGATGTCATCCCTCAATTCTTCTGGTCTTCGGTCTTCAGTGTTTAATGTATCAAATCTGTTCAGATGATCTCTAAATTCAGGTGGGATTTATTCAAGGTCATATTTTGGTTCTCATGGACTTGTTTTCATTTTCTTCAGCTTCAGTTTGAATTTGCATAAAAATCTTATGAATAGCAGACTCCACATAGCAATGAATGAAACTTGAAACAGAAAATGGTTTGGTCTATAAATTTAGGAGATAGTGCCATTTTGTTTATTAAGCAGATATATGAAAAGCTAAGTTTTTAAATATAAATAATCCTCTTGTTGTCAGGTGCCATCAAGTTGGAACCGACTCATAGCGACCCCATGCACAGCAGAACGATCCTGGGCCAACCTCACTACTACTGCCACACTTGAGTCCATCAATGATGCCACCTGGCCAATCCATCTCGTTAGGGGTCTTCTCTTTTTCTCTGACCCTCCACCTTACCCAGCATG
>NW_006408606.1:8560738-8561187 GCF_000296735.1 Chrysochloris asiatica | reverse complement strand
CACACCTTTCCCAATTTTAAAACATTCAGTGTTCCCATGCTGTGTTTGAAAACTGCCTCTTGGTCCAGGTACAGATTTCTCAGAAGTATAGTTAAGTGTTCTGTAATACTCATACTTCTCAGTGTTGTCCATAGCTTGTCATGATCCACACAATCGAAAGCCTTCGCATAGTCAGTAAAGCGCGAGGGTGTCTATCATGGAGGGCGGCAGCTAAACGATGTGCGACAACTGCGCAGACCTGGTGGAGGTGTTACATGAAACCCAGACCACGGAGCGGTGGGGTGAGAGGTGTCTGGAGACCAGGCCGAAGGGGAGATGCTGCCTAGAGGGAAGAGACTGCAGGGGCCGGCCAGGTTGTCCTACTTACCCTGGACGCAAGAGCACCTTCCAAGCCTAACCATTGGATCGTGGCTTTGAGGCAGGGTGACCAACTTAGAGACCCACAAGCC
>NW_006408606.1:8551366-8560091 GCF_000296735.1 Chrysochloris asiatica | reverse complement strand
TGTGTGTGTGTATATGTGTGTGTGTATATATGTATATATATATATGTAATATGTTGTGAGGTATGGTATAGAGTTAGTTCCGACCTATAGCGATCCTGTATAGGGTTTCCAGGGAGCAACTGGTGAGACTGAACAGTGACTTTCTAGTTCAAACCAACTTTGCAGTCCAGTGCATTAACGCACAGCCACATCAGGATTCCATTATATGTATACACACACACACACAGAGGATTGCTCTGTATACAGGTACACGGGTGTATACAGATACACACATACATGCGGGGTTGCTATAGGTTGGAATGGACAGCACTTAGCAGCAACAAAACAGGGCACTAAACCAAAGAGTCCTTTTGTTTAGTGCTGTTTTTTCCTGACATTTCTGGTTTTTGTAATTTGTGGACCAAACTGGAAAGCCATTACAAAGTATAGGACTAAAAGCTTTGAAAACTTCAGTGTACTATTCCTCTAGAATATAGCCTGGCAAAATAACATTACAAGTGATTTTTACTTACTGTATCTTTTTAATAGAACTTAATATTACTGTAAGTAGCAAGTTGTTCATAAACATCTAAATAGGCTTTTATCAACTTTTCAGAATGTTTGATTACAAGCAAGCTTTAGTTTACAAGCAAGCTTTAACTATATCAGAAGATAAGGAAATCTAGAAATTTATATAAATGATTTCAAAATACTCTTTAACAAGGGTAAGCTAAGGGACATTTGTTAGTCTAAATGTTGGCAGATACATACAGGAAAAATAATTGCTCATGGGCTACTGTGTAATTACAGAATAGTAGCTGTTGGAATCTTGATATGTTGAGGTTTCACATTCACTTATAATTTTGTGTTCTTTACAGGTCCTCCTCCTATCCCTGCAGAACCTGTTGTTTCACCTGAACCAGCATACATTTCAAAAGTACATTATGGTAGGAAAATCCTTTATGATGTTCCTTTTTAAAAGAGTAACAAAGATTTTAATATAATGAAATATACATAGGTATGACAGTACACACTAACATTTATCATTCAAACCTGTCACACTTCTACAAAGAGAAAAACATCTGGACTCTGCTGAAAATGTCAGAATTTAAGCAATGCAGGGGAAAATGAAGAGAGCTGTTTCCTCTAGGAGATGATTAAATTTATCTAATTGCTTTTGCGTTGATGTGTTACTCTTTAATGAAAGACATATAACCAATATTTTTCTGGAATTTATCATTTTGGTCATCCTTTTAATGTCACTTAATTTGTCAGGGACACCCAAGAAAACTACAAGTACAATTGGAAGTTTACTTTTTACTCCTTAAAATCCTCATCTGTGAAATATTAGTAACAGTAATTACCTTATAGAGTTGCTGTGAAGATTAAATTAATATATGTAAATTGCTTGTATCAGCTCTTGACACACAGTAGATGCTCACTAAATATTAACCTGTATTATTGTAAGAGTTCAGCACATTCAAAGTTGTATGGTAATTATTGTATACTTTGCCCATTAGATCATGAATAGCCTGAAAGGCAGATAACTTTTTTTATTCTAAATTTTAACATTGCCTACTCTTAGTAGGCACATTTCAGACTCAAATATAGAATGTTTATTAAAACTGAAAGGAAAAGAAATGTTTTTTTTCCTTTCCCCTTTTCAAGACTAGAGGTTAGGGTTCAAAAACAGGTTTGGATTCCATTGTTTTTCTCAGACAGAGAAAGGCCTTTCACATTCTTGTGTTTGCATAGAGTGAAAAGATCACAGCAGGGGAAAAATAGGTACAAATAAAAGGTAAAATCTGTTCATCTTGAGACCTCACAGACATAGAAACTAATGAATGAGGAAGCCATGAGTAATCAGTCTTATAGCAATGATCTCTTCTCTGGAAAGAAGGCCATATCCTGGTCTGTCTTTTCAGCCTTGGTGAAAAATTTTTAATGAGTAACAGGGTAGAATCCCAGGTTAAGGTTTAACAAATTAATCCAGTTTGTGATGAGTTTGGAAAAATGAGCTATAATATGTGAGAAAGAAAGAATATGTGGTTAATTTGTTGTTGTTGTTGTTAGGTGCTATCAAGTCAGTACCGACTCATAGCTACCTTAAGCACAGCAGAACGAAACACTGCCCAATCCTGGGCCTGCCTCACTATTGTTGTCACGCTTGAGTCCATCGATGCTGCCACTTGGCTAATCCATCTCGTTGGAGGTCTTCCTCTTTTTCTAACTTTAAAATAACAAGAATAGAATCAGGTTTTATAGGCTCAAGTTTTAGTAGTGCAATGTCAGAAAAAGGAGGGAAACATTATGTCTCAAGCTTCTGGATCAAAATAGGAGTTCACTGTTTATGCTTTTGGAGAAGAAAAAGATTGAAACCTGGCATGGAGCTCTGGATTAGTATGGGACTGCAAACCACAAGGTCAGCAGTTCAAATCCACCAGTTGCCCCTTGAAAATCCTATACGGTGTCTGTGAGTGAGAACCGACTCAAAGATATTTAACAACAACCACAAAATTTCCTGGACACTTTTTGTTGTGTCCACCTATAGGGGGTTGACAAATTTTTCAGCATGTTTACTTTGCCATGTTTGTCCAGCGAACTTTTTCTATGTGGTTAGATCAATATAGTTTGATCAGATTGGTTTCTGAGGCCAGCGCAGACCAAAAAGACAAACCTCAAACCTGTTGCCATTGAGTCAGTTCTGACTCATAGTGACTCAGTAGGACATAGAACTGTTCCATTGTGGCTGTAGTCTGCACAAGGTTCTTCTACAGATCTGCTGATGGGTTTGAAACATTGACTTTTCAGTTTGAAGCTGTGTACTTTAACTCCTGTGCCACCAGGCCTCTTAAGGCTTAGGCTAGTCCATAATACTCACTCTTATTTTTTTTTAATTAAAAATTCTTGTAGAAAATTTGGAGACTGATAAAAGTAGAATTTTAAAAATTACAACAAATGATCAATCACTTTGATCATTATAGGATATTTTTCCTGTCCTACCCCATTTTTTTCTCAACATAATTTTATGCTGTTTTAGAACATTTTATTTTATCCTAAATGAGTGTTACATTCACTTTGTTAGATTTCATTATCTATATTCTATGATATACACACAAATATAAACATACAATTTAGTATATATTAATAATAAAGTGTATATGTAATTCTACATATGTACACATAATTTTGCATTTTGCCTTTTATATTACATGAGTATTTTACATGGGAAAACTATTCATAAGGATATACTGCAATTTTACCATTAAATTGGTATTGATCATTTAGGCCATTTCTAGGTTTTGACTATTTAAATAATATCTTTAACATCTTTGGACATAAATCTTTTACCACATTTCCTATTTTTCTTTGTACAGATTCCTAGAAGAGGAATTACTGGGTCAAAGCTTTATGAACCTTGTTCTCCATTGTTTAAAAACTTTTGATACTTTTTGCTAAATTGCTTTCTGCTTAGAGTTTTACCATGTAAACTATTTCTATCACTTGTGTGAGAATTTCCTCATTTATTGTACCCTTGTCAGCTTTTTGTAATTAATAATATGTGCTAAGCTTCTAATAGGGGATAAGTAAGATTTTTATCTTTAAAGCTTGAATTTTTAATATTTATTGATGCTTTATTGTTCTCAATGAATGTATAGTTCTTACTGGCTTTTACTACTTTTCTTGAATAAAATGTGCAGCAACTGGTGACTGGGCCTAGTGTTTCTTTGCAATTTTACGGACCCAGAGATAAAACCTGAAGTATAGTAATTTCATAATAAATTCCAAGAATTTGTTGTATTTCTGGTTCCATATTGCCTCTGCTCCTCTGAATCTTAGCCAGATTTTTGTATTCAAAAGATTTAGCTTTGACGGAAAGTAAAGAACAAAACCACAAATAGCTGATTAGAATTTAACAAAACTTAGAGACAATTTAAGGACTTTAAGTGACTCCAACCCTTCTAATAGTGATTTGTTGTTTGCCTATTTTGAATCTCTTAAGACCTAAAATTTTCTCTTCCCTTTTCTTTCTTTTTTAACTTATCATCAACTTTATATTCTAAATGTATTTATAAATTAACATCTAGGCATGCTACCTTAAAGATGGCAGTACATCCTTGATTAGATATAGACTCTAATTACAAAATTAGTGTAGTGTTTTCCATCCATACCATTTGCTAGACAGCGTCTCCTAGTCATCTACATCTCCCAGTTAAAAATATATACTAAACCTTAGATACCCTTGTTAACTTTTCCAGAAAACTGTATATAATCTTTCTTAGTGCACTGTGTTCTGTTGAGTACTGTCGAGCCACTTCTGATTCAAAGGAACCCTGTTTTAGTACATGAGCAAAGTGAAAATTACTAGCTGTAATTATTTAACCCTCATTAGTATCAACAGTCCCAAAATGTCTCATTCTCTCTATTAAATGCCCTCAGATAATGCCCATCCTTGATAAAAAGTCTGTTTAAGGGTGTTGTCTGTACACCATTGAATCATTAGCTATGCAGCTTCCAAAAGTGAAAAATAACCATGATAATCACCTGTCCAGGTTTAAAACTGTTGTCCTGGCATAATTAGAGCTACTCCCCTCTTTACTCTTTAAAAAAAAAAAACAACAAATCCCACCTAGGATAATGAGTTATGTGGTCCCCTATGTATTGTCTCCTATTTAATGAGGAAGTTGTACATTTGATTTAGAGATAACACCTCTGTTTATTTAGAAGCATACTTAAAAAACAGATTCCCTTCAGTGATGTAGGACTTATGAGTGGCAGTCATTCATGCTGTTGCTTTTAAAGAGACCTTGCAACATTAGTCTTGCCTTGACATTGAAAGTTTCCATGGACTTTACAATGGTTGTACTTTTCTGAGGGCCTGGTTTTTCTAAGTTGCTAAAACTCTCATAGCTTAGTAAATCCTTACTTATAGTTACTGCTTCTGCTTAAAACTTGTTACATATCCATCCATCCATCAGTTATTTCTCCAATTTTTGGCATCCACTGATAAGAAATTTTATTTATATTATTAAGAATTAATTATTGTATGAGAAGGATGCTATTTTATGTATTCTAAACAACTGTGATGGATAATTCAATATCAGTTCTGCATATCTGGATCAAATGTTGAGTGCTGTCAAGTCAGTTCCCACTCATAGCAACACCCTGTATTAGAGTTTCTGAGGAGCGGCTGGTGAGTTTGAACCACCAACCTGGCAGTTCAAACCGACATTGTGGTCTAGTGCTTATCCTATAGAATCACTCCAGGTCCAAGAAACAAAGAGCATTTCTCCTTAAAGACTACTTTTGTTATCTTACAAAGAGCCCTGGTGATACTATGTATTAGATGTTGGGCTGCTAACTAGATAGAATGTCAATATTCAAACCCACTAGCTGCTCTGAGGGAGAAAGATGAGGTTGACTGTTTCCATAAAGATTTGTAGTCTTGAAACTCCATATGGGGTGGCTACAGTTGGGAATCAACTTAATAGTAGTGGGTTGGAGTTTTGTTAAATTATTCATTGTTAAGTGCCATCCAGTCAGTTCTGAATCATAGCAACTTTGTATAGGGTTTCTGAGGAGTGGCTGGTGGGTTGAACCATTGACATTGTGGTTAGTAGTCCAGTGCTTATCCTATGGTGCCATCTGATACCTGTTGTTCTGTAGACATAAACCTACTCAGAACTGAAAGATTGGATATTTCAGTTTTGGAGATGTAGTGGTAAACAAAGGAGCTCTGGTAGCGTTGTGGTTACGAATCAGGCTGACAACCTCAAGGTCAGTAGTTCGATACTACCAGCGGTTCTGCGGGAGAAAGATGAGGCTTTCTGCTCCCGTAAAGATTTGCAGCCTTGAAAACCCTGTACAGGGTCGCTATGGGTCAGAATCGACTCGACAGCACTTATCAAGTGGTAAACAGACTCCTGGTGTGGTGCTGTAGAATAAGCACAGGACTTTGAATTACAAGGTTGGAAATTCATACCCACCAGCTCCTCCTTGGGAACTCTATACGAGGTTGCTCTGAGTCGGAGATGACTCAACAGCGCTTAACAACAGTGGAAAAAAGACTCTTACTCTAGTCTCTGATTGCCTGGGTTCTGGAATGTATTTCTTCATGCTTTGTCATTTGGATATGACTTAAAAATATGTCCAATAATAATATCCATAGATTTCTAACTCTTACAAGTAAAAACAAATCAAGTTATGAGCAAGAATCAATTTTATATAGTTGGGCAATTTGTGTTATAATAAGAAATTGGATTATCCATAAAAAGTGATATTTTGGTTCTGAAGTTAGGTTAAGGTTATTCGTGATATTAAATGTTACTTGAAATTAGCAACTTGAAATCAAAGAAATGAGGTTAATGGATATCATCTGTCTGTGTTGTGGTATTAGCTCATCCTTCATTTCCAGTAATTTGAGCATTTATTACCTCAAGAGCCAGTACGCATATGTGTAGAAAATAGTATTGCACTTGCTCCTCACTTCTTCACATTCATGCTAGTAAAAAATTCATGTGGTAGCTAATATTATATTCATAATACTTTTTACTACTTTTAATATAGAATTAAGAGCAAGAGGTATATTGACATATATTGTTAACTCCCAAATGTTCTATATGATTTTCAGGTACAATCTTTTTAATCTGTAACAAAACATTTCCTTGCCACTGAGAGTTCTTTATCTGTCAAGACTACTAACTACAGTGTACTCTTTCTGTTATAGTTTTATAATACACAAAATGCCTACTATATTGAAAAAAAACAAAAACAAACCCACTGCCATTGAGTAAATTTGGACTCATTGTTGACCCTAAATAGGATTTCTGAGTCAGTAATTCTTTCTGGAAACAGCTTGTTCTTTCTACCATGGAGTGGCTTTGAACTGCCGACCTTGTGGCTAGGAGCCTGACACCTAACCCACAGCACTACCTGGGATCGTAAATTACTATATTGTTAATTGCTAAGTGCCACCAATCTCTTCCAAATCATAGCACCCCTGTATTGGGTTTCCAAGGAGAGGCTGGTGGGTATGAACTGCTGCTTATAGTTAGCAGCACAGTACTTATCCTACAGTACCACACTAGGACTTGGTCATAAACATAGGAGTACATATAGCTATTCATGAGACAGCTTCACAGCTCTTATTTCTCTAGAATAGATACCAAGCATTAGGATTTCAGATGATAGGGTATTTTTATTTCCAAATTTAAGCATTGTTTTCCAGTTGCACCATTTTACAATCCCACCAACAGTTTATGAGGGTTCCAATCTCTCCAAATACTGACATTTGTTGTTTTCTGTTAGTTTTTCTAACTTTTCTGTTAATGGTAGGATAATAACTCACTGTTTTGATTTGCATATCTCAAATGGCTAATGATTGCAAGCATTTCTTCACATTTGTTGGCAGCCTGATACCTTTGGTGAAGTGTCTGCTCAAGCCTTCTGCCCATTTTTAAATTTAATGGTTTTTCTTTTTGTTGTTCAGGTGTTGAAATTTTCTATAAATTTTAGAGATTAGTCTCTTGTCCAATATGTTGTGGTAATTTTTTTTCTCATCTTTTTATTCTTTTTGGTGATCTCTTTTGATGCACATAAGTGTCTAATTTTCAGGAAGTCCCATTTATCTAGTTTGTTTTCTGCTGTTTGTGTGTTTGTGTTTATGTATTTATGGTGTGTGTTGTTGTGTTGGTGCTAAGTGCCATTGAGTTGGTTCCGAGTCATAGCAACCCTGTATAGGGTTTTTGCGGAGCAGCTGATGGGTTTGAACCATCTACCTCATGGTTAGCAGTCTGGTGTGCTCCTGTAGCGCCACACCACAACTCCATGCCATGCATTGTCGTTGTGAAGTGCTGTCGAGTCAGTTCCGACCCATAGCAACTCTGTATCGGGTTTCCTAGGAGCAGCTGGTGAGCTTGAACTTCCGACCCTGCAGTTCAAATGGCTTTGCAGTCTGGTGCATTAACCAGCAGCACCACACCAGGATTCCATGCCATGTATTAGTACTCCTAAATTTGTCCCTGAAGGGTGGTCGAGGGCCATAGACTCAGGTTCCTCCTGTAAACACGGTCTGTTTCTTTAAAATTAATTTTGAGTTTTGTTCTACATTTTCTCCCACTGTGTCTGGAACCCTCTAATGTGATTCTCTTCAGAGCAGTTGATAGTGGTAGCTGGCATCATCTAGTTCTTCTAGTCTCAAGAGTCCTGGATACTGATGTGTTCACATGTTGCATTTGACCATTGGGGCTGATTTCATACCTCTTCAATTCTTACCACTCTTCAACATTATGTTGATTGTTTCTCTAATGTTATATCATCCTTATATACCTGGGATGAATCCTGATTGGTCATCATATGTTATTTTTTGATATGTTGTTGTACTCTGTTGATTAGGAGTTTGTTGAGAATTTTTATGTCTGTGTTCATGATGAATATTGGACTGTACTTGGCTTTTTTAGTGATGTATTAGCCAATAAGACTAAGCTCCTGTTTTCTCAGCAGAAACCATTCTGGCCAGAAGGAAATAGAATGACATATATAAAACATATAAAGAAAAAAAAAAATACCAACTGAAAATTATATACCTAGCAAAATTATCCCTCAGATATAACAGTGAAATTAGGACAAACAGAAATGAAAGGAATTTGTAAAAACCAGGTCAAAAATTATTAACACTTGTTCTTCAGATAGATAAGCTAACAATGATGGCCCAACAACCATTGCAATGAACTTTTTTTTTTTTTTT